>NC_090889.1:26249551-26252051 GCF_036669925.1 Montipora capricornis
GGATAAAGCAATCTTCAGGGCTTTCCTCCTGGAGATACAAATATGGCATCCTGACCATAACGAAGAAGGCGATATGCAAATTGTCAAAGAGTTGATCATGGCCTATGATGTTTTAAAAGACCGAGAAAAACGTGCGCGATACAACAACTTGGTCGACTTTGATAAGGGGTGGCTGTCGGGGAAACGGTTCAAGGCTGTGTTTTGGCCGGAATGCGAAACACCTGCTCAACGTCTGGCGTGGATTAAGAGGATGGGTCTGCTTGCTTTATCGGCTGGTCTTACTATCGCAGGCATTGTGTCGGTCGTTCTTACCGCTGGCTGGTCGTCTCCTTTCCTGATTGGTACTATTGAAGGAGGGGTAAACTCGCTATGCGAGACTGTTAGCAAGAAGGCAGTCTTGGATGGGTGCGATGTTAAAAAATGGCTCATGTCTACACAGATTGGATATCTTCTTGCCTTTCTGCCCGGTGGAGCCGCTATAGCAACAGCTGCCCTGGAGACTGCGGCCGTCTCAGTTGCTGAGCTGAAGGGAATAAGATTAGCCATTGCCGCTGGTTGTGCAATTGTATCATCCCTTGGTAAAGATGCAAAAAGACGATTCATCGATGGTGAGGAAATCACAATAAAGCAGGCACTCGGTCATGCAGCATGTCAGTGCGCAGCAGCTGTCGCGGCAACGCTTGCAGTTACAGTGGGCGAAGTTGGTTCTGCAATACCCGTCAATGATGAGGCCGCACTGGACGAAATTGGTGAGCAGGGAGCGTCACTTCCCGATCAAGCAAAGCACTTAATAAAGCGCATTCCAGAACCATTAACCAAGGGAGTCATAAGAGTTGCAATTGAGAAAGCTGGTGAGATTGCTGAAAAGCAATTAGAATTTCCAGAAACAATTACACCCTTAAACCTCCCGGGTGTTGTTGTGATTGAGAAGGCTGTGGAGCTATTAGAGAATTTGGAGGATCTAAGCTCTGAAGAGGAAAATCCAGCTGGCTCAGAATCAAGCCATGAAGTTGTTGACATTATTGACAAGCGAGAACGACGAAAAAGGCCCAAATTTGCAGTCATGAAATACGTATCTGATGGTTGGTGGTACTCAGGGCTCTCCAAAATGGTTGTGAAGTTCCTACTGAACGGCAAGAAATTTACAAAGGAAGTAACAGGAAAGAGACAGCAGGTTAAAATCCATAGCCGTGCGACGCAAATCGAAGTGTCCTTCAAAATATGGCGGCCTCCTTGGGGTGACATTTTAAAATATGATCGTTTCAAAAGATGCTGGTGTGAGCCTAAAGAGCCACACGTGTTTCGCTACCCAACTCCAGTACATCGCACGTTTACCACTGAAGGTTCTTTGTGGTTGGAGGCAGTGATGAAGGTGACAGACGAACATCACAATGAAACAGAAGACATGTGAACAATTCCATCGAGGGCTTTCTCTTTTGTCTACGGCATGGCATGGCACGACCGAACGACAAAATATATATAACGAACTTCACAAAACTTTATTTAGCTATCGTTATCATCTTCTATGATATTTGAAGTGAGGATTAGATTAAAAATCTTGATCAACTTTATATCAATACCATGAATGACGCATAAATAGCGGAAAAATGCTAAGTAAAGGAGGCTGAGGAGGCTTAACAAAAAAGACCTTTTTATCTCCGTTAAGCGTTGTCTGACCGACCCAAATTTTTGGCATTTTCCAAAAAAAAGGTTAAACCATTTTCCACTTTAAATAATTCTTTTAATCTGAGAAATGAGCATAGAGAAAAACAGTAACAGCATAGAAAAAACACTTCTTAATTGTACATAACCAACTTTTCCACCAAAATTGATTTTGGCTTCATGTCTTGTTGTTTCCAGGCTCCACAGCACTGATGTTGGGGTACCAGGCCTCCGATTCCAAGACTTCTTGTGATTTTTTTTTAGGTTTTTTTTTTTTTCAATCTGACTGACCGACCGACCCATACATACATTTATTGAAGCTCCACCATAGGGGCTTTTCAGCCACAATGTAAAAAATAGTCATGAATAAATTACCTACAATAGTATAAAAATGGAGATGGACATAAAAATAGAATATAATAAATAAAGCCAAGAAATTATATACAATTGGGGGAAAGAGGTCTTAAAGTTCCTTGAATAGTTTCATTAAATTCTTTTTAAAATTATTTAACGAGGTAGCATCTCTAACGGATTTTGGAACCTCGTTCCATGCTTTGGCTCCACGAAAGCTGAAAAATCGTTGCCCTGTGGCAAGGCGACATTTGATCAAGTCCAAGTCGTTTCTGTTCCTTGTGGCTCGGCCATGGATCTGAGAGCGCTTCTCGAACCTCTTTGATAGATACGCAGGAGCGCCTTCGTTAAGGCATTTATACATCATGACACAGTCATTAAACTTGAGTTTATGGTTGATTTCCAGCCATCCTAATGATTTTAGTCCCTCGCAGATGTGATCGTATTTCTTCAAGCCAAGGACGATTCTTGTCGCAAAGTTTTGAAG
>NC_090889.1:26262051-26264551 GCF_036669925.1 Montipora capricornis
ACTTCATTAACGCTATATCCTAAGAACTCTTTCATCCAAATAGCTCGCCATCGTAAGTGTTCACTGTACGGTCGCGGCATCTTCGATTCTGAGCGGTTCACTACATATTGAATACTGTGCCATACTACCTTTCGGCATTGTCGCGAACGCTCTTTCGCTTCCTTTGGATGACCTTTCTCGAAACAGCTGTATATTTGAATACTTGCAGAGTATGGTGTAGAGTTAATTTAGTCTCAGTGAAAATAATCATCACAGTTATGAAGCAACTTGAGCAGTTGTTGATACATTAACCAAAGAATCATTTTTACTGCGGCTGGTATTTTTTACAGGTCACAGGTCATTGGTTTACCAATACAGAAAGCATCCTAAATATTCTAAAAAGCGAACCTTAGGGCCGATTTACACGGTACGATTTTTGTCGCATGCAGGCCTACGACACGATTTACGATTGTCGCAGCGTTTTAAAACATGTTTTAAAATGCTACGACATTTTTCTGACGTACACGCCAATCGTAAGTCATGTCGTAGGCCTATGGTAAGCTTGTCGCATGAGACAAAAAATCGTACCGTGTAAATCGGCCATTAGAAATAAAACTTTTGTTTAGGACTAATTAGGCCGAAGGTTAACTTTTATGAATGTTTAAGATACTTTCTGTATTGATAAAACAATGACCTGTGACCTGTAAAAAATACCAGCTGTTGTTACTGTTGCCCAGCCACGTTCCCAGGGTCTCTCTTATAACCGGTTACAAGAGAGACTTTGGGAAGGAGGTTGACTGTACCCCTTCAACATCTCTTTATTACAAGGGGTGCCCAAGGCAGACCACGTTGACAAGAATAATGGGCCATTTGCAACAAACTAGTCACATGACTGATAATTGGTGAACTTAAAGCTTGGGCTTTATAAATTCCAGAAATGGAAAGATCGTGTTACTCATTGCCTAATATAAATTTTAAGAGAAAAACCTCTTAAGGACGTTCGCGCCCAAAACGTTCCCACGTACCGATTTTTTTTAAACTTGCCACGCAGAAAGGTAATGATCTACTGTTGCCAAAAAGGCAAAAAAAAAATGGGGGGGGGGTCACCGTGCTCGTTTTTGAGATCATGAGGTGCACTTTTAGAATCTTGCGTTATTTTAAGACGATCTTAGGTTACAACTGTCAGCAATAAAAAGGATATATTAGTGAAATTTAGATCAGGTAAACATACTCAATTCAACATAACTAATATAACTAAACAAACTTTTGCAGCTGATGTCTTTTTCTGAGGCGAAATAGACCTTGAAAAACGACGCATATTAGTCTGAAAGAAAACTTCGGTCGCACAAGAGCATAAAAGTCGAAATATTTGTAACTTCTCACGTACAGATTTGTTTTGTTTTTTGTTAAAATGCACAAAATCAGGAAAGGAAGTGATCTACAAAAAGAAAAATGGGGGTCACCAAGCATTCAAGAGAGTAAAATCGCTGCGAAGTTCTCAAAGGGATTGTCTATTCGCACTGTCACGCCATTGCGTGACATTTCCGAGAGGACCTGGGTCTTCAGCTATCCCATAATGCCACACGCTTTCACGTTCCATTCTTGTGGAAAATGTTTGCACCTTTAGCATCGTGTTTACCTTCGTGGTCTGCGATGCATGACGTGTGCGTGACATGCGCGAAAAAATGTGCAGTAGCAATTGGCGCGAACGTCCTTAAGGTATAAAAGATTTTATGACCATTTAAACACTCAAAAATTCCATACATTTGTTTAGGAATGAGAAGCTTTTGAACAATGCAATTTTTCATAAAATTATTATGCGCCACAAACACAGCTCAGATTTGTATTTTTACCATGGGGTCAAATAAGCGAGAATAAAATGTGCAAGGGTGGGAATTTTTAAAGTGGTTTGAAAAATTAGAAAAAGACGAGGAATTGAAGCGTGACTAGGTGACAAAGCGCCCTTTTCCCATCACAAATCCTTAATTCTTTTAACTGTAACAAGACCAGTTTAAATGATATACATACCAAATTTGGAATGGTAGCATTTTTTGAGCCGCTCTTTTTATTTCTGGAAAAATAATTTCATGAAACCAGCAGAATCATAGTGTTTATGACAAAAAGTCATGTGACGAATTGTTGCAAAAGCCCTATTCAGTTGAGTCTTGATGTTATCCCACTCACATATGGCCCTTTTAGTTTGGATTACTGCTTGGATGTGTGACCACTTTATTGGTTTTAGGGTTAGTTGGGGTTAGGGTTAGGCTTGTCTTGCTGTGTTTTAATCCCACAGGGTTAGGGTTAGGCTTGTCTTGTTGTGTTTTAATCCCATAGTTCACCAAATTCTTTTTTTTTTTTGTCGTTTCAAATGTTAACCTCACATGTTGGCAACAACAAACAAGCAAACCTCCAGCCTCTCAAATTTAATATTAATACTATTTTATTTTATAACAAGCTAGCTTTACAACCAAGCTATCTTTTTTTTTTCATTACTTGGAAGACTATGGTGAAAGATGAGTTA
>NC_090889.1:26274551-26332051 GCF_036669925.1 Montipora capricornis
GGTGTCAGTTCAAGAGTTCCCAAAAAGCTCCGTTTTGAACCCGGAGTCGTTTTCATTGACGAAGGAGAAATCTTGAATTGCGATAAAGAAGAAAGGTTAAGGAGTGTGGAACAGATTACAGAAATAACTTCCAAGATAGGTTTTCCATATCATCAGTTATGTTTAGAAGATGCTTTTGACTGGGAAAAATTCACACAAGATGGTACAACTTGTTGCAGGAATTTGGAGAAACTGGAGACTGGTAAAGACAATGCAGAAAAACTGAAATGTCTTCTTGAGGCAACGTTATCCCTGACAGCTAAAGAAGATTTGGTAAAGACGCTGAGAACTAGGGTGTTGCTTGACACAGCCAGAAAAGAAGGTTATTCCAAAGTGATGCTAGGTGATAGTGCAACTCGCATATCAATCCGCTTGTTATCAGATATTTCTCAAGGGCGAGGTGGTGACTTGCCTTACGACACTGGTTTTAGTGATGAGCGCCATGGTGACATCATATTCATAAGACCCATGCGAGAGTTTATGATCAAGGAGATAGCATTGTATAACTATTTCAACAGAGTTGAAACTGTGTCAATTACAAAACTTGGATCAATGACCCATTCTCATGCTAGCATTGATCATTTAACAGAAGAGTTTGTGAGTAGTTTGCAGTTGGAATTTCCATTCACTGTTAGTACAATTTTCAGGACTGGTGACAAATTGTCAGGCAAAGAGTTTTCTGATGATCATCCAGTCTGTGCTTTTTGCGGAGTTCCTTCAATCCTTAGTAAGAGATTGCACAGTGTTGACCTTTATGACAGCACTAGACCCTCTTCATCTACCAGTGATTGTTGCAGTGATTGTAATGGCAGATGTTCAAGCTCGTCAGGTCAACAGCTAAGCAAAGAAGCGTTTATCCAAGCACTTTGTTTTGGTTGTCAACTGACATTTAAAGATACAAGGCTGAACCTTAGTCACCTGCCAGCTTATGTTGTGGAAGTAGCCAAGAAAACTCATCACAGAGCACAAATGAAAGAAAAGATTAAAGATTTCTTAATGGAAGACTGAATGACATTTTGATTGCTATTATTAATTTTCTCTTTCCAGTTTGCAAACATATCTTAGAATAGTACCTTGCAACTCCTCTCATACATTTGTTTGCTTTGCTTAGTGATGCTTTTGTTAATGATGCATTACATAAATTAAAACCACTAAAATAAATCTGACTTAAGTGCAACACATTCTGCATTGAAAATCTTGAGAGCATGGAAGTTATTTACATTGTAACTTATATGTTATACAAAATAAGGAAAGTGATAATGTCATTGGTGGTTCCTTTAAGTGGTACTATGATGAAAGAATCACTTCCTTTTTCATCCAGATTTTAAAAGTGTGTTTGCTTATAACCTGCCTGGCAAAACTTAGAGCTTTGATTTTCATTCAAAGGCTGTTTACTTTGATTGTAAGTTTTGGATTTCATTGTCCACCATTACTCACATTCAAAACAAACTGACTGGACTTCAGAGGATTGGATCTAGGGAAACGTGATGTCATTAACTCAATAGCTTAAAATTTCAGGGTGTAAACGCAGATTACCGGTATTATGTATGCAAAACACGAGTTTAAAAATCTGAAAGCCGAGACTCCTGTGCTGCATATTAATTCAGTCGCATACAAACCCAAGTGCATTCTTAAATTAGCGAGTCTTGAACGTCATTTTCTCCTCAATCCAGCTCTCTCAAGATTTTAAAGTTGGTAATGGCGGACCATTGAATAGGAAAATTACAGTTAAAATAAATAAGTGTACTTTTTAAATTAAGGCTTAAAACTTCGGTCACTTAATGTTTAGTTAACATAGTTTTGAAATCCAAAGGAAAAAAAGATTTGATTTTTTGATCATAGAACCACTTTAAATATCATTACAGTTGACTCTGGATAACTCAAACCTTCAAGGGAAATAATTTCCCTAGGGTACCTTTAACCTTCATAAAGAGTTGCTGCTTAACTCGTTACTCCCAATAACTCTAACTCAATAATTATTGAGAAAGGTTCCAGTTATTGGGAGCAATGAGTTAAGCAGCAGCCCTTTAATGAAGGTTAAATGTACCCTAAACCAACAAAACCTGAACTGGACTGACACGTTTTGTGTAGTGCAAAAAAACGACAAAGACTACAGGGCTGCTTCAAAGTAAATTATATGTTTTGGACTGCAGTAAACTGATTTGTCATACTGACAGACTTATCAAGGGTAAAAATATAGAGAGAATGACCTGAAGGGAAACGAAAATTGCTTGCAGTTAGCAAGAGGCTTAAGTCATTGGGTGTTTGAGTTACCGAGGGTAAAATTGCAGTAAATGGATGACAGGAATTCAGGGGAAATCGATTTTGGTTTGAGTTAGCATGAGGTTCGAGTTATCGGGAAGCGACTGTAATATGAATAAAAAATTAAAAATCAGGAATATTTCTGAAAATAATTAACAATTATTCGCCTCAGGCTCAGTGATTATCAGTGAATAATTTCACCGGGACAAAGTCAAGCCTGATGCGCGATTTTGTATAATCACCTGTGTATTTATACTAATGGAAAGTGACCTTTGAGAAAGACGTCAGATAGTATGTTAAAATGTAATCATGGCCTGGTACATTAGGGTCCAGCCCTTTTCTTTCCAAAATAAAACATTCCAGCTTTTTCGTTTTTTTTTTTTTTTTTTTGAGATGAGGTAATTTCCCACTTGAATTCCAAATGTTACCCTTGTTACTCCAGGGAACTCCTTGGGAAATGAATTGGTTTTATGAGGTCAGACCCTTACCTGTGATCAGGTCTTCTTTTCTTTTAATAGAGAGGGTTTTGCACCCGCTCTAAAGAAAATAATGGCTGATTGGAGGTTAGTCACACCCAGGCAAACTTGATTCGGAAGCAAAAATGTTGCCACAGCAACAGCAAATCAAATGGCATTTTGTCACACATGATGCCATTTACAGATGCCAAGTTGGAGTGCCACTCTAATATTGCTATGTATATACTTGTTATTATGACTTTGTCCTTTTTGGGATCCACTGATTGCATCAGCAGTTTCAAAACATGAATTTAAGATGATATTTCAAAAGAAAAAAATTCTCTTCTTTACATCAGGAGCCCATGAGCAACCAATGAGCTCCTGTTCACATTGAAAGGTCTTTTAAATAAGCATCAGATATTTTTTACTTCATACACAAGGTAGTATTGATAGGATTTTCATTGTAATTGTGGGACTGATTAAGATGATCTTCATGCTAGCTCACATATAGCACACAAACCATTTTTTTACAATTGGACAGCTGTTGTATTTTGTTTTTATTGTTATATAGTTTATAAATCCACAAATGGGTTTAGATATCACATGCAATACATGCGAATAGCCCAGCTAATCTAGGCGTGTAATGTGGGGACGCTGGATAACAACACTAAAAAACAAACCACATTACGTTAAAAGCGACAGACGATAGCAACTTCAGATAACAAAATTTAGGTTTGACACTGGATCATGATACACAATTACACCTTATTTCCCTTCACTGTGAATATCGCATCAATTAGTTCAATCACATGAAATCACATGAAGATAACTCTCCTGATCTTGAATCAGGGTTGGTACACTTTGCTGACCACCAGTCCATGGACTACCCAAACGGACTACCCTTAAAATACTATTTCGAATGAGTACTGTTGATCTATGTGTAAGCAGCATCTCAAATAGTGCTTACTTAATCCTCAACACCCATTTAAAACAGCACTGTTCAACAATATTTAAGTCTAAGCACCCATTTTTAAAAGGTTAGCTTACATGAAGCAATCAGCCATGACCCTAACCCTAACCTTTTTAAAATGGGTGCTTAGACTTAAATACTGTTGAACAATGCTGTTTAAAATGGGATGAGATGCTGCTTACACATGGATCAACAGTACTCATTCGCAATATGTTGTATCCTTTTTTTGGGTAGTCCATTTGGGTACTAGTCCATGGACTGGGGGTCAGCGAAATGTACCGACCTTGAAGGATTTTGAATATTGGGTTCTAGTTATCTGGTCTGGTTCTTAAAACTGCGTTTTGGAAGATTTTTGAGATTTTCTGGGATATTTTTCCAGATTTTTGATCCAATCCTTGAAAACGAGTGTCTAAGTTGGTTTGTTCTAGAATGATAATTAATAAAATAGTTACCAACTGTTCATCTGGTGTAATAGCTATGTATTTGATTTGTATGGGTCTTACAAATATGATGTCACCATAGCGTCATCACTGAAGCAAGTCACCACCTCTACTCATTATGTCCCGGTACAATCCATATCCCCATACATCAACTACCTACCTACTTTAATTTGAAAGCTGCTGACCAACAAATTTTAGTTGAATTAATCGCACTAAAACCGCGACGACCACGACTAAAAACAATATGACGAAGCTTGTTGAGTGGGTCACATTCGCTGGGCTCGCGTTCTCGCTTTGGATTACACTAATAGCAGATTTCCTTCCTGTGAAACTTCCTTGCAGAGCAAAAGAGGTTATATGGCCGGTAAGATTAGTAAAATTTTTGAGAAAGCTGTCACAGAAGCTCTCGATAGGCATTTTTGAAGAACGCAAATTTAACACAATCTTCTTTCTTACAGATGCCAGTTTATGCATTGATCGTCTTTGGGGTGAGTAAAGTTCAGTAATACGATGCATACTGTTATCTTCTCAACAGCTGGAAAAATTTCTTTGCAGCAGGCTCGCGTCTTAAAAAGTCACAATAAAGAATAGTTGTTACCGTCACGTCTGTCCAGCTATCATTTGAATGTTTTTTTTCCATTTGCAGTGTTACTCGTTAGCAACGGTAGGATACCGTGTGGCAACTTTTAATGACTGCTTTGAAGCTTCGGAATCGTTGAAACAGGTAAAAACTTACTTTCAGTTTTTGCTGTACACTCGAGCTCGATCAGCTGCTTGAATTTTTCACAGTATCGTGGTGTAACTATGCAACATTCAACACCGGTAGGACACCGAAGTGAATGGGAAAGAAACATGACCAACTGGTTTACTGCTTGTGACGTCTGTTTATAACAGTGCTATATCATAGAAACAAATATATTTTGTCTAATACTTGAGCAATTTTTGCAGGAGATAAAAGATGCAAGACAGGACTTGACAAGAAAAGGATTTAAATTTGACTAATCCTGCTCACTTCCAGAGATAATATAGAAGGGATTAATTGTTACACTTGTAATTCTCTAAGAGAATGGTGGCAAAGTCGATCACACAGTTCAACTAAAGAACAAGCTGATCCGTTGTAGACCTTATTCATAAATGGCGGTCACATTTATAAGCCTACCAAGCCTCATTTTAGAGAAAGAATTCTTTTCAATTCACTGTATGGTATCGAGGCTTGGTAGGCTAATTTGCACTTCGACAAAAGAATTATAAATTGGCCGCCATTTATGAATAAGGTCTATATGATCACAAAAACTTTGGCTGATACTTTTGATCACAAGGGAATAGGTTTTAAAGGAACAGGGGAATGGATTGCAGATTTAAACTGGAAAGGTGATTCCTTTCAGCAATTAACCATGTTAATCATCAGTACTGGTGTTGAAAAATGATGAAATGATTGTTCTGTCTGCATTGATCGAAAAGGAGCCTAAAATTTTTATGGCATCTTCAGTGTAGTTCAAATCCGTATCTATCCCCAATGCAATGTTGTACCGATGGTGCTACCAAGCCACATAATGCAAAGGTTTCTCCCAAATCCCTTTTTTTGGTCAACTTATCTCCCATACTGATGCAAATAAAGTCTGGAAGACAAAAGATTATTATTTACTTTATGTCTTGACAGTGAATTGTCAATATTCATTTTTTTGTAATTTTACCAAAAAGTGAACCATCCATTTTGGTTAATGTTCTTTTCTTGCTTTGTAACTAAATGAGACTATTTTGACCACAGATGTTTGTTCTTTAGTTATTATGCATGAAATGTACATCTTAACAAGTGTTACTGAAATCCAAAAAGAAAATTGGGGGTAACCACACATTTTTCACAGATAATAATTATTGATGAATAATATTTGTAAAAAGCTTTAAAATAGAAAGCAATGTATGGTGTTCTTTCTCAAATTGAAGCTTAATTATCTTGCGAAAATGCATGGTTAGGGACTGGTCAAAAAGTTTTTTTTTTGGGGGGGGGGTGGGGGTGGGTCATCAGTTTTTGAGCCCTTAGCAAGAGGTGGGTCGTTCGATTGTCAGCGACCCATTGGGGGTGGGTCATCCTATTTTAAACAGGAATATAGGCACATTGTTAAATAAATAACATTGTTGAAATAGCTAACAATAAATTTAAAGCATGGCAGCTTTAACGACATATAATTTTATCTTTGTTCGTAAAATACAACTGTTAAAATGAAATTAAAATCATAAAAAAAGAAATCTCTCTTTTGTCTCTTTTTGTTAACAAATACAAAAATTATATTGTAAAAAATGAATGTGCTTTTCACTACAGTGTTGTTCCTTCAGCAAGACTACAATTACAAAGTACTAAAACAATTCTTGGATTATCACCACAAACTCTTTTATATTATACATTTCTCATATGGTGTATCACAAAGTCCTTTTGGTTTTTTGCAAATCAAGTGTCACCAGCTCAGCACCAAGCAAGGACTCAGCTACAAGCAATGACTCAGAAACAAGAAATGACTCAGAAACAAGCAAAGACTGTGTTTTCCTGGAAGTTGAGAGTGATAGCTCAGATGAAGCCGATATCCCTCTTGCAAAACTTGCCTCTATAAACAGTTCGAGTGACAGTGACAGCAATGTGCCATTAAGCAAACTTCGCAACACATGATTTGATGGCACCAGGATAAGAAATTTTAAATAATAACAAGTCACTAATTAAACATGGCTTACAAAAGCTGAAAGAGTTAAATAATATTCTCGTTAGTTTTACATGCTTTTGTATCTGGTTAAGAAACAAACCTAACAGTAAATCAGCACCACCACAACTTTATATACAAATGTGGTATAACTGATTACCGGTATATAACAAAAAAATCTTTTATCAGGGGGTGGGTCATGTAAGTTTCAGCCTTCATTTAGGGGTGGGTCAAATAGTTTTGTGCCAAAAGTAAAGGGGTGGGTCATGTGTTTTTTATCTGCCACATTTCGAATTGCTCCCGCCCCCCCCCCCCCCCCCCCCATACTTTTTGACCAGTCCCTTACCCCATGTTTTCTTTTTGGATACCAAGAGTACTTACCAAGATCTACTTTCTCCTTATAGTTTTAAACCAAGAAAAAATATCACTGTATGAGTAAGCATCGCTGATAGGAAACCCAAGTATCTCAAGATGCGCAGAACATGTGCGCAATAGCAATAGTAGGCACCGTCCTTAAAGACACATTAGCTCACATGCCTCAAACAATAATAGCAGTAATAATAATCTTGTTCACAACAACTCAAAGCTCCACCTATTCCACACCAAAGGAGGACATTTTTCTAGAATAAATTTTAAGAATTTTATTTGTAAGAAATTTAACCTTTGAGAAATTCATAATAAAGAAATTATTCCTCTTCGATTCACAATAATAATTAATTAAAACATTTAATACAAGTCTTCAGTATTTCCTGTGCAATTAGTTTATCTTGTTCACTCTCCTTGTCTTCCTCTTTGCTGATTCTTTCAAGACAAACAAACAGTTCATTGGCTTGATGTTTGTGCTCACTGTAATCAGAATTCAGGAAGATTTGGTGAAGTAGTGATATGAACTCAGTTCTCAACTGTGGACAAAGAAAACGAAATTAGGGTAAAGCTAAAAGACACCAACACAGTTCAAGTGTTACAAGATTCTAAGTGCTTTTTTTTGACCAAATCACAGAATGGGCATTCTGTAATTTCGAAATAAAATATTAACAGCATCCTAAATCACATATTTATTTCACCAGTTTGGTAATTCCAAAGGCTCACTTCAAGGCTTGTAGAAAATATCTATACCCTTTTACACTCAAACCTTGATTTCTCAAGTCTTCCTGATGTGTCTGGACTGTTTCTCTGATCCTCATTTTCTCATGAATGTATGGTTAATGAGAAATTGCAAATTTGCATGATTAAGGATGTAGAATACCGTTGTTTTCATCTAAAAGTCTACGTGTTCTTTGAAGTTTGAGTTTGGCACCCTAACCCTTGTTAGAATAAGATAAATAGTTTGGATAATTTAAACACTGATGAAATCTGAAAATATAGGCAGAATTCAATGTTTTATCACAATATTAGTTTTCATCTAAGTGTGGATATGTGAGGGGAACTAACTGGTTCAGATTATCCAGGTATATTAACCCACTGACCCTTCAAATGCCAGAGGACATCCCCCCCTCCCAGTTGATGAGTAACATCATCTGGCATTAGAAAGAGAAAAATCTGTTAGGTAAGTTTCACTCCCAGGAGTCAATGGGTTAAAATCAATATTGTGTCCACTTTGTATTATTTTGTAATATCGAAAAACATGACCACATGGAAACTGAATTTTTTTTTAAATGGTCAGAAAAATCAGTAGCAAGGGTTATTATTCACCTCCGCCCCAGGAGATAGATCTGTTAATTGCCGCAATACAATCTCTATCAGTATGCGCATGTCGGAGGTGTAGAAAAAATCAGATGTGGTCTGAGAAGAAAAGATGTCTGTAAGGAACTTCACTACAGAGTCAGGGCATGATTTGGTGTACTGAAACATTGTGGTAGGATCCTCTGTCAAAGTAAAATAAAGACAAGAAAAACAAAAGTAGTTAAGAAATCAAGTAGATAAAACTTTTCTGCTGTATTTGACCTTACCTGGAAATCACTGAAGTAATACATGTTTACCAACCTTCTCTATTAAGAAGAAACATGACCTTCTCGCTGAGGACTTTGCAAACCCTGCGAGCGGCCAGCACTTTCATCACAATATTACTCTTAGCATCTGCCAACAGAAATAGTTCAGAAACAAACTCAGCATCAACAATGTGGATGTTTAAAGAGAAAATTGAAAATTCAATTGGGTTAGGGTTAGGGTTAGGGGGGTACTTTAGGAATTTCTGGGTGGGGATGTGCCGATGGGACCCTGGAACCCTTAGCCTATACCAGAGCAAGTTTCAGCTGGATTTTGCTACCCTATACTAGAGTAAACTCCCCAAATCACTCCTATCCTAGAGTACGGTAGCTGTTTTCCAGAAACTGAGGTCACTAGTACAGTCTAAAGCAAAGCCAAAACAAAACCTTATACCACAATCACTTCTTTCTTAGAAAAGGATTTATTTATACTTGTCCAGCAATGCCAAGCACGCACGTACGTACGCATTATCAAGACAATAAATTGTTTAATTTAACCAGTATTAATACCACCGATTTCCGTCTGAATCCCGATTTTTGACCGTTAATAATATCCAGTAGCGTTTTATGGTGGTAGATAAAATCTTCAACCAACTGGTCAGTTTCGTGAAAAATGATACCCTCTTCTAGACCCAAACGCTCTGATTTATATACCCTATGCTAGAGTACCCTTCACAGCGGCACATAACTATATAGCCCATATATGGCAATACCCCCCCCCCCCCCCCCCCCAGGGTGACAACTGCTATGAAACGTATTGAAAGGTGAAATGCATGTTCGGAGCCATTGTGTTTGAACATCAACCTAATGTTTGGTTGCATTCTTGCAGCCATAGTCATCATCCTTGCTTATTAGCTCAGTATTATCTAAGAAACCCCCTTTTCCCTTACAGAGAAATTGAGTTGTGCATTTAAAAAATGAATGGGCTATTTTGCCAGTACAGATCTAGAGACTTTTAATATTTACAAACAGGAGATATCCATACCTATAAAGTGCTGGTTGAATGAGAGAACAAGAGGAACAAATGTGTCAACCAGCTGTTCATCTGTTTTGTCATCATCCGATGCATTTTCTATTGCCCCAATGACAAAATCCACAAATGACTGATTTATCTGGTCTGTTCACAAAGTCAATCCTTGAGTTAATAAGAGACCTTTTAACAATGAGCAATAAAACAGCTAAATCGTCACCTTAAGTCAAACAATATGCTAAACTGACCCTTAACATTTTAATTCTTTACTTACCGTAAACTGTAAATGGAACAACTTCTCCAGTAGAAAAGATCATAGTCAACAACAGGGCACAGTGGCACTGCATTACAGTATCTGTGATAAACACATTGCCTACCATTACTCACCAACATATAAAGCACTTTTTGAGCTGGTTAATAAGTTGCAGGATATGATTTAGACATTTTGGTTATAATGACCTGAAGAATACCTGTTTCTCTTGCTTTCAGAAAGCTAAATAATAATAATAATAATAATAATAATAATAATAATAATAATAATAATAATAATAACAATAATAATAATTACAAGCAAATGCTCTGGGTGCGAATCCCACTCTGACCATCCATCTGGATTTGTCTCTCGAGCATTGTCAAAATTAACCCCACCAATCATAAGTGACATGCATCTGTCCTGTTATCGATCATGAATTTTGTCATGTAACATTGTTGAAGTAGCTGTAGATCCACGAGGCAATAGCAGAGGGGTCAAAATTAAGTCAAAACACAAGAAGAACACGAGACAAAAATGCCAGAAACTTCAATTTTTATTCCATCTGATCCGACCAAATTCATAACTTGCCTCGCTCTCTTATTGGCTAATGGAAAAAACAGAGACTTTCTATTGGTTATAAAGTGACAGATCAACGTTTCACAAAACTTTGCATAAATTAAACTCTTTGAAATGCATAAATTATAAATTTATGTGTCTGTCCGCTTATTGACAATAAAAATTAGCCAATGAGCATGCAAGAATTTTGCAGTCATTGTAAAATAAATAATTGATGTAAATATAAATACAATAAATAATATTCAGTCCTCAGCTTAACACTATATCACTCTCCTCTTCTTCAGCAAAACAAGTTTCTAATGTTAAGCAAGCAACTCTGCAACACCTGTTGAAAATAGCCTGGTTTTTCAATTCTACCAACAAGTTAAGATGTCACAAGACTTACCATCTTTCCTGTTCATAATGTCTATGGCTAGTTCTGTAGGCAAGACAGAGCACAACAGCTGTGACAACATCTCCTTCTGCAATCCACAGATGCATCCAAAAATTTCAACTAGTGGTTGACGTAATGTTCGCCTCTCCTCCTGTAGTGGTTTAATAAAACAATTTTTATTTAACTGCTGTGTGCTACTGAAAAAGTCAGATTTAACAAAACGATGACACTCGTTAAGTTTAACAGGCATGATTCAAAAGATATGTACATCTGCCATCCTTAGTGCCAATAAAAGATTGTGTGTGTTAATTCAAATTAAAAAGGATTTACAACAACAATGACTAGCATAAAGAAAATGTAATGTTCGCCTCTCCTCCTGTAGTGGTTTAATAAAACAATTTTTATTTAACTGCTGTGTGCTACTGAAAAAGTCAGATTTAACAAAACGATGACACTCGTTAAGTTTAACAGGCATGATTCAAAAGATATGTACATCTGCCATCCTTAGTGCCAATAAAAGATTGTGTGTGTTAATTCAAATTAAAAAGGATTTACAACAACAATGACTAGCATAAAGAAAATGAATAAGTTTAACAGTCTTACATTAATGACTTGTGCATCAAGTGTTGCTTTATGTCTGTGCAACACAACAGGAACAATTGCAAAGAGGCATGACCAATAATTTATCAATGAGCCAATATCAAAAATACCATAGGACTCTTTTGCATAAGCATTGTTTTTATTTTCTCTTGGAACCTGTAATGATCCCAAGAGAAACTGGAAACAACGCTTATGCAAAATTTTGGAGGGACAAACAAAGAGTATTGTGGTATTTATGATATTGGCTAATTTATTGTCATGGGAGAACACTAACCAAAACACTTTTGTGTTTTTATGGTAAGACTTTCTGTTTAGTATATTCATAACTATTACAAATTTTCTTTATAATTAATAATAATAATAATTATTATTCCTGTCATTATCATTGCAAATCCATCCCTATTAATATTTACACCACAGTATTAAATCTTCTCACACTGGAGATGGCAGACTTATATGCTGAAACATGTCATTTATAATACATTTAAGAGGGTTTAGGTTAATAAATTAAAGTTCTTTCATCCAGATGAAGAAAAAAAAAATGTCAGTTTGATCAAACCCTTAACCCATTGACTCCCACAGGTTCCCCACTGACGAGCAAAATCGTCTGGCGTTAGACAGAGTAATTAGACAGTGAGTGATTAACACTTTGAACCGGTCATACTTAGCATATTACTCTGTCTAACGCCAGACGATTTTACTCGTCAATGGGGAACCCCCATGAGTCAATGGGTTAGTCCCATTAACCCTTTGACAACTGAACCCGCCATACTTAGCAGCAATTATATCCCTAGTAATGATATACATCATTGTAAAAAAAATATCTGAGGCAAAAGTTTACTTCTATGCTCAAGCTTATATTTAAATACAAAAAAAAAAAAACCAAGTGTGTGCCAATAAATTATTGTTACGTTTTGAAAAAGCTACTCAAATGTAAAATTGCCAACTTAAAAGCTCAGCTTTGCCTTTTTTGAAGTGAAGTGAAGTGAAGTGAAGCTATTAGTCTCTCCCCTTGGGGCTTTTCAGGACTAAGTTACAATACTTTGTGGGGGACTTTAGCTAGACTGCTTGTTACGAAGATTACAATTAATTTAAGGAAGTGAAAGATGCACTCATCCAGATAAGGTCACACAACAACACCGTTTGTTAGTCCCCCACGAAAACAGCCACTGTCAATCGTCTTTATTTTTCACTATTTGATTTGTTATTTGAGACCAAAAAAGGATATCACGACAGACCCCTAGCAAGTAGAATGCTTACCATTTGAAAGTAAATTACAAGCATATTAATGTATTCAAAGTCATCCATTCTCAGAACAGCACGACAGATTTCAGGGTCTGCATCCAGCTAAAATATTAGCAAACAAATAATTATTCTCGTTTACAGAAGAGGGGCAATAAAATTAATAATGTATTGATTAATTAGTGGAATATTTCATTTTGTTCTAGGTAAGTTAATATGGAGTGGGACATTATAATATTTAAGTTCAAAAGTCTAAAATGTAAATCTGCCTTGTAGAGAATTTCAACTGACCAAGATAGTAAGCAAGTCTTTGAGAAGCTTGTGAATAATTTCCTTGTCTTCATGTACAGCCCAGGTCCTTTGCTGTGAATCTTCTTTGTGCCCTGTTAACTCATCAAGAATTCTGATGAGCTGCTGACCATCATGAGATTGAAGCAAAGCATCTTCATCTTCACTGCGAAATTCCTGAATATGGTTAAATAACCCTTGCTTAACATAATGTAATTATTCTTATATTAGTTAGATTTTCAATCATGATTTAAAACCTGAAACAGAAGCAATATTAAATAACATTGCTAAGGGTTCGTACTCTTTGAAGCTCTTCAAATTCCATGACTTTCCATAAATTATTTTCTTTTTCTATGACCTTCTCTAGCTTTCCATGAACTTAAAGTGCTACTATGATCAAATTTTTATCACTTGAATTTTTAGCTTTATCACATAAAATTCCAGGAAAGGCTAAAAATGCCCCTTACCGTTTGGAAATATCAGCATTGGTTCCAGAGATATTTATGTTTGAAAAATGTGTAAAATATGCAAATGAGACAGCTGATGATGTCAATCACTCAACTCAATATAACACCAGGTATATAAATAGAATAGAACTCAGTTGGCTAATAGTTCTACAGGCAACACATCTACGGCTGTAAAGAAATTGGTTCCCATGGCAACACACTCTTATCCAGTCCCTCCGACTTGATTTTAATATTTTGCTGATCTGAAGGTCTCGCCTCTATTTTTTGTATAGGGTCAAACTATATATCATATTATCATATTTGAGTTATTTGAGATTGAGTTTTTTGTTATTTAATATTGCCTTTCAGTTTTGAGGCCTCAAAAGTTCTCAGAACGACTGAGTCTGCTGCAGAAGCTCCTGCCCCTTCACTTTATTGCGAAAATAACTGCACTTTGTTGCATCTTAGTCACAGATGAATGCACTCCAATACTGAGTGAAGAATTGTCGCGGTGACTATCACCTAGTGTGTCCCCGCCTATATTAATCCGTACTTTGGATTATTATGAAGGTTTCATTCAGCTCAGTATCTTGTGTTGTAACCATGAATTTTACTAGCATTTTGACACAAACCCTAACCCTAACTGTGAAGGAGGCCTTTATGCCATAAATGAATAAATCTCAAAACTTGAAGACAATAAACGGTATCCACCATGAGAAGGCCTAACAGATTTATCAAAGGTTGGGCATTATGTGTTCTTGTCATGTTCTAGCAAAAAATGTTAAATTATCTTAGTATACAATGTGATTTTGTTTTTCATTCATGTGTCTTATAGGCACTGCCCCAAACCAATAAGCTAAAGGAAAAGTAGGGATAAATCAAGTTGAAATAAACTTGTTCTAGCTGCTGAATTGATAGATAATGCCTTAATTTTGCTGTTACACCAGTTTTACGAGATTAAAGAAATATGACTGAGATTACTCTCAAGTCAACATTATTCTTATTTTTAGTAATGGCATGTTTTAATTACCACCGACCTTTTGATGAGCAAGATCCTTTAATATCTGTGCCATAACATCTGATATGCTTGGGATGGAATCTTGTATGTGAGACAACAATGTATCCACTGCGATACAGGACTTGTCATAACTTAAACCTGTACTGTAAAAAAACACCTTCTTGTTTGTAGGGTTAGTAATTGTGAAGAAGAGCTCCCCAAAAAACCTGTCAGCCGACTGTCGGTCAACAGTCGGCCGACAGTCGGCCGACTGTTGCCCAACTGTCGGCCGACTGTTGGGAGACTGTTGGCCGACAGTTGGGCAACAGTCGGCCGACTGTCGGCCAACAGTCGGCCGACTGTTGCCCAACTGTCGGCCGACAGTTTGTGTTATGTTTGAGGCCAAAGTGTTGGCTGACTGTCGGCCAACAGTCGGCCGACAGTCGGTGACCTGTTGGCAACCTGTCGATAACGTGTCGGTAACCTGTCGGCGGGACAAACTAAAATGATCGTAAGCAATACTTGGCTAGCGATACTTGCCCACATTGTAAACATCATTCATACATACATGACATACCATAAGAGGCTGCGTTGCATTGGTTTGTCTCCTCGACTGTCTCCTCTACTAACTATGTATTGATACATAGCTTATGGTTTTCAGAGTTTTTAGCAGAGTTTTCGATTAAATTATCTTCCAATGCGATTCTTAGATTGTCTGGTGTGTTGTAAATTACGCAAGTGATATATGCTATACTCATCTGATAACAACTGATAACAGTTGATTGGTAAGTAGGTGAAGTCTGTCGAGTCATACATCACCATTACGGAATGTCACATTAACTGCTCGTTTTTTCCACAATTTTTCTTTTTTCTTAACTGATCGGTAACCTGTTGGTTAGCTGTCGGTAGACTGTCGGTAAGCTGTCGGTCAACTGTCGGCCGACAGGATTTTTGGGGAGCTCTTCTTCACAATTACCCACTAGGTAATCATGTGGTTTTGAGTTCAATTTGGAATTCATTTTCACAAGCGAACTTTTTGAAAACCTAACAAAAAAAAAACATCTGTTGAGAAAATAGCAGTAGACAAAATGCTGACTGTATCCTTTTTCCCCTGGTGAAATTAACATGAAGATTGAATAAAACAGAAACAAGGAAAATATCAATAATTTGCACATCATTCCCTTACTTGATTCGTAATAATTCCAACAATTCTACAGCAAGTCCAGTTCGTACTTTAACAGGTTGAAGATTAGTTCTCTGAGGGATGGCAGGTACTGATGGGGAAGGCTGATTTTCTTCAGAAACTGCACCTAAAAAAGTTAAGAAAATCACAGTAGACAAAATGCCGACTGTAGAGTTAGGGTTAACCTTTCTCCCAGGTGAAAATTACATGACCATGAAATAAATCAAATGCACAATAATCTTTTTAGATCAATTTTTTTTGCACGAGCCTTAATAACATGCCTGATAATTTTAGTCTACTTGGTAATGACTTTGAGTCCCACAGTATTTTTGAATCCTTAAAAAAAGATGTGCCCTTCATTTAACATGTAACCCCACAGGGGTAATAGTTTTTGGGTACAGGGCTGGCGTAGTGGTAAGAGCACTCACCTCCCACCAATGTGGCCCAGGTTCAATTCCCAGACTCGGCGTGAAATGTGGGTAGAGTTTATTGGTTAATAGGTTTTTCTCTGGGTACTTCGGTTTTCCCCTCTCTCCACAAAAACCAACATTTGATTTGATTTGCCTTCATTTGTTGATTTCATTTTGCAGTGTCCCCAATAAGTGCTTATGCACTAGAAGACTTGACACTTAAAAACATTTCCTTTCCTTTCCTTTCCACTTCATCTCTTGATAGCAAATTGAATAAGATTTTAAATCAAAGTGGCTATGAGCCACTGCACTCCGAAAATGAATTATGACAGGTGAAAATGTGAAACTCTTCTTCTCAAGGGTCATTACTAAACCATAAAACACCAAAACAGCGACAAGAAACACCAGAACACAATGTATGACCCCACCATACATTTTGAAAACTTGGTTTCCCTGAAATAATGAATAGTCTCTTAATAATATTCATTGATTTTGCATATTTTTGGCAGCTGTGTAATAATAGTATGGTCTAGTAGTTTGGCACTCAAGAAAGGTGTATCTAAATCGAGCAAGCAAAAATTATGTACCGTAAGACAGTTTTTCGTCCCTGCTCCAAGACTGCCCTTACTCCCCTCATTATTGCCTCACAAAACCCCTATGTACATGTTACATGTGAAATCATGTTTGGCCTTTGAACCGATTGCTTTGTTAAAAAAAACACATTTTCTGAGAGCTTTCATAAACTGTAACCACCAGCATATTAAACTCTTTAGCCTGCTTATTTGCTCAAAATACAATAAGCTGGAGGCCCTGGCCAGGTGCCCGGGGAATTTTGCTCAATCACCTGAAGACAAATGTTAGTCACCTCAGGCGACCAGGAGCCAGTTGCTCGAAGCCTGGTTAGTGCTAACCGTTGGTTAAGAGGTGTGAAAACCTATAGCTTTCCGTAGTATTTAACGCTGGTTAGCACTAACCATGCTTCGAGCAACCCGGGTTAGGTGCCATTAGAGCACAGTCTTGGAGTTAAAAATTAGAAAGAACAAAATCCGAGGATGTACCACATGACTACCAGTAGCATTTTAAACGCTTACTATGCAAGAAAACTGTTTTACCAGTCACAGCAGGAACAGCAGGTGCTGCTCGTCTCTTTTTACCCTCCTTCTTGCTTCTTTGAGGTGGTAAAGGAGGTGCTGGGCGTCTGGGTTGTGCTGGTGGCTCCTCATGAAATGATGTGGTTTGCAGACTCCCATAATCGAAATCAGATCCTACTGCACTTGTGGTGGTGGCCTTAGAAGACAGGAGATGGGTTCGACGTTCTAATAATGTTCTAGAACAAGGAAAGATGCATTAGACTGTGTTGTGAAATTTCTTATTTGTAATATCTTACATGGATTTTTTAAAATAAAATGATGGTGGTTATAGCATCCAACTTCCATAAAACACTAATCACAATTTCTTAAAATATAGCTGCATTGTTAAAGCAGAAAATAGCACTGACAACCAAAACCCACCAAAGGATAAATATTTGATAAAGATTGTCCTGAATAGAAAAAAAAGTTGAAAAAGTTATCCTGAAAAGAGAACAATAATTATTGCAAGTGGCCACAAAAATGAGTGGCACTAAACATGCCAAATTATGACTAAATTTGTAACACAAAATGTAATGTTTCGGTCAATGCCCTAAACTCTACTGTTAATTTATTGGGTGTGTTGTGTACAAAATAAATTTCTACATTTTGGGCCAGGGTTTCTAACCCTAACAGCTTTTCTCATGTAATTCCTGCTTATTAGCATCAGAACAACATCATTAACATAAGAAAAGCAGTGAGGTTTCTATCAAAGCAAGGTCAACTCCAGCCTCACTTTCATTCAAAGGCCAGGTAACTAAGCACACAACTTTAAAATAGTCTATTAACCATTTCCCTCCTGAGAGAGACTTTCAAGGATGTTGCCTATTATTGTTATTGTGCATTCATTTTGCGCATCTCGAGATACTCAGATTTCCTATTGGTGGTGCTTATACAGGGATATTTTTGCGGGGCTCAAAACTATGCGGAGAAAGCAGAACTTAGCAAGTGCTCTTGGAAACCAAAAGAAAACTGGGGGTAAAACCATGCATTTTTCAGTAATAATTAAATTAAGCTTCAATTTCGAAAAGAATGCCATACATTCCTTTGTATTTTAGAGCTTTTTACAAATTAATATTGTTGATTAATTATCAATTTTCTTTTTGGATTTCAAGAACACTTGTTAAAGATCTGTTTTCCCGCGTATTCAGTAAACCACGCAAAAATACTTTGAATCAGTAGGCACCATCCTTAATCTGACACCAAACAAAGCCCATTTCCGAGTTGTTGCATGCCTCAGTTTCAAAGCAAGTCCTGGTGCACAACCATTCAAATGTAAATGAGTTGCGTATTCTTATGCAAATCAAACTCACTTCCCTTCCAATAGTTGAGCGCCAAGACTCACTTTGAAACCCGAGACAAACAGCAACTAGGAAATGGCCTACTATTTTTACATGACAGTGGGGTTGCTTTATGGGGAAATGGGTTAAGCAATAAAAAATGTTCAGTGTGCATCGACTTAATTACTTGCAAAATTGCAGATCCCGTTCCCTGGCACTTGGCGTTTGACCACATTAATTAAATTAATAAAAATAATACCTTAAATTAATTCTTTGAGCATGAGAATAGACACCTCCACAACTAGCAGCTTGATCATGGATTACTTCTATAGATGTATCTATCGAATCAAGAAGTGCTTGTATCTCGTATGGATCAGCCTACAGAACAAATGGGAGTGAAACGAAGTCCTAGGTCTACTTACTTGTAAAAGCATGCTTGTGGTACACAATGAAACAGTTAGCTTAAACAACGAGGGTCTGTTTCAAAAATAGAAACAAATCATGACGTTTCCTTTATAAATACCGTTTGTTGATCAACAGCCTCCATATAACACGCAGGAACAAGACCAACTGAACCATTTTGAGACCGCACTTTCCACCAGTTGGAGTCATGGTACTTGATAAGAGAAAAGAGTTCTCCAGCACGCACTTGCAAAACCCCCTTGTCCCTCCCATAGTAATCATATAATGATCTATACATGTCATATTTTTAAAACGCAAAACTGAAAAAAATAGAAAATATTCTTCTCACAAGGCTGACGCCATAATAACAAGATTCCAGGCTACCCACAAGTCATAGTGTGTGTTTAATGTGGAGTGAACTGGGTCAGAGAAAGTAATTTTTGTGCTTACCCACAGGCTCCTCAAGCTGAAAATAGGTGGTGTATGCGACAGTTTGTGTATATAGAGAATTGTATGGGAAAATCACCTATCGTAAAAAAAATTGTGTAAATAACTATCTCATTTGAAATAAAGTTTTCCTACCTCAAATGTGTGACCAACTTGTCTCTTTTGCCGAGTTTTGAGCCATTCTGACGCCGTTTACTGAAGTGATCCGGAAGGCCGTTACTGAAATAATAGGAAGGCGGGTAACTCCATCCATCGCCGGCCACACCTCACTCCACAAATCGTTTTCTCCTCAACAGGAAAATTCCCGAATCGCAATAAAAACAACAGTTCCATAAAGCCCAATAAATTTCACTCCAAATGCGTGTGTTTCGGCGGCCGAAAGACTCGTGACGAACGAAAACTTTGCCTTAAAATTCACCTCTTCGGCTTTCCTCAGAGGCTTGTGACCGGGCAGTCAACAACGGAAACTCGCAAGGTGGTTTCACCCTCAACTCTGATTGGTCCATTTGAATTTGACCGCGCGCTGGCAACACGACCGTTGTTGACTGCCCGGTCACAAGTCAACAACGGTCGTGTTGCCAGCGCGCGTTCAAATTCAAATGAACCAATCAGAGTTGAGGCTGAAACCATCTTGCGAGTTTCCGTTGTTGACTGCCCGGTCACAAGCCTCTGAGGAAAGCCGAAGAGGTGAATTTTAAGGCAAAGTTTTCGTTCGTCACGAGTCTTTCGGCCGCCGAAACACACGTATTTGGAGTGAAATTTATTGGGCCTTATGGAACTGTTGTTTTTATTGCGATTCGGGACTTTTCCTGTTGAGGAGTAAACGATTTGTGGAGTGAGGTCTGGCCGGCGATGGATGGAGTTACCGGCCTTCCTATTATTTCAGTAACGGCCTTCCGGATCACTTCACTAAACGGCTTCAGAATGGCTCAAGACCCGGCAAAAGAGACAAGTTGGTCACACATTTGAGGTAGGAAAACTTTATTTCAAATGAGATAGTTATTTACACAATTTTTTTTACGATCGGTGATTTTCCCATACAATTCTCTATATACACAAACTGTCGCATACACCACCTATTTTCAGCTTGGGGAGCCTGTGGCTTACCTTGTGCTTACCGGCTTTCCGGTTCGGGTTCTCGATGACAATCCGTGGGTGGCAGGATAGGTCCGCAAGGCGTGCCTAGCGTTACTTCTGAACAGCTTAAAATGCAGGCTCGGGATTCGATCAAAATCGCCAAAATGCACGTGTCGAACATGAAAGGGAAGAAATGAATCACAATTTGTGAACGTTTTGACTACCTTTGGGGTTTTGGGTTCTCCTGAAGCGTTTTCTAATTGAAAATCCAAAGTTACCTCCTTCGTGTTAGGTAAAAACGTAAACAACCCAAAAATAAATTGCCTTATTTTGGGTAATTTACACGGTGTCCACAATAAGGAAGGTCACAATAACAATAATACTAATTGTGGCGATGAGACCCCAAGAAACCACCGGGCTTATAAGAGGTTGGAGTTCCAGGAAAATCATGCTTTAGGATAACAAGATTATAATTCCAATTTCCTTTCCTTTCTTCATAATTTTCTTCTTGTTGATCAAAAAAAAAATTGACACCAGGTTACATTTTCGATATAAATCTCAAAAATACACGTGAAGGAAAATACACGTGGTTTTGTATGGAGTTCTAACGAAGCGTTTTCTTGTTGGAAATCGAAAGTTTGGTAATGCAAACAACAATCTAAGAAGAGTCCTAAAAATAACTTGCCTTTTTTGGTAATTCGATCAATCAAATTTACATGGTACGTGTGTCCACAAGCTTCCAGGAAAAAAAAAACATTGGTCAGGATACCAAGAACATAATTTCATTTTTTTTCCCTTTCTTCAGGGTCCAGGGTACTCGCGAACCAGTAAACAACTCCTTTACGTTTTTTTTTAATCACTGAAGTTGTGTTCTATTAGAAGTTAACGGAAGCTTGAAACAGCTGAAAAGCTTTTTTTGAGCGTGTGAGCAGCATGACCTGGCAAAGCGCAGGGCTCGTGTGGCATAATATTACGTCATTCTTCGGAGTTTCGCAGAAAAATGTCAAGCGTTTGATGAATTATTGTTCAGTTATAGTGCATTTTTCGTAGCAACTTTCAGAAATATCTTTAAGATTCCGTTCAAATCTCGGAAGCTCCAAAGAGGAATTCGAATGTTCATTTCAGTCTCGTGGATACTCGTCATGCGTGACATAGCGACACTTCAAAGGCTGCCTAAAACGCCCGCCTAGTAAGTTAGCTGTGCCATGCTGATGAGGCCCGGCAAGGGCGAAACAGCTGTCCACGGCTGCTAATTGACTGGGTGAAATGGTTGTGTGCGTGCGTGATGTGTTGGCCAAACCGGGTTGGTGTTAGCGCTTGTCACCTTGCTTTTTTATCAGTTTGTACCATGACCATTTATGATTGTCATGTGACTCGGTCCTATTGCAAAGTTTCGTGAATTACGCCCAAAAAGTTTCGGGACTTTCAAGAAGTGCCTACCAGGATTTTAAGCTTCGCTCAAACGACTTTCAATAATTTCGAGAAAATGTGTCTTGAAACTGTGTGCAAAGTTGAAATAAATCCTCTGTAGCGGGTTCATAATCTCATAAACTTTTCCAGTTGGGTAGCCATGAATCACCCTGCGAGCAGAGCCCTTCTCTAAAATAGCAGAATTCTCTAAAATATAATGCTAGTAAGCTTTGGAATTCATTGACTGAATTCATTAGGGCTTCACCCACAATTCAAAGCTTCAACTCTGCCATCAGAAGTCTAGACTTTTACACTTTTAGCTCTTTTTTTAGTAATAATATTATTTTTAATTGCATTAGTTTTACTTGTGAAATTAGTCTTGGAGGTATTAGCATGTATATGCTATCTTAAATTCGAGATGAAAGAAAGTTTTTGTATTGTATTGTAGCCTCTAAAACTCACCAGAGGGCAAGATAGAGAGGCTCTGCAGAAATTGTCAATTTTTTTTAGTCGCCACAGCCCAAGTTTCTGGGCTACAGACAAACCCGTTTAGGCAGTGCATGCATCATATTTTTGACAAGGCAAAGGTCAAAATAGAGCCTTCAATACGAAAATCAATATGGTGACTAGGAGTGCGATAGAGACTTGGCTTGGGTTTGAAACTGTCGCCAAGCAACGGCTTGCCCATACTCAGTTAAGACTTGACACAATTTCTGCAGAGTCCTTTCTTTCTAGTAGAATGAAGAAAGGCTCTGCAGGCAGGGTGGCCATGAATCTGCTCCAGATCATTTTTTAGACAAATGAAGGGGTTTGGTTCTAAAAGACATGGAGGTGCTGTGTGGGTGGAGAGTGAAACAAGAAAATTTTATCAAGCAAGTTGCTAATGGTAAATTTCCAACCGTGAGAATGATTTGTGAGTCAACGAGTGTAAGTCCTTTGTTGGCTCCTCAGTCAACAGTTTTGAAGTTTTGGCAAAATATGACAAGTCAGGATTGCCCTAAAGCATGTTTATTTGAATTGTTACAAACACAATAATTATTGAATACAGTCATGGACAATAAAAGTGGAAAAGGCTTAATCTAGGGCAGCAGCTCCAGAAATAATTTCAATCAACTCTTTTGTGATGACAGCTTGGCGTGTTCGGTTGTAAGTAAGCGTCAGCTTGTCAATCATTTCACCTGGAGGTACAAAAAAATATTAACTTCCACGATATCGTTTCTTTAAAAAAATTAAAATTCATGAATACATTAGCAATGGATAATTTGTCTTGTGTTGATAAATCTACAACAAGCATTGCGTTGGAAAAATTCCACACAGCAGTTCACTGTTCTTGAACTTTTTTGTCAGCTACTGACGGTATAAGAATGCTTTCCAGTGCACAAGACAGATAACAGTGCTAAGGCTTTCAAAGGGTATTTGAATGCAAAAAGCCTTGAGATGGTAGTGTATTCAGCTGGTCAATCTTAATGAAGTCATAATAGTACATGTGCCACCAACAACAACTCTTCAACAACTCTTGTTGTTCTCTTCAACAACTCTTCAACTATCACGCTGTTTCAGCAAAGAAGACTACACAGACTGTTCATACAGTAAAAGAAATTCACACATCGAATTTGATATCTACCGTATTTACCCGTGTATAACTCGATCCCATGTATAAGTCGACCCCCCATTTTTGATGGCAAAAAAAGCAATTTCTTAATTTCTTTGCTAAATGTTCATGGGATATTAATCTTGCATTCTTCGATTTCTGGAACTGTGGATTCACAAAAAATTAAGGGCCTCAAGCGCTTAATAGTTTTGTGGTTCAGCGGTTGTTGTATGTCCGGGCATTTTGTCCTTGAATTTCGAAAAAGTTCTCAGAAAATCGAACATGTAAACCTCAAACTAACCTGTTTCGTTGTTCAAGGATAAAGGGCTTTAGAGGATAAGCACAACATCACAGAAGCAGGAGTCAATCTTTGAAAATAACTTCAAAAACGATGCGAAATGTGCAAGGTTTAATTGGTGCCTGACTTATAATTTCTCACATGACAAACGAAACAAAACTCATAAACCAAACAATACAAAGTTTGCAAAAGCATTTAAATCATCCAGGTTTGTATAAAGAATAAAAAACAATCATTACCAACCAGCATTTTCAGGCAACACGAGTGACGATCATGCTTGCACGCAAACATGAGGAATTGTGCCAGGTTACTAAGCCGTTGAAGGATCGCGTTTTATTTGAAGAAACAAGAATGTTTTTTAGAGCTTTCCGCCTTTGGAAAACGAAAATTTCCAGTGTCTATTTCATATTTGTGCTTGTGAGTATCTTCAAAATTTAAAGTAAAACAAATCCTTTTTCATTTCAACTGGAATTGCTTAATTACATTCATTTTGAAGTCTTTCGTCATTCATTTTGAAGTATTTCGTCCACTGCGTTCGTTATGCCCAACGACCACATTATGATGTTTATTTTGAATAAATTATTTAGCTGGAACTTGGCTCGAAATCTTTGACCCATGTATAAGTCGAGGGCGATTTTTGGAGCTTCTTTTGAGGCCATAAAAGGTCGACTTATACACGGGTAAATACGGTATTTTGACAATTTACCTGCATTTTTGCTGGCACTATCCATGGCTGTCATGCGTGAGCTTTGCTCACTACAAGCTCCTTCTTTCATGCCATAAAAAAGAAGACTGGCTAAGGAAAACTCTGAATAGTTCTTTATAACATCAGAATCTAGGTCGTCATAGGTACTAAGCACCTCTGAAAAACCAAAAGTGAAGAAGTATAGAATTACATTTAAACCACTGCCCTCGTTGTTTGCAATTTAGACAAGGTACATTGTACATGCACATTAATAAGTATTTTACAGAAGCAGCCTGACCTCCTGAAGCAGCATTAAGTGTATCAAATGAGAGAAGTGGCTTTGTAAGTGTCTTGTATGATACCACTGACCTGAAAGAATAATGTTTAAGACACCAGTGTTCTACAATTTGTTAGTGTTTTGAATTTGAAAGTCAATTAAGGGTGCGTTTTTTTGGGGAAATCCGAAAACGGATTCTTGAATCCAAAAATGGATCCTGAATCCAAAGTATCTACTCTTGAGGAAGATACTTTGGGTAAAATCTAAATCCGGATTTTTGAGATCCACCACTTCAGTGTTTTTGTGGGAAGGGATTTGAGACAACAGTTACTGTACATGACAATTTAGCCCAACTGTTTGTTTCGCGCGATACGATCAAAGACAAGAAAAGTTCGAAAACCGATAGGTTTCCTGGAAATTTCACACCAAAAATTACACTAAAAGTTTCTTGACAGCAATAAGAATATTACCACCTTTCCTACAGATAAAAAAGTAAATGGCAAAACTAGCCTGTGTACCGGTAATCGATTTGTATCTTAGCACACACGTTTTTTGTTATGTCTTTTCATTGATCGCTAAGGTATTTTCTTTTTTGGTGGCATTTTTACTGAAGAATTTCCCCAAAACAAACCAGTTAACTTGTTTTTTTTTGTTTTTCAACTTGCACGCAACTCTGGAAAATAATCCTTTTTCGGATTTTGCGTTTCTTTGATGTTGAAGAATCCATTGATCTGAGATCACTAATCCGTTTTTGGATTCTCCCAAAAAAACACCCCTTTAGGATGTTCGCGCTAATTGTTCGTGCGCAACATTTCTGTGCAGGTAACGCGACTGTAATATGTCACGCATTACTTTGAGCGGTTTGAAAACCTTTGTAAAAACTGTGGACGATAAGTCTTGCACAGCGCTGAATCAGAGAAAATCGTGATCAGTCAAAATTGATTAAAAAATATTTATGAAAGTCAAGTAGACTACTGCACGACTGATTTTCGCATTGTTTTATCAGTCGTGAACTAGTCTACCTAGCTTTTACAAATATTTTTCAAGCATTAGTTAAAATAACATGGCAACAAAAACACTGGGGGATAGTGCGGACCAGTGTGGACACAACCAGCGATTAAATTTTACAAAAACCACACTCCAGAAGATGAACATGACGGCAATGAAGAGATATTATACAAAACACTCACCAAATGAAGATGAAGCCAGCTTAAAACTTCGTTGCTATGCTCGAGAAAGTTTTTTTTTTTTGGTGAAAACCTTTTATTCCTTTAACGATCGATCCTTTCTTTGGTTCCAGTCCTTCCCTGACAGGTCACGCAAAAGCGTGACAAAGGAAATTTTCCAAGTTTTGATCATTGGTGACCCCTATTTTTTTAATCATGAATCACTTACTTTACTTACTATCTACAAAATATAATGAAATGAAAAAATTCCCACCGTAAGAAGTTATCTTTTTTTAACATTTTCTTTCCTCGTGCCATCGAATTCCGGTAGTGGTTGCAGCGCATAGAGCGTACGAAAATGCTCTTCGAGGATGAACTCTACTGTTTACGACAACCCTAGCTGCATGCAATTATCTAAAAATCCCACTACTAAAAACCTATGCACGGAAACCTTCACTGTAACAGTTTACTTTTATGATTTTCAATGGATGAGCAGATGAGGCTACATCTCGCTATTATGACCGATTTCTCGAAATTAAGGCAGTTTTCCTATGCCATTTTCTCCGACACAAAGTCGGTGACCCCCATTTTTTTTTTCATTATTGGAGTAAGTACCTTATGACCTAACTTTAGGCGAGAGAAAATCTCGCTGTAGGAAGATTTTGGCGCGAACGTCCTTAAGCCGACAAAATTAATAATGTTAACATCACGACCCTAAATTACAATTACTTCACTGTCAAAAACACAAACTCACTTAAACCAGTTGTAGTACATCTCCCCCATATCAAACTGAAACCCACTGTCTAAGATCTCCTGTGCTATAAAAGTAGCTTCACAAAACTGTGGAGGCTTTTTGCCAATTTCAGAAAAACTCATCATCAACTTGTCAGCTGGAAAAAAAAAACAATTAAAACACCAAAAATTTTCTATCAAGTAAATGTAATGATTCCTTTTCAAATTTAAAAAAATGATTGTTTTGTATTCTTGACAGACACTTGCAAAAACTGTTGCATTGTCATCAAAATTTGATTAAAGGGGAACCATGAAGCAAAATCTTTACTTTTTTGGTTAGATATGACAACTTTACACTGACTTTAAGGTTACTGCTTACCTTTTGGGGTGCCTTACGGGAAAACCATCGTAAGCGCATTATTTTCTGTAAAACTCCAGCAAACTATACATCACCGAAAAGGCAATAAAATGAAGAATCCGAATACATGAATGTATTGATTGCAGACTCAACCGCATTGACTACAAATAAATGGCGAACTCAACACTCGGTAAAGTGAAGATACCCTGCAGATGTATTCCCGTGTCAAACTGTATGGGACGTCTGAGGTGTTGACAAGTGCTGACATCTCATAACACCTTGGGGGATTAACATTTTAGTCATGCAAAACACAAAATTTGCAATAACTCTGCAAGAAAAAAACCTTTTGAAATAATTTCTTTTTTAGAATAAAAGTAAATATAATGAGCTATCTTATGGTGGCTTTTTAAAATTTTGCAAAATTTGAGACCGAAAAGGTTAGCAGTAAACTTAAACTAACCACATGTATGCTTACCGTGTGTCCTTTGGAAGAGTTGGCGTGATTTTTCCCCACATGCCACAATTTTTGCATTTTCATCTTCTTTTTCTGTCAATGCAGCTTTCACAGCTTTGACCAGGTTAGAGTGGATTCCACCACACAGTCCTCGATCTGATGATAGCACCACAATCAGCTTGTTTGGCTTTGCTTTATCTGCATCACTTGGTTGGATCTCTACCTTATCACACAAGGCTAAAGAAAATCAAATTTAATATAACTGTAGGTAAACTCATTGACACTAAATGTACTGCTCACAAGAAAATTGAAGAAAACAGCATATTAAATTTAAATGTGGAAATATTTTTGGCAACATAGATCACATATATTTTTCCCTGTATTTTCCTGTATTTTCCTGAGGTCAATTCCCATAATTAATATTTTAACAGACAAACTGATTGGAGATTCCAAAGGAAAGCAATTATACAAGACCAATTTACTTCTCACCACCATATATATACCTGAGGCACCTGCGCCATAAACCCTTGCAGGTCGCAACTCTTTTTCAGCTCTACCAAACTTTGCGGCTGACACCATCTTCATTGATTTGGTGATCTTCTGGATGTTCTTTACACTCCTCAATCGCAAAGAAACTAAAATAATGAAAAACCTTAGCTTGTTGCAAGTCATAACATAGAGGGAAAATAATATTTTCTTAAGTGTACATTTTTACACACAGGGAAGGTCTAACTAAAGCTTAACACAATGCTATTCAACACTTTTGAATGTTTGTGCGTTTGATATCGATCGACCTTCAGCTCAATGATGCAAACTTTTAACTTACTATCTTTTAGCGTTGCCATATTTCTCACTGTAGGGCTGTAAAAGGGAAAGTACAGAAAACAACATTTCAAACATAAAAACCATTTGACAGCAAAAAGAGCTTTTAAATATCCTTACCATGACGTTGGCCGAAAAACGGGGCCACGGAGGAAGATCCCATTCGCCGCCATTTTGAGTGCCTTTTCCAACAGGGTCACGTGAGTTTTAGTTAACCCGCTGACCAGGTAAGACCACAACCTCGTTCCCAGGGTCTCTGGAAACCAAGGTGTCGAGAGATCGTGTCTACTGGAAACGTTTCCATTGGCTAAGGAAATACTCGACTCAAGTTTTCCTCGTTTTCCTCCTATCTGCGATCTTACTGCGATCAGTTCACTGAAAAGAGATACGAAATATTGAGGCTCATCTTAGTTTTTTTCGTCATCTTAAAATGTCAGGGCGAGAAGGTAAAGAGACATAATCCTCACATTAAAAAAAATAATTTTTGCAGCTTGCTTTATACGAATAACCTGTGTTTTCCGCAGGCGGGAAAAAGAAGCCGTTGAAACAAGCCAAGAAAGACAAAAAGGAAATGGACGAGGTAAAAATCACCTATATTCAACCCTTCCACTAGCACAACAAAAATGATTGTGGTAATTTCCTTTCCTATGAGGAACAGTTACAATGTTCCGTTGACATATAAACCATGTTCACACCAAAAAGTTAAACTGGTTCAGTATAAAGGTATTTAGGTATGCAATAGCTCCCTGAGACAGTAACAATGAGTGATATCAAGGTGGCTGAGTACAGTAGCTATAATAGTAGCACATATGTGCTACTATTATAGCTACTGAAGTGGAGACATGTTGGTCGCTAAATTATAATTGAACTTCACCATTACAGTTTAAAGAAGCCTTAAGGTTTGCTTTAGATAAGATAAGATAAGATCTGACCTGCTAAGATAAGATAAGATCTGACCTGCTAATCGCCCTTTCTCGCAGTCGGAAACTGAATTGCTAAGGGCGCAGCTCAACGAGGTCAGACCGAAGGAGCTGTGCTGCTGGCTAGGTGCTCAGCCCCTGAACACAACCCATGTATGACCTCGGAACACAGCACCACAGCCTGATGGGATAGGCTGGGAGTCGATTTTGAGGAGGGAGGAAAACCGGAGTACCCAGAGAAAAATCCTCAGAGTCAGATTGAGATCGACTGAAACTCATTTATTTATTTATTTATTTAATCACTTTCACCACAACAGAGAAACAGGCTGTGGTGAGGGTCGCACAACAGAGTGAGGGTCCAAATTAAGTGCGCCCTTTTTGCCCTCCCAACCATGATATACCACAGAAGACAGACCACAAAACCGGGAACTACATACCCTACTCCTTGCGACAAGTGTGCGGGTTCTTTTACGTCCCACAGGATTATGAACATTGAAGTGTTGTGAGATGCGACCTCCGGCTTATCGTCCTTATCTGAGAAGACTAGAGAGTCTAACCATTAGTAGATGTAATTACAAAGGCAGCACTTTCTCCTCAGTTATTTAAAGACCCTAAGTGTTGGTCCGGCCGGAGTTGAACTCACGACCTCCCGCATGACAGCCTGGTGCTCAACCAACTTAGCCACCAGTGCGCCCACATACGACCCGAGGCCAGAGTTGAACCCAGGTCACAGAGGTGGGAGGCGCAGTTCATGATCACTAAACCACCCTGACTCCCTCATAAACACGACCTTGCAGTGCCGAGATCTGGGATGTTTCAGAATTCATTGGAATTCTCTGGACTTGAACCAGGGACCTTCAGATCTTCAGTTTGACGCTCTCCCAACTGAGCTATCTCAGCAAAGCTTTCTTATACAGCCTTTATTTAAACATAAAAAACATCTATTTTGCTCTAAAGTAGAGTAAAGTGGTTAGAAATCTCTGGTCTGGCTAAACACGCTGGCCCGGCGAATGCAATTACATGGAAAAATCTTTGCTTAGCTAGGATGCCCACCAACTATGTAATAGCAAACTTGAGTTTTTGGTGTTCTCAGATGTGCCGGGATCTCGGTTAAATGGGCCAGCCCGGCTCATGTAACTGTCCCCTTAATGAAACAGTCATAATTAAACTGGTTTAGGTGGTGTGAATGTGATATCACATCTTTCAAAACAAAAGTGTAATAATTTTATTAGTCTTGTAGATATGCCATTCTAAGGTTTAGGATTTAATTACCTACATAAGGATAACTGACAGTTGAAGGAAAGTATAATTTATCCCAATAATCAAGTTTGTTTAAAATGTTTACAACAACAACAACAACAATAACAACACAATTTATGGTACCTAGCATATTACAGTCAGAATAAGAAAAACTGTTAATAAGTATTTATGATTAAGGTACTGACATCCATAAATAACTATACAAAGTTAAAAATGCCTGGAGGTCATGTTCAGGAAACAATTTAACAAAGAGATAAATAGAAATGTGTCAAGCGTTACAACAGAATAAAAAAGCAGGGCACACACCAAACAACATACATATCCATAGACAAATTATAAAACAGATGACACAACATGAACACAATGCATACAAACAGGTATATACTAGTATAAATAATATTATTGTGAAATAAATTATGGAATTATTTAAAGTTGGGCAAAACACTTACATGTACATTTAAGAACCACTTATTTTCACTTTAAAATTTCACAGGTACCACCATCATGGTAAAATGTGACATGTTATGGCTTTTCTATTGTCAAAAACCCTTTTACCCCTTAACTGGCCCCATAGACAAGTAAAATCTTAAAGTGTCACTCTTAGGAGGCAAATTATGAATAAAACAAAGCTCTTTGTGTCAAAACTATAAGGGGACCATAGTACATCACAGTATTTTTAGCAATGGCACTCTTAAATTTTGAAAGTAAAAAGAGTGATCAGATTGCCTTTTGAAATCCAAATTTATTGCCTTTATTTTCTTGGATATAAGACGCAGTATTGTTTTCAAAAAGAACATTTAACTGTTGACCTACAGTTTGTTCTGAACTTGAGATGCATCTTCTAGCTGAGTATTAACCATACACCAGAAAATAATTAAATTGCAAAATAAAAATGGGATATTCACAAGCAATTACGGAAACCATGAAACAGCAAACACTGAAACGGGGAGTTTGGATTTTGAGATTAAATATTGTTTTAGGCCTAAAACGATGTATAATCTCAAAATCTAACCTTTGTAGGTTAGTATTCAACATATGGTGGGGTCATACATGGTGTTTTGGTGTTTTGTATCTGTGTTTCATGGTTTAGTAATGTCTGTCAATTATTATTTTCGACTTCAGCTTCTACTACAATCTTTAGCTTAACCTGCGATCAGGCGTACAAAGGTACCTTTTCTGCCCTGTCTAAAGAAAATATGCCTGATCGCAGGTTATCTTTAACTTGAAATTAAGATCGTATGGGCTGAGCCAATACAAGTGCTTAAATGGCATGAAGGATTATCGGTAATTATTACAATAATAATTATTATTGGCTTTTAATTTTTGAAAAGAGTGCTTTTGAAGTTTTTGAATTTATTTAATGAAGCTATGCTCATTTTTGCTGTTTCCTTAGAGGAATGATTGTATTTTGGAATTTGTCTTGTCACCCAAGTGTTTTGTCACTCTTTAGTTTGTTAAGTTGATAGAATCAAGATTGAAATTTTAGGGTGCATCTAATTTTGCCAAGAATACAGTATTTATTTATTTATTTATTTATTTATTTATTTATCGCAGTTTGTAGAGTAAAAAGTAATTTTTTTTTTAAAGAATTTTTTTCAAAGAAAATGATGATAGTGGAAGGAAAATTTTAGCCAAAGGACCAGAGAATCCATTGAAGGCGAACTACTACAAATAGCTATTTACATATCTGCCAAATCTAAGTACCGGGTAATGTAGCTTAAGAATAACCAAACAATCAGGCCATGAAGCCACAAATCCTTACATTTCATTTCAATGAAGATCAATAATTATAGCTAAGGCAATCTTCATTCAGTAACTGTCCCAACTCTTGACAATTTATTTAAAAATAATAATATTACAGTTGGAGATCCAAGCATTAATTAATTTATTTTTTTTCAGTTTCAAGAACTCATCTCCACTGAGAAATTGTAATGATCTTTCTGAGAATAAAAACTTAAAAAGTAACCACTAATGTCCAACTTCAAAAAACTACATGTACTTAAAATCTTGTATAATAAAGTAACATCAACAATAAAGTTCTTTTGCACATGTTTCATAGTTACTATCTGACTTCAAGATGATCCTTGTGGCTCTTTTTCTGTACACACTTGATCGCATTAATGTTTCTCTTTGTCTTTGGTGAGAAAACTAAGCTACCGTATAAAATTTGGTTTTAAACATTACTTCCACCAAGCTACAGTAATCTTTTTTGTGAGGGTGGTGGAGGAAATTTATAAAAGATAGAAAGGGAAATCTTCAGTTATTTTACAAATTTGTTTCTGCCAACAAAGGTTAAAGTTTTAATCTTGCCCTTAGGAGGACATTGCTCATAAACAAAAGTTAAAAGATGAAAAAAAGGCTATGGAACAAGCAAAAGCAAAGGCTTCACAGAAAGGACCCATGGGTAGGTCAATAACATTTGATACCAGACTTTACATATTTGATTTTCCCTCTTCTTCATCTGAAGGTCATTTTGCTCACACAAAATTAGCTTTTTCCTTTAGGTGCACTAACAATCCATATTGTCAAGTGAATGATCCTCGTAGTTTTGAATGTAGTTATAGCAATTGCGAAGAGAAGCCTGAAAATTCAGGACTTCAACGAGGTTTGAACCCGGGACCTCGCGATACCAGTGCAACGCTCTATAATAATTGCGTTCAATATTGCGTTCATAACTGCGAGGATCATAGCTTCACTTGATTTCATATTGGCAGTTCAATATAAGATTGATTTCATACATCATTTTGTGATTTAATCTATGTTGTGTTCACCATTCTTTAAGTTTCACAGTATTTTTAGTTTAGTGTCAGAATAGATGCATTGTGTTGAAGGAAAAAGTGAACCAAAAGTGTAACTATAACTTTAGAAATACTCCTTTCTCTCAAATCCTCAATCTTGTTATGGAGGAGTATGCAAATTAAATCAAAATGTAAGTGGATCGGATCAATGTTTGTTGTATGAGAGGGGAAAACTGTAGTACCAAGAGAAAACATTTTGGAGTGCATATTACAACCAAATTCCAACCTGGTGACCTTGAGTTTGGGACCACGTCAGGGAAAAATTATTGTTTTGATGGGAGTATTCCCACTACTGTGCCACCCCCGGTTCCCCATATAACTAATAAAATTTAAAAAAAAAAACAGCGTCATCCAATTCTTGGCCTTCTTCTTTCAATGCTCAACTCATTTTAAATCATTTGCAATCTTTATTCCCTGGTTTGCAAAGGGGTCAATGAGAGGGGATTTTATCTTTCATATTCGTATTTACAGAGTTGTACATGTGACCTAAATACTGCATTTTGATCAGTTTTCAGTTCCAGGATTGATTCCTCTGATAGTCCTCTTCGTGTCATTCAATTTCGTAACTTTTTGGTAGTTTTGCGGCACTTTTTTGTGTTTTTTTGTGCTTTTAGTGCCTAGTAGTAAGTTTTTCAAGTTTTACTATGTTTTACTTTCTAGGTGGTGCAGGAATAAAGAAATCTGGAAAGAAATGACACTTCTTGAACTGAAAAAAATTGTAGAGAGCTTCTATATTCCTTTTGAGACAATAAAAAAACTAGTCATTTTACGATACCCTTATGCGTATTTTTTAGACTTTTTTCAGCGTTTTTGCTTCGCTACCTGTAATAGGGAAAGGTCCCAACTATGGGTTAAATAGTCAGGCAGACCGGGCTTGTTAGCTGGGCAAATTAAAGGAAACCGGTCTAGGAGATGGATGCTCCAAACTCAAAACCAGGCTATGGCGGTGACGCCTTAAGGAGGCGTTCCTTCCACACTGGCCGGCCGGCATTCGGCTAACAACTCACTCCGGTGCTATTTACATGTTACCGAAACGAGGAAAAAGAAAAAGAAAAAAACTCGCACTATTGGTGTCTTAGCACCACGTTGCAAAGATGATGATGATGATGATGAATAGAGAAAGGGGAATGCTCAGTACTTAGGCGTTTTTACCACCCGAAATTAATATTTTTAAGATAGTCTAGAAGCGAGGGAGATGGGGGAGGCCCCTTCCTTTCCCTCCTCAGTCCCCTGCTCTGCTAGTTCTCAAATTTCGTCCAATTTCAAGGTCGTGGAGGTCATACAAGGGTCATTAGCGACTTTTAGATTGGCGGAGGACTATGAGCATACGCACTCGAAAACAATTGGGACCGAATGCAAGTGCTCAGGGCTTAAACCCGGTTCCCACTTGTGCGATAAGCACAAGCGTAAAGCACAAGGATGAGTTTGGTTTAGGGTTTAGGGTTAGGGTTAGGGTTACCGAGTTTTGCGACGTTCACACAGTGAAACAAGCGGATGAAAATTTGGCACACGCAAGCGTAGTAACGTCCGAGAAGATCTAGTAAGATTCAAGGTGGCGGGCGAATCGTCGTGCTTATGCTTATGCTTAACTCACGCTGGTTCCCACTTGTGAAATAAGCACAAGTGTGAGATAAGCACAAGCACAAGGAAAGGAAATTTTCCTTTTCTTGTGCTTATACGCTTGTGTTTATGGTTATTTTACGCCCGTTCCTACACGATTTTTCTTATGCTAATGCTAACCTTGTGCTTGTGCTTATCGCACAAAGGAACCAGGCTTAAAAACTCGTCGCAGTTATCTGAAGGTCGTTGGGTGGGTTTAAAAACGGAGTCTCTTTTTTTCTTATTTCTCCTGTCTATGTAGATATTTCAATACCCATAATCAGCATATGGCTTTTGTGAACTTATTCTAAGCTTTTCTCCCATTTCGTCATCTTCACCTCGTTTTTGTCGCTTGCAAGCCCAGATTCGTCCGTTCTGCAGTTTTTGTTCTTTCCCTGTAAGGCTATTTAATGAAAAAGCGCGTTTTTTCCATCCATTCACGGCTTGTACTGCTTTGGATTTGTGAAAATTCGTTGTTCTCCCGTATGGGCCATAAGCAGGTACTAATTTACACTCCGGGGGGCAGATGAGTTTTGATCATCGTAAAACAAACGAGACAAATAGCCGTAGCCCAGTGAAATATGTTAACTTTTATTTACCAAATTGTTTAGCACAGTGTGGCCAATAAACTGGCCACAGAATGTTCATTTCTTCGGCAAGTAATGGACTCTTGCTTTGGTCAATATTGAAATACTGCAACTGTAACCATAACAATTACATCGCATCAGTTACCTTGATCACATAAGGTCGACGTATTTGGGACCGTACCATATACCAGTATTGGCCAGCAGATGACTAGTATTGTATTGCATTTTATTAAAACGGATTAAAGTTTTTTCTGAAACCAATCTTGGAAACCATTTATTGTAAAACGACGATCATTTGTCTTGTATGGTATTGTAGGTTGGAGAGATGACGGTATTAGTGAATAGGCCATTTCTGAGTTCACGTCTGCCTCCTCTTCAAGGCGAGTCTAGTGCGAATTTTTTCTTATGAAACTTAGTTTTCATTCATATGTAAAGTAGAACTAATTAACATCACAAAAAGTTTGCACTTAGACTCGCTTTGAAGAGGAGGCAGACATGAACTCGGAAATGGCCTATTAATATGCGCACGGGAGTTTCAGGCTTTCAGACTTTTCAACTGGTGTTTTGCATATATAATAAGCTGCGTTTGAATGTCTTTGTACGCTGAAGTTTTAAGCTAGTGAGTATGTCATGGAACCATGTGAAACATCAATTATTGCTGAACAAGATACAGTCATTTTTGTGGCGTACCAAGTTACCATGGCAAAAGGAAAGCCTTGTAAAAGAACCCTATATTTTGGCTTTAGTTGCTCATATCTGAAAAACGAACCTTGTGATCCCAATTTTTTTATTGCTCAAAAGTGATCAGCGGGCCAAGATGAAACTCTCTGCAAAGTTTTAAAAAAATCTGTGGAGTGGATTCAGAGCTACCTTAACTTTTCAATTAGTTAAGGTGGCTCTCAACGCGCTCTACAGAATTTTCTTAAACTTGCAGAAAGTTTCATTCTGGTAGGCTAATTACATTTCAAAAATAAAAAATGGGGGTCACCGAGTTCGTTTTTGAGATATGAGCAGCTAAAGCCAAAATAAAGGGTGTTTTTGAAGGGCTTTCCTGTTGCCACGGTAGATGTTTACGAAACAAAAATGACCGAATCTTCTTCAGCAGTAATTGGTGTTTGATATGGTACCATAACATTGCTGTTCAATGATAAAGATAGAGTCAATCCTTCTAATAAGAACGTTTTTTTCAAGTGTTGAAACTGGTTTGAGGCACCTTAAAGTAAACATTCTTTGAATAAAAATCAAAGATCAAAATTTTGCCAGTCAAGTGTTAAGAAACACACACTTTCCAAATCTAAAGAAAAAAAGGAAATGATTTCTTGACCATAGTAGCGCTTTTAAATAACCACCATTTGCCCTTGAGTGTTTGACACAAGTATTATTACGGGGCAAACGAAAAACTAAAACAAACCGCTCCTTGCAGAGATACAAACAAGGAAGCTCAAGATGTTTCAGAGCCTTCGGCTTTCTTACCGTAATTCCTTGTGCTTTCAATACCTATAACCTAAACTTTATTCGCATAAAAGCTGATGGTGACGTCAATCGTGCGTCTGTCCTCTAATAGATTATAGGCAAGACCCAATCAAAATGCGAGAATAACTTGGGTTATTACATAAAGCATTTTAGAGAGTTATCTTTTGGGGACTTGGTTATACGAATAATATAACTAGTGATGAACGGAAAAGATGGAAAGATTACATTCAGTTTTTAATATCGCATCGTAGTTAAAAAGGTGTATACCTGGAGACTGTTACAACAAAAAAGACCCATTAAACAGGAACGAAACACTGGAAAATGGTTTGAACCCAGGGCTGGCATACCTTGATGATTTTTGATACTCAAGGTGATGACACATGCAAAAACATGATCTCTACTCCGGAGGAGTGTCGAAGGTGACATGATCCACGGAATGGCCCAAACATGCTCTTACAAAGTGTCCAACAAGTATGAGGGATTTTAATTGGACACAAGTCTTAAATTGAAGAGAACTTCTTGAAATTCAAATATCAATCTTTATTGAGTACTGAAAGCTCTCAAATTTGCGCTATGGCTGTGTATTAGTAATAGAATGGCTAACAATTGACTGAAATAAATTCATGCGTTACATTCTGGTCCGGGATTCTGGTTCAACCCGAGACAATTCTTTTCTGCGCTTGGTTCATCTTCTGTTATGATTGGCCAAAGACATCCTTCTAACAAGTTTTAACAGAAATTACGACTTCTACGTGGCAGTTACGTGGCAGTTTCACAGCCTGAGTCAAAATCCAATCTGTCTTGAAGGAAATTTTTTGCTTTCTCATAACAGCCAAAAAACACCGCTCCACCTAATGCTATCCATGCCGTTCTCATAGTAACTCCTGAAAACAAACTATTAAACACAACATTTCAGTAAGTGCAGTTTCTTATTACGGTACACAAACAGCAAAACTAAAGCAGAAAAGCTGAAAAGACACATTTCGCGCTCACTGCGTAGGGACCCGTCAATTCTTCCTAGTTCCTAGTTCCTAGTTAGTTTTCTGTTTTAACCAATTCATTCTGAAGCAATTAAACAAGGGTGCGTTCAACTGAACCTATTCCTGAATAACAATACGTGGAGTGATGATTTAAAACGGTATGTCTGGCGTTTTGAAGCAACAAGGATAATAAAAATATGTTTAAGATAGCATTTTAGCAGGTGTTTGACAAAGTTAATGTGAATCTCCGTAAAAACGAAAGATTTCTAACTTCCTATTCCATTCCGGAATACGGTCAGTTGAACGCACCCTAAAATCAACAGCGTTGGAGGCGAACGACCACTCATAAGAACTGGCCGCCCTTGGTGTCGATATTTTTTATTCGTCAGTCGGACTTTGCCTATACGAAAGAGTTGCTCGTTTTGAAAAGAAGATCTTCCGTCATATTTCGATCACAAATTAAATTTGTTCACTTCGTTTCAAGAACTCTTGTGCTAAAAAAAGCTTCCATATCTTCTTCTCGTGTGTCGTTTAGCTCGCCTAGGCTAAAAATGGAACTTTCGCCTTTTCTGGAGGAAGTCAAATTTCCGGTTTACAAGGAAAATCGAAAGGGAATTGATTTACGATTGTTTATGTGCAACGCTACCAACCCTGAGAAGCCCTCCCGTGATTTGATAATAAGGAGCACTTGTATTACACCAGCTTGAGTATACAGAGAGTCTTTCTGTGGATGCAAAATTGTCAATTCAACACCTCACGGTTAAACCCAAACATACATACATACTTGTAATCAAGAGGTAAAATTCTGATAGTCTCAGCCAATAAGTAATAATTCAGAAGGGTGTTTCCTCGTGTTTAGGGTTAGGGATAGGGTTAGGGTTAGGGTTAGGTTAGGGTTAGGCTAACCCTCGTGATGGTCTTAAAAAATTAAGGGAAAAAATCAGATTGACAAATATTGCACCACCAAGCAGCGTTTTTTTTTATATCAATATCAACTTTCCCAAAATCGGTTGAGAATTACTTCTCTGCTCAGCCGTTCGCGACAACACGAGAACTGGGAAGTTATTAAACTTTTTACTGCTTTGTTTTATTTAATATCCAACTTTACCGGTGCGAGCATGACTCTAGTTTTGGCAACATCTAAAGGAGTTGTCACAGCAGCAGAAACTCCACCTAAAAAAATAAGAGAAGCGGTGAGACTCATGCTAGCGATAATGACTCGTTATTCTTGCCATTGTACTGATCTTTATCTCCAGCTGTTTATAGCAGTAGTTTATTGGGCCGTTTAATCACCGAATTCCTTTCATTTCGAATTGAAAAACCTATCAAGCGGTCATATCAGTCAGTGGTGCCGCTTGCAAGCGGTCATCATTCATTGTAGGACTTTTATGAAAACTTTCATAAAAGCCCTCTTTTCTATTAGGTTGTATTTTCAGGGCGATTATTTCAAACGGGAAATAATAATATTGGTTCGATTTTTATACCCACAAAAGATCTGACAAAATTCAGTTTAAATTTACCTGAAACAGCACCACAAATACCGGATTGCCACGCCCACACTGGATGACCCTGTTCCCATGACCATATACTCTTGATGGAAAACAAAATCCAATAAGAGTTACGGTATACATTAAAATAACAATAAAAATGATTAGTTTGTTATCATAGAAGTTGCAACCACACATAGTGGTTACTGATAATCACCTGTGGCAACTGGAATTTTCGAATGCTGGTTTTTGAGGATTAGGGAATCAAAATAACTGGACAAAAACCTCTCAGAGAAGAGAATTGACAAGAAAAAAACCCACAGTATGTCCAAGTCCCTCCTTCTCTAAGGGAAAAGTCTGTGCTGTCTTTGATAACAATGGATATTACATGCTTACTTTTAGTAATTCCCAGAGAGGATACTGCATCAATGCAAAAGGTATCTCCCTTGAAAGTGTGTTCCAGTAGCCCCGGTATAAGCCAAGGAAACCCTACAACACAAGAAGTGACAAAATGAAGAAGGAGAAAAAAACTCTGTTTAACGAGAATCGTTTGTTAGGAGACAATCGTGGCTTTCATGAGCAATTTAAGAAAGACATATAAACAATGCTGACATAAACAGCTGTTATGTAAGTGTCTCAAATACATGTACCTCTTCCTTAAGTGTGTACTTCAGAGCTTGCAGACTGGTGAGGTGTGTGTATGCTTGGGCACGTTGCTTTACCACCTCAAATGGGTTTCTCACAAAAAGTGACATCTGTTCCAAAACATTTTGACATAATAGATGTTTAATAATATATTTGAAACCTTGAAGAAAATTATGCACTTTCTTATAACTGCTTACATTTCACCCAAGGTTCAATTGTGAAATCAATGATAAGCTAGAGACCCACCTACATCACACTCCCAATTCCCTGTTCACACATGTTCTAACGTGGTTCAAGTTCAAGTTTTAATGTGGTTCAAGTATCTTAAAGGTGACTATAATGGGATCAAGAAAACTACCTGATGAACATGGAAGTGCTAAGAAGGGATGGTGCTTCAAATGGATCAAAGCATGTTAGAAAAGTGAGAAAATACAATATGCAATAAAAGCTGGCATACCGCATCTGCTTTGAGTAGAATAATAACAATTTTTAATCTTAGGTTTGAAGAATCTGTCTTCAGTGCACAGCTGTACCTCAATTTAGGGAAAAAGTAGTCAACTAGTAAGTGAAGTAGCTGACGCTTTTCATTGGCTGATGGTAGTTATTGAAACCACTGATAAACGATTGCTTAAGGAAAAACAGTGCAGATAAAATCCTACCTTCTAAGGCCTTTTTAAACCCATTTAGTAAACCAATCTGAACATTACTACGTTTCACCCTTGAATGGGGTAGAGGCAAGTTTGGTATAAATGCAAACCTACCACTTCACCGACAGTCGCAGCAAACATGTGTACAAAAGGAAACATAGTAGATGACACTCTCGGTTTTAGTAAGTTTTTAGTCAGTTCATAGGAGCAAAAAAAAGTGGCAGCTGAAAAGAGAGAAAATGTTATGCATTAAATGAAAAATGTACTATGGTGACAAATGAATTATTACATTATACAATAATTATTTTCAAATCAGAAATGTGTACACTAAACATGCTAAATTTTGCTGAAAATTCTTACTAATGTCTTATTTTTTACTGTTTTACATAAAATGTTGTAAGATGGGCCCTTTGTTTTACTGATGATCAGGCTTCAATTTATTGGTTCGACGACATTATCACAAAGACAGCACTTTTTCCTAAATATTGAGAACAAAGTGCTGTCTTTGTGATGATGTCAGTGTTTAATGAACCCTCAACTTCTTATCACCATCATGGTCATCAGGTCATTGTCATCATCAACACTGTAATAACAACTTAATCAAAGAAATAATGAGACTGTCTTACCTGAGGGAGCAGACCCACTGGCGGCAGATGCAAGTCCTGCATAAATACCTCTAAATCCACCTGATTTAGCAAACCCTTCAGCTGATTGCAGCCTTGTCTTTAGGGTGTCAAGAGGAAACAGTGTCACATCAACTGCAGTTCCAGCTATTCCTCCTGACTGAAAGACAATAATATTGTTGTTTTTAAATGAAGGGATTTCTTTTTTAACTGCGACTTAGGGGATATTTACCCAGAAAAAATCTGAGTGCTCCTTTGAGGAAGACAACTTATTTTCAGTGTCATCACCTTCATCTTGGAGGTTAGATACAACATTCATGTCTAATCTGGTGTTTACAATCACTTTTGTATGCCACATCATTGTATGTGCAAGCATACATCAATAAGTTACTCTTATTCGTTTTGAAATAAAGGGTTTGGTAAAACATTTAAGAATAAAAATTGGTGATAATATTTTTTTTCGACTTTTTGAACACTCCACATCTTCATTATCAAGCTAACAAAAAAAACTGATCTAGTGAAATATACACATAAGAGAAACATTAAAATATTTCAAAAATTAAGGTTTAAGCTAAAGGTATAAAAACAGTCTACTGTAATACTAAAAATTACATTGAAACTAAAACTAAAAGCACAAAACAATCTATTCTCACGTAAAAAGTTTTGCATTGACGAAATCTGATTGTGACGTTTAGGTAGTAATCTCCCAAATGAATAGCATCTCGTAGATTAGGTGGTAAAGTTTTATGCGACGCTTCTTTAGAATGGTAAAGTGATCTTCTAAATTGCAATCATGTACTATACTGTGGCTTATTTTCTTCTTTCAAGTGTGTTCCAAGAGTAGAATATTTATGTTCAGTGATGTGTTGAAAGAGATGCCGAGAAGTATATCCAACATAATCTACATAACACAGATCACATTAGAATTTGCAGACAACACAGTGCTGGTTAATAAGGGAGGTTTCGGCTCTACAAATTTCTCTGATTGAGTGTTGGTCCGGAGAGGACTTGAGAATGAAGATTACATGTATACAAGACATTTATCAGAAAAGGAGACTTCACCATAGGTTTTTTTCGTGGGAAGTTTTTCTGCGATTGCCAAAGAAAACAGAGATAAATTTTGAAAACATATTTTCCCATTGTTGCGGTCGTTCCAGTACACCTTAAGCCTGTGGAAAAGGAATTCCATCAAAATGTTTAACGACAGTGGGCTGGGAAGTGACTCTGTAATTCGGCCCATTCCAGAGATCAGTGGTTTTCATAGTAACAAGTCCGGACAATAACGTTTGACTTATTCTTATACCAGAGGTAAATTTTTTCCAGCTATGAAAAGTTCCAAGCTGCCATCTTCAGCAACATCTTTGGGAAAATTGTCTATCACATTGTAAGGAAAGTACAGTTTTTAATACGTGTCTGACACTTGGAAACTGCAGACTAACCCTAACTCACATCAGGTATTGACAGCTGACCGTTTTAAAATGGGTGCTCAGACTTAATTACTGTTTATCAGCACTATTTGAAATGAGTGTTTCGGCTTAAATACTACTTATCAGCCCCATTTGTAGGCAGTCTGCTGTCTGTGGTCTACGGTCTGCAGTTGTCATCAGAGAAAAGAACTTCATAGCGCTTGATAAAATGTAGAACGCATGTGGTACACACCACTTTACCTCACAACCTCTGTTCTTACCAGAAGAGAAATGCCGATTACTACAGGTTTTTCCTGTGTCATCTGATGTGCTTCTCCGTCAAATCTTTTGAAGGTGTAAGCACCATTTAAACCTCTCCTATAATGATCAATAATATTATAATTATTAAGTTCAGAAGATGTTAAATAATATTTTAGCATAAAGATGTTTTGGAGCGAGAACCTTTGGGCCCTCGGTCTCCGTGCTCCGCTCGTATCATGTGGTGGCCTCTTCGGAACCAAATGTTTTGTAATCTGAAGGCATTTCATTACTGCCCTCGTCGCAAGGAGTAATTTCTGATATCAGAGGTTACTCTGGGAGCTCTTTAGTTTACTGTAAAAAAAAAGTACCTTTACTGTTTATTATTATCTTTTTTTGGTCTTGGAAATCTGATGCCTACCAGAGCAGAATCTTAATACACGAAAATAAGTGTGAACATGATAAACTGGATAAACCTTACCACCATCTGAGCGTTATGTAAGCCGTTTTATTTAATACGGTAAAGACTTGTTTCCATATCTCAAAGTGCCCTTGGACGTGAGGGGCCTGGAACAACAAAACTGAAACAACCCAAACTTAACCTCCCATACAAAAATTCTAACCTCAGGCCTAAACATTATCTAAAGCATATTGTTTAGGCTTAAAGTTAGCATTTTTGTAAAGGTTTGGGTTGTTTCAGCTTTTGGGCTGATTTAGCAACAGAACGGTAACGTCAGTGGCGACGGCGCGCGCAGAAAAAACATCAATGAGCATTCAGAATTGAGTAAACTCCACTCTTTTCTTCTATATTATAAATTCTCTTTGGTAGTTTTGCAGCGCGCGACGTCGCCACTGACGTTCCCGTTCTGTAAAAAAAAATCAGCCTATTGTTGCCTATTGTACCCTTCAGCCCCTACCGCCACCCCAGGCCCCTCACGTCCCAGTGCACTTTGAGAAAAAGCAACAAGTTACAGGTGTATTGCGTGACAACTTTTGCTGCTTTACAATTTTTTTTTTCAATTGTTTGGTGTAAAAAAAAAGACAGTAAAGTCAAATTTAAGAAGTCTTCATGTCCATTTTTCTTTTGTCTGGAAGCAAAATCTACGTCACGCAGTCACCAAATTCTGTCATACTCCCGGAACGAGAAACATCTCATGGATATACCCACCACGAGTCCCCTAGGTTACACTTTCACTTTACAGATTAAGTCTAAGTGCCCATTTCAGTGATTAGGTCTAAACTACTTTCGTTTATCTTATTGCTATAGCAATATTTAGTTCTGGAAACTGGTTTAGAACCCGGAAGTTCACAAATTTCCATATTTGGTGCCATTCAACAACTCTCACGTACTGTCACATCTGTGCGGAGACTTACCCGATGGTGTTGAGAAGAACATGACTTCCCTCCTTTTCTTCTCGTTTTTGTGGAGTTTAGTTGCAGCGGATATTTATATGCATAATCCGAGGTACGTTAAAATTCTCATACTGACCAAACTTTATATGAGCTTAGGCTCCTTAAAATTGATTCGTGCGCCATTGCTTTTCTCTGGAAAAATGAAAATCCCTTCAGTTTCAGTACAGTTTACGTTTGCTTGTGTCTCTACTTCACTATAAAGTTAGCTGTTGGATTTAACTCAATTCTTAAACACAAGCCAGACAACCTCCTCGAGGGCATTTGAAGTGCTTCTTTTCCATGGTTCATGATTTCAGCATAACACATACCCTCCGTTTGCAGCTTAACTGCAGAATACCCCGCCACTCGAAGTTGAACCGCTTAAAATCGGGATACTAGGCTACGCAGTTTGTGCACGCTCTTTCTTTTTTATGTTTTTAGAACGAGAAATAGACACACTACGGGGCTACAGGGCTACGTGGCTAAGCGGCTACGGAGCTGCACAGTTCAATGTATATCTATAGACCACTTTCATAAATGGCGACCAACTTTACATTCTTTTGTATTTATGTTAATTAGACCTACTGGCCTCGTTTTGAAAGAAATATTCTTTTGAAATTTGCTCGTCGTAGCGAGGTTAGTTAACAACTATTCACCGAAGTGGAGGTGGCTAGCGGTGGATATTTACCGAGCCGCGGTTCGGTTAGGCCTAAGAACTCTCGTAAAATTTTAGCTTTCATTTTGTGGTTCAGTTAACTACACTTTTCATCGACTGCAGGACTGTGGACCGCGGTACTACTCCATTTCAACACTAAGGTCGTGTTCTATTGGGATCAACCGTTTCAACCGCAACTGGTTTAGGTTGAAATGGTTGAGGTTTCCCAATAGGACACTTTTTCAACCGTTTTCGGTTGAAACGCGGTAACTCCTGTGAATAGTCAGTACCAGACTTCTCTGCGTTGACAAGTTGAGGGAAAGCAACACGGCAGAAACCTGCGGCCGACTTTAAATGGCCCGCATAAGCGACAGCAGTCGCTGCCAATGCTTTTTCAACCGTTTCAACCTAGTTTGATGCCGGTTGAAAAAGTTGATCAACCAAACCAACCGAAAACGGTTTTCTCCGAAGAGAACGCTTAAAAACCCAACCAACCTAACCAACTAAAAATGGTTGATCCCAATAGAACACGACCTCAGTTCATTGTTCATCGACTGCAGGACTGCGGACCCATCATTTTCTAAGTAGTTCTTTGGAGAAGGATTGATATTGCGACTTGCACATGCGATTTTTCCCACACTTTGAACAAATTATATGGAAGTGCTTCAAATTTGGATTGGTTCATTGTGCTGTTTGCACCTGCTGTGATTGGTCGAAGTAATTACCAGTACTTTGGTATTTGTTTCATGATACTCAATTGAAAAGTTCTGGAAGATACATGTAGTAATACCAAGAAATAATGGCATTTGAGTAAAAATGCACATCCTTTTTCACAATAATAATTATTATTGTAAAATGAATTCAAATCTCTTATAATCTTTCATTTGCAAGGCTTTTGTTCAGATTTTCCCAGATCAAACAACAAGTGGTAGAAGCTAATTTAGTGTTAAAAGATGAAGTGAAGTAATCACATTAAATTTTCATCTTGCTTTCAGTTAGTTATTGCTTTCCCTCTTCTAGAGATACACAGTAGGCAATCCTTGTGACTTGTTACACATGGTAATAATTATTATTATCTTTGTAACTTGAAATTCTCTCTTTTGCTAGAAACTGTCTACAGCCTTTACTACCAGCGGGAACAATAAAATATGATGGAAGTTAATATATGAAAGCCACATATATACATAAAAAATATTAAGCATCATCGTCAACTGGGAACTGGGAAAAATCCGAGCCCCAGATGGGATTTGAACCCATGACCCTCTGTGATCTAGTACGGATGCTCTAACCACTGAGCTACTGGAGAATCTGTGGCGAGAAAGGGTGAAATGTGGGTAGAGACAACAACTGTATCACACGGCCACATACCGGTAGTCTAATTTTTGACCATATATGACTCTTAACAAAGCCTCCAGTAGCCCAGTGGTTAGAGTTTCATTGGTTCAAATCCCATGTGGGGCTCGGATTTTCCCAGTTCCCAATCAATGATTATGGTTAATATCTACCAAGATATGTCCAGGTTTGACCCTAATTAGATGCATGCAGATTTCAATAAGCATCACATAGTGTCCCCTTGCTCTTCTCGCCATCTTCAACATCACTCGTGTCTTGCAATACAGGCAATTTACGTCACAAAGTGTCCCCCAAATGCTGCTCTTTAAGTAAAGATTAACTACTGCATTTACCCAAAGCTAAAAATAACGCTAACCTTTACGCTTACCTTATTGTTGAAAATAGGTAGCAAATGCTTAGACTTAAAGGGACACTTCATGTTGGATGTCAAAATTGGACGTGCATCTAATTAGAATCAAACCTGGACATAACTGTGTATTTCTCACATTATTCACTTGGAAAGCCATATATATACATGGAATTGTATTTGAACTGCGGAGAGAATCAAGTTAAGATGCTGATCATCATAGTTATTAATTAACGTTACTAGAGCAGAGGCCAGGGCTCGAAGCCCATTTAAGTCTGAATGTTGCAGGCTTTCCTTTTGTTACTGCTCAAGTAATGTTCATAATACATGTAACTGTGACGATCAGCATCTTAACTAGGAACAACAAAGTTTGTATATGTGTATGTGTGTTGTACATATAATATTATGTGAAAGAAGTTTTGAATTAAGTTACTCATTTGTTTTACATTTTTACAGAGGATGCAATAATCGTCTTGATGAAGCTCGCAGAGAGCGAAATAATGCAAAAAGGTTATTGTTATTGCCATTTATGAACAAATTTTAATAAGTTCTTTCATATGGGCAACTACAGTAATGTTCTAATGTATATTATACTGGTATTTTGTTTAATAGACTCTTTGATTCTCAAAACAATAATCGTGGTGGATACAATGTTGGAAAGCTGTATTATTATGAAGGTTCAGTCCTATCTATTGAATGGTATGAAAATCTTTAGTTTATTTCTAGTCAATCTTTTTTGCAGGCTAAAAAAATTATGCCTTCTGTTGTCAGGCAAACACCTACTCTACATTAGATTCCTCTTAAAGTGCTTCTATGATCAAAAAATCATCTCCTTTTTTTCTTCAGATTTTGACAGCGTGTTTGCTTAACACCTGACTGGCAAAATTTTGAGCTTTGATTTTTATCCAAAGGCAGTTTATTTTGAGTGTAAGTTTTGGATTTCACAGTCTGTCATTACTCACGTTCAAAACTGACCAATTAGACCTCGGAAGGTTGGATCTAGGGAAAGTGACGTCATTTACTCACTACAATTGTGGACAAAACATGTACTCAGAAAGTATAGGTATTAGTATTTCTGCCCTCCCCCCCTTACCAATGTTGATAATATGATGCAAAATACTGTGCAAGCCCTTGGCCGTTTTTAACCAATACCAGAATGGAGGGAGGGGGAAACGTAGGAAGAATTTAATCCTTTTCACACAGACAAATGAGAGCATCACATTTTCCCAACGAGTTTTGTCCAAGATTGTAAAAATACGAGAATGAGAAAAAGTTACAGCAGATTCATTGCCCCAAATAATCCTTTGTACCAACTTTTATGCCATGATATGTTGCTTAATTTGTTCTATTGCCCTTTGATCATATAATATTACGTAATGAAAGCCAAATTTTTGTGACTTAAAAATGGCAGACAGTGCTAATCAGTAAGTAGCAAGTGTGTAGTGTAGTTATTATTGGCATTATAGAGCCAGAAAAATGGCATTTCTTGCATGCAAGAGATCATTAAAGTACAATGTTTTGAAATCGTCTGTTTATAGAATAAAAAAAAAACACCTTTTGAGGAAAGACAAAGCGTAGGAGACAAATACGCTGGAGGACGTTCAAGTATGCTGAGTGTTCGGCAACAAAGAGTCATCAAATGAAGTTTAAATGCATATCCATCTATGACAGGCCGTATTGATGTGATTCTATTTTAGAAATCAAGGAGCGTACCTTAACTGTTTATTAAATGTGTTTTGTCCTTGAGAGAGACAGAGACCTTTTTCAAGTTGGTCACACAAAGACATACTTGCTTTACAGTGAATATCCGTAAAACAATATTATTGATACAATAAAGAACATAATTGTCTCAATTTTTGGTGGAATCACCTTCATGGTTTGCAATTTCACAACAGAATGAACTTAAAACAATGATTAAGGCAGTTGGCACGATTATCAGAAGAAAATGTAGTCATTTCAATGGTTAACAATAAATAACATGCAAGTCTCAGAAAGAAACAATGACCATGTATTGTTTTCATTGCGACTTCCCTGTTAACCGTTGAAACTATCTGTTAATTATTGTTTTATTGAATGGTTGGTGTTAAGCTGTCTTCGTAATGATCCTGTAATGTAATAATAATAAAGTTTGTCCGTCAATACGATGAGCACCATCTACACATCTTATGGAGGTGTGAAGATAATGATGATGATAAGGACAATGATGATGCTGATTTTGGAGGACGGCCTTGGGCATGCAGAGTGGTAAGGCCAATCCACGCCCGAAACAGTCTTGGGCAGTGGGGACAAGGGATGGTGGTGGCGGACGCTGGTGTGGCAGTGCCTTTTCTGACTTGTCTGCGCTGCTCAGCTGCTGTGGTCCTGTTCGCTTCGCAGGCTTTGGCTCCACGCTTGACGGCTCCACAACACTTGTCTCTGTCTTGAACCACTTGCTCCCAGTCGATGTGCTTGATCCCAAAGGCCTTGAGGGAGACCTTCAGGGTGTCTTTGAAGCGCTTCTTCTGTCCTTCTTGGGAGCGTTTGCCTTCTAAAAGTTCCCCGAACCACATTTTCTTTGTTAGTCGGTGGTCTGCTATGTGAGCCATGTGCCCGACCCAATGGAGCTGGGACTTCATCAGGATGGTGTAGACATCGGAGAGGTCTGCACGGGCAAGGACCTTGGTGTCGGGAATCTTTTCCTGCCACTTGATGCCGAGAATCCTACTGAGGCCGGTGGTGTGGAAGTCGTTCAGCGACCTTGCATGCCACTGGTAGACTGTCCATGTTTCGCAGCCTTGGAGAAGGGTGGCGAGGACTGCATTTCGGTATACCTTGGTCTTGATTTTGGCTGTGATGCCTCTCCAATTTCAGACCTTTTTGTTGAGTCTGCCAAAAGCAGTACTCGCATTAGCAAGTCTGGCGTTCAGCTCATTGTCCATGATGACGGATCGCGAGATGGTATTGCAGAGGTAGGTGAACTTGTCCACCACATTCAGTGTCTGTCCATTGATGGTGATGGTGGGCTCTACATATGGGTTAGCCGGTGCTGGCTGGTGCATGACTTCAGTCTTCTTAGTGCTGATCATCTGGCCGAAGTTGTTGCGAATGAAGTAGCCTGAACTCCTCTCTTGTAGTTCTCCCTTGCCTGCCAGCCTGGTGTCACTGAGGGTGGCAATGCCGATCTTGTATCTGGAGATTTCAGCGGAGATGAGCGCAGTGGGTCTTTGAGGTCTGTCTGAGTCATCCCAGTCAAGTAGCATGTAGCTGTCTTCAAGGGTATAATCTTTCTTTTCTTCATTTTTCCACCTCATTTAGGGGTCCCCACCGACTGCGGTAAGCCGGAAGAATTTAATCCTTATCACACAGACAAATGAGAGCATCACATTATTTTCCCAACAAGTTTTGTCCAAGATTGTAGCTTAAAATTTTAGCGTGTAAACACAACTTATTTTATATGCAAAACACAAGTTTAAAAATATGAAAGCCCGAAACTTCCGTGCTGCATATTAACTCAGCTGCGTACACACGCATTGCATTCTTAGACTAGTGAGTCTTTGATGTCAATTTTTCCTCGACCCAGCTCTCTCAAAATATTAAAGGTAGTAATGGCGGACCAATAAATAAGAAATTCCAGTTAAAATAAACAGATGTCTTTTTAAAATCAGAACTTAAAACTTGGGTCTCTTAGGTTTAGTCAACATAGTTTTGAAATCCAAAGAAAAAGGAGAATTGTTTTTTTAGTCATAGTAGCACTTCAATGTGTTGTTTTATACCAATGGTTACCATGTCACAAAAGTGGGATCAGACGTGATTGTCTATGATGCTAAGGTGAATCTTCTCTCAAATGGAAATGAAATTCATCTCCTTTTTCAGGACAATTCAGCATTCCTGTGCAGACCCCAACAATCACTGTGAGATGATTTTGCAATACATGGGTGGAGATATTGTCCGAAATGGAATTACCACTCAGTAAGTCATGAAAGTTATGGTATCATGGATGGTTATTGGGAGATTTATGTCACTATTTTTATAGGGTTATTCGAATACTCTACGTAAAGAATTAAAGCTCTGCATATGGAAAGGAGCAGTTGGGTTTTTTTGTTGTATTGAAACTTTGTAGGGTAATTTGGGAGTTGTGGTTGTTAAATACAGCCTGTCTCCTCCTTCTCCTGCCCCCCCCTCCCCCCTCCCACATTCCCTACCTCCCATTCCACTACATCTGCCACCCACTTAATCACCTCTGTTGAATGGCAAAATGAGTTTATTTGCTGTATTTGGGCAATTAGTGTTTATCATTCTTGTTAGAACATTATTGATAACTTTTGCATACTTCTTTTTATCTAGAACTATTCCAGATAATCCTGCTTTATGTAAGGATTATGACTGTAACAGTGATCACAGGTAGTAAGTTTGTATCATCATAATAATTATCTGCATCACAGTTATTTAATAAAAATACAGTCTGTAATGGCTTGCTCACTCAAGAGTTGGTTTAGGTTGATTGCACTTCATATTCTTGTTGGCTGTTCCCATTTATCCTCGGCTACATGTTTTCCTTGGTTTAAAATTCTTTGAACCAGTTCAAGTTTGGTGTTTCTTTGTCTAACACTCATTATAATATTTACTTAGCTTTGCCTAACTCGAATACAATACTTATTAGGCAGGGAGACCACAGTGGATACCTCGTTAATGAAAAAAAATAACTAAAGCTACTGTGATATAAACAAAAAAGTCAAAAGGAAACAAAACAAAAGTTCTAATTGCTAGAAGCAGCACGAGGGCAGGCACAGGAGAGGCCTTGCTCTGTTGCACCTGGGACAGATTGTTTTACAGGTTCTGATATTGTCATTGTTGTACAGATCTAGCCTTATAATTACTGTAATAATGAAGTAGAAGAAAGAAAGAAAGGCAGAGAGGACAGAAACAGGTAGAGAGGCTTCTTTCTTCTTTCAATATTGAAGTAGTGAAAGCTTAAATGAGGATAGGGAGATGTGACTTGTGCGCTTTTTCGTAACCTAAAACAAACGACAATCAAAATTGAACTGATTTTTAAAAATTTGAACCACAACATGTACAAGAAAAGGTACATAACTGTTGATAAATTTATAACAACTCGTGTTTGCAATGCACTCAGTGATCATCTCAATATCTGGCAAAGAAAATTATCATATGTATGACTTCATTAATTTTATTTCTTTATTTGCCAGAAAGAAATTTGAATACACAAAAAAGAGAATGAGGAAGGGGGTTGGCGATTACATATATGGAAAGGAGGCATAAAAGGAACTACTAAGAATGTGTAAATTTGGTTCATGTTAACCCAGTCACACCTCAAACACCCTAGCATGGCCCGCCCCTCCTTGACGAGTAGAAGCGTCCAATGTTAGACAGAGTAAAATCTATTAACTGTCTTTCTAAGGGGTCAATGGGTTAATACACAATAATTAGAAATTATTGAATTCAGCCACTGTAGGATATGAAGAATTATGCAGATCAAGGAGGGTGTTATCGACCGAGGTGGATATCACCCTCTGAGATCTGCAGAATTCTTCATATCCTACGAAAGCCCAACTATTACACAATAATACTGAAACAATGACTTAAGACTTAAAAACAAAAGAAGCTGCTTTCTATACCAAACAATAGCAGGTTACGAGAGCTGCTACATTTTACTACATTGCTACATTATTTGTGGTATCTAGACTAAGGGAGTTAGAATTTTCATCACTGGTAGAAAACAGAATTGTTTGATTATTAGTCCTGCAGAAAGGCAAATAAAAGTGTGGTAGAGATTCTCATGTAGTATGTTTGAACTTGTTTGTTTTGGGTAATTCACTTGCTACACTAGAAGTAAGAATGGAACATGAATAATTTTGACCAAGTGATAACATAATTATGTAGATTGTGGCCTTTTGAAATACCGAGATTCTTAAATATAGAGTTAGTATGAGCAGAAAAATACATGTAAATATTAATTTTATTTCCAACACTCACTGTCTGTAAAATTACCAGGCAAGTATTTTTTTTAGGTGTATGTGAAGGCCAAAACCATCTGACTCTGTACTGTATTTATCAATATAGTAGAAGCCCTTGTACTATTATAGTATAGATAAATTTTACCTCATTGTCGGTTTTTTTTTTATAGATTTGGAATGCATGAAGATTATGATTACTACACAAATTGTAAATACAGGAATCGGAATAAAGGACTTTTTACTGCTGATCGGGTGAGTGTGACTGTAGTTAAAGCAACGTAGGTGACCATTATAAGTCTTACAAAATACTAAACTTAGCATTAGTACATAATTATTGTGTATTACCATCCTTGTCCTTAACCTTGTTATAACCTAAAAGTTCCCTTTTTGTACAGAAACTGAGGAGAGACTCTGCTATTTATACCAGGCAAAACCCTGGAGGAACAAGGCGTGGATATGAGTGCTCAGAAGAAAGAGATTACTACCCCTATTGGCATCCTACCCCATGGAAGGTAAGGAACCTTTTTCTTCTTCAATTTCTTGCCCATTTTGTTGCCCTTCTTTTGTTTGCAACCTGGTTGATTTAGTGTGTAGAACATCTGACTGTGACTGTATTGTGGAAGAGGTTGCAAATTCAAGCCCTGATGGAACTAACACTTGGGTCTTTAAATAATTGAGAAAGTGGTGTGCTTGTCATGACATCTGCAAATGGTTCAATTTTCTTGATTAATAATGGAGGTGTTGACTCAAAACACGGCTTTGATAGGTAAATGTAAGGAGGTGCCATACTGTTTGAAGTAACAGTAAAGACCATGACCTCCCGTACGGTGGTCTGGCCGATCTTGTGTATGCACATATATTTGAATAAATGTTTCCTATTTTTTCACCACTTCACTCTTCTTTAGTCTTTTGTTCCTTTTTGACAAGTTCAGTCCAGTCACAACTGGAAGTGTGGTTGGCCTCTATGCGGTGGATGCAAAATGCAAAGAGCAACCAAAAGTGGAGAGGAATAATATTTTCTTCCCATCCTTGACCATCATTTCAAGTTTCATTAACCTCAAAATTTTGTTTTTCTAATGCTCCCTGTAACAGGATATTGCAGTTCTAACCAATGACGTTTCACGATGTAAGATGTACCAATCTCAAAGCGAGAATGTCAAAGGGCGCTGGGCATGTGAGTTGACCAAAGAATATTTGAAGAAAATGAACTGGAGAAACTATAAAATACCAAACAACAGAGAGGATTGTGAGGTAATTAGAAGTCTGTAATACTGTATATTACACTTTTCTTCTTTAAAAGCAATAATTATTTTAGATTATTTTAAATCTTTACCCTAACCCTAAACGCTTAAAATTTATATAAGTTGCATTGTGCCTGGACAAATGTGGTTTTCTTTCAGCAGCACCTTTGTTCGTGATCAGCATTTACATATGACTATTTGCTTTGCTTTAAGTCGAGGAATTTTACCTGGAAGGAAACTCCATCACATAGCCTGCCTGCCCCAGAGTGTAGAGAAACGGACTGGTCACGTGATAATCATCTTGGTAATGGAAAAGGAGGCTATACCAACAAGTACAACTGGACTTTACCCGATCTGAATCATGAGCAATGTGTTCTACGAATCAGGTATCTTAAATTGTGATTTTAATTATTGTAGACTTTTGCACCTCAAACGATGTACATTAATTGTAAAATTTACCCTTTTTTGCATTTTTTTAGTCGGAAAACGTGAAAATTTTGACTAACTGTTTCTTTTAGATACAATATCTCCACGGGCGACTTTGATGGTTGGGGCCCATCTGTTAACAGTTCCACGAATGGAGTAAATCTTGATATTGGAGAAAAATATGGAATGAATGAGTCTACAGCAGCTGAGAGAGGCTATGTTTTCAAGCAAAACCCAGAGGTCGCACTGTTCCCAGGCTTTGATCTGAAGCTTAGACTAGCAATCAACACAAATCAGTATGGGCGTGTTTTTCAAGACAGGTATCTTGTCGGTGATCAGATACGAAAACTGTTTTGCTTCACCATGGCTGTCCAATTCAATAATGATTATGTGCTGTCGAAGGAGTTCTATTAAAGACCAGTTATAAGTAAACTATGTTACTTGTGAGAAGGGTTTCAGTCTTAACTTTTCTAGCCTTTTGTGTCCATTTATCAGTAGTATTTTGTTATAGTCCTGAAAACCTTTTTTTCTTCACCTCATTGGGTTAGGGTTAGGCAGTGAAGGAATAACGCCACTCTGTACTGTTCCGTTTGTGCTGTAAGATTCGTGATGATAGCGTAATTTTCCCAGATCTGTTTGAACTGTTTCCAGTTTTCAGCTATGTTAGTAGTGGTATCTAGAGGTTTTGGCGGCGTGATACCTTGTATAAGGGGAGCAGCTTGCATTACGACGCTCTGCTGAGACGGCAAAGGCGGTGTAGTTTCTTCCGAGTTGGACATTGTACTCTCTTTCGCTCTCTAATCCTAACCCCAAACCCTAACCTAACCCCAACCCTGGGTGCTGTCTCCAGCACCTATTATTATCATCATCATCGTCATCATCATCATCATTGGTGGGAGGCGCGGTGGCCTCATGGTCAGTTTTTCTCGACTCCGGATCGAGTGGTCCGGGTTCGGGTCCTGGCTGGAGACACTTTACTCTCACGGTACCTCTCTCCACCCAGGTCCTGCAATGGACTAGCATCCCTTCCAGGGGGGGTTCAAGGGGGTTCCAAGGGGAAGTAGAAATACTCCTAGTCGCTTCATGCTACAGAAACCGGAGATAAGTGCCGGCCTGGTGGGCCTTCTAGGCTCGTAGCGGACTTTACCTTTTACCAATTATTATTATTATATTATTATTATTATTATTATTATTATTATTATTATTATTATTATTATTATTATTATTATTATTATTATTATTATTATTGTTCTTAGTAGTTGTACAATTACGTTAATCCGGTAAATTAGGGCTAGGGTTTCTCGTTAATCGTGTACACTGTCAGTACACACGCATTTTACCCTTGCATACCTGTAAAAACACCAAATTAAAATTCTTTCATTGATGGAAGTCAATAAATAACTTTGCAGGTCCCATACTTTCGCAGTTCGACGACGGCCTTCTGAGATAAAGAACGTGAAGATTCATAACTTGAACGTTCGTGGAAAGCGAGGAAACATTGTGCAGGTTTACCCAGGTGTTGAATATGATTTTGTTCCCAACACCTTGCGTGTCAAAGATGGCGATTACATTCACTTTCAGTAAGTTATTGCAGAACCTCATATACGACAGCATAAACCCTAAAAACCTCTTTAAAGCTGGATTCTCTCGTTTTCGATTTTGCTTGATGGCAGTGATTAACAGGCCAGGTTAGGGTCTTGTTGCAATATACGAAATAGTCTGGATCCCTGTGCAAACGTTGGGGATGATGCAGTGGGGAAGCCACTTGCATCTCATTATTGTTGCCTTAGTGCAAATCCAAGTTGACGAAATATGTGACTTAAGTATGTCGGTCTTCTTCTCCAGATTGAGAGGTTTTCTCTCCTCATTTAATTTTATTTGACTAGAATATTGCCGTAAATGAAAAGGCTACAACAGAATACAGGGCCATCTCTCAACCAGTATCGCTGAACATCATGGTCGCTCGTCGGCTTGAACGAGTAAGTTATATACTTGAGTGGCTCGGGGCGGCTCGCCAGTCGTGTTTAGCGAGCCGAACTTGTTTCATTTGACTACCGAGCCGCCGAGCTACTGAAGAAAATACTTGTTTCAAAAGTGGCCCAGAATTCTGTAGTTTAACCCAGCCAAAGCTGATTGTTATCCTGATGATGACTTAATCAGTAAGTTTTGTTGTTGTACCTCCGCAACTCAAATACGTTTTCCGATTGGAGGAGAACGTGTCACGTGTCATGAGTCGAAACTCACTAACTCCCACAAAACTGGCTTACTCCCTAGGGAAACAACGACTTGAACTTTCGACTCGCACGTGATCAGGTCGTGCACCTTTGCAACAGCGGCAAATTCCGTGTAAAAATCCTCAACGAGGGTCTTGGGGAAACAAAACTCACTGTTTACCTAAAGCCAGTCATTAAGTGCTTATTGTAACGCTTTTATACTTGCAATGGCCCGCTAAGCAAATCGAATTTTATAGGTACATTTTTATTAGTGGAACTTGTAACAATCATTGTAGGTTATTTTCCAAATTATATATATTTTAGTGATAGGAAATGTAATTAAGATTTTATTATAATAGTTATCGTTTACTAGATCTCTTTTAGAATAGTTAGCATTTATATTATACTTTGATTATTATTGTAATGTTTATAAATTTTAATATGTAAACAATTGCGTAATTCAGCCTATGGGCTGCAATGTGATTTTAATAAATACCTACCGCCCTACCTACCGTAGGTGGACTGGCTCAAACACCAATCCAAACAACAATGATGGACAAGGCAAAGCGGGCACTGACCGCACCAATGTGGTGTTACTAAGTGACAATGAATGGGGAAAGAACTACCCATCACTTTTAGACAAATCCAACCTGTTAGGAATGGACAAGACCAGTCTAAATCACTTGGCTGTATTGGACAACAGTAAGCGAAAATTCACATTACTGCATGCCTGCCGCCATAGTTAGTGGAGTCAGGTTATTCATATTTTGAAGTCGTTTATGTCAAACAGGTCAGTTTGGTGGTGAAATGTCAGAATTGGACGATGCTGGAACATACTTTGACTTAGGCCCCAAAAAGGTGACGGGAATCGGGACATACCATTACATGAGCACGCGAAACAACAACTTTTCCAACCGAAGCCAAAAGGGACG
>NC_090889.1:26339551-26344551 GCF_036669925.1 Montipora capricornis
AAGTAGAGATTTGGATTTCGTATTTTCACCTTGTATTAACCACAGGGACCTCATGCATGGTTACACTCCCGTATTCAGCTTTCGTTCAAACGCAGATGCAACGTCCGCAAATAACCGTCATCACCTGGTGCCATTTACAATACAAGGGGGAGAATTTGACCTCGATGACAGAAAATCGTATACACCGTCAACAAACGTAATAACTCCCTGCTGACTATTTTACTGCTGATAAAGGTAAATTAACCCCCGTGAGAAAGATTTGTGAGCTGATATTTCACTTTTATCAATCAAACGGTTTAGCGTTCCACACTCAAAACCCGTTCGGTCGTGGTCTTCTGTTCTTTTATTATTAGGGATGAAACCCTTTACTTGGTCTAAAAATATTTGCTGTCAGTAGCGGTTGTCGAACGTTTTACTTACCCGAATAACAGGGATCAACACGGGAAAACGAGAGAATAGTCCCTGTATATTTTTAAGTATTTATTTTCTTGAAAGACCCTAAAAAGTTGATTGACGCAAAGATTCCCGTTTCTAGGGTTCTTTTTAGCACAGTTTGCATTTTTTATTCAGATGTCGTGCAGGCTGCACCATCTTCCACTCCTTTTCCTTCTTGTGTGCAGGGCACATTCTGCTCAAACTGGAAATTGAGTCAGCAAGCCTTGCAGTTTTAGCTAGATATTTTCAAGATATTTAGTCAGATATTTCCGTATGAGGGTTAAAGGGATGGCGCGGTGGTGAGAACACACGCCTCCCCCAATGTGAGAAGGAAGGGGGTAGTTTCTAAAGAAACTGTGGTGCTGCGTCGTTGGGAAAGTAGTATACAAAAATTTGGTTTTATCAACGGAGTTGATAATGTAAATTGACCACCGTACAGAGATTCTAAAAGCTGACGTTTCGAGCGTTAGCCCTTCGCCAGCCATTAAACCAGAAATGTAATGGTGATATATTCTTCAATGGCACCGCATGCCATTGATGAAAAGGAAGCAGCTTCGAAATGCGGGTCGAAATGTTCCGCTTTACGAATCATTTCTGGTGAATACCTGAACGAAATGCCCTCTTGATCAGCCGGTATTTCAACTACATCTGCGTTACAAAGATGCTGTCACAGGAATCCTCCCCTACCCAGTATCTGCTCTTTTTTCCAGCTATACAGGCCCAAGTGTTAGGGTTAGGGTGGTAGAAGTGTGGATAATTGAAGATGTTGACCTCTGGTTAGGGATAGCGGCTTTCATTGCCCTTTTTGACAAGAAAGCTGTGTTGTGAGCCCGCTCATAGGAACGTCGTCATCTTGCTCTTTTTTTAAATGAGCAGTGGCATTTTCGTATTGACACTTAAAGAACATCTGAATAATGTTTTCGGGTTTTAGGGTTTAAAAGGCAGAACAAAAAGAATGTGCAGATCAGTTAAAAATTAGGACCCTTTAATATTAATTTTAAAAAAGGGAAATGTTAACTTGTCTGATATATTTATTGCAATCCTTCTTAATTGGTTGCCTGAAGAAACAAAAAAAATCACTCTGATCCTCTCTCTACTTACCGTGCTTTTAGATGGAGCAACATTGAATGCAGTGAGTTTTATTAACCCCAACCTGTCTAATCTATCGCCTGAGGTCTCTGTGTCCCGCCCGGCTGTGAGGGGAATAATGACGCAGGTAACGTATAGTTGTACTGTCTAGTCACTCGTTCCATATCCGCAGGGATGTGTTGCGAGTAGTTTTATTTGAAAATAAGAAGTGAAGTAAGAAAACAAATGGCAATTATAATTCAACACTGCCGAAGTATCTTAAATATTTGAAGAATATGCCTTCTTGAACGTTGTTGATCTGTTCTAACAGTGGTGTGTTTATGCTCATCACTGTTTGTGTTGATCCATCGTAATGCATAGATCGTTACACGGCATTGCAGTTTTTATACATTAATTTATAAATTAAGTCATGTTCAATTTAAATGCTTACCAAAAGGAAGTTAGCCGATTAGGTCTATTCACTGATTTAATTTTAACAGATTCATGAGAAGACTGACGACCTGGAGAGAGGCAATAGGACAGCCAGAGCTCAAAGCTTGCAAACTGGAAATGCGGGAGCACGACTGGGATGCGGTGTCATCTTCTATAGCACTTACACTTAGTCAATCATGGCGTAGGCGATAAAAGCGACTAACCATGCTATTAGATGCCGCCATAGTTTGCTGAAAACATTACATTAAAAAAGGCCACAAAAAGAGATCCGGACTCGTTTCTAACATTCCATAGAATTTAGTGTTTTAAAATCGTTTTTATTGTAAATTACTGTAAATTGTAAATGTAAAGCGCCATGGACAGCGATACATGGATGTGAGCGCTATATAAATAAAGTTATTATTCTTATTATTACTATTATTACTATTATTATTATTATTATTATTATTATTATTATTATTATTATTATTATTATTATTATTATTTAATATTATTATTTCTGTTTCAAATGTAAATTTTAATGATCCTTAATCGACTTTGTGGCCAACGACATCTGGCTATTGTGCCGTTCTTCGACGGTGCATTAGTTAGCTACCAAAACGCGCGGAGCTAAGCTCTTTGCAACGCAATTTCTGCATGATACTGCAAGCAATTAAGCTTAGCCGATTTCCTTGTTTGGTTAATGGCATTTGAAATCTAAAACGGATCTCAGCACGCATCACGAAAGTCCTATTGTCGGGAAAATGTGAAAAATCATGCACTTTTGGAAGTCAATATCCAGAGCTGCTTTGTAGAAGCGTGATAAATCCTTTTCAAAATCTCTGACAACTTTCAGCGTAAATTTTAACGGTGTAACGCATTTGTGAATGAAAACAATATCCAATAAAACTGTTACATCAACGCAGCTCAAGTTCATGTGATGTTTCTAATTCCTTAATGAATCCTTAATTATATAACGTTCTATGTAGGACTGGTGACAGCAACGACTCTTGTAAACGTCTTTTTTTTTATTCCCCGATCACTTTTGACAACAAAGAGCGAAACGAGATACCATAACGGAGAGCTTTGTCACATACCCTTAGTTTAGTCTCCCACTCCCATTACCCTCCTTTTCTATAACTCCGAGAGATCCCCCGTCTTTTTTCATAAAAGGGCGTCCATAGATTCAGCCCTTAAAAACTTGTTTGCGTTTAAACTGTACTTTCCTTCAACCAGACGTTGTTTGTAAACAGTATTATGATGTTGCAAACAGTTGCCGACGATTCGGCAAGATCATTGAAGATATGACTTGAAGAAACGCAACTCTGATGAATTGGGAAGGTCTTCTGGTTTCAAGTTGACACTGCTTCGTGGAGTTCAAGTAAAACATTACACGCCACACCACACTGATCCACCTAACACCTCACGAGGGCTTAGCCGCCACTACTCCATCTACATGGAGTAACCCGGCCTGTCACCAACAGACTCTTAATAATTCAATGTGCGTTTGAATCATGAGCGCGCTTTTTCATATGAGGCAAAAGAAGAATAATGATTGCTGAAGCAAAAAACACAATAATGAAGAACACCATAAATGCTTTGTCAACGATGTTGGCTGCAATCCTGCATTCGGCGGCTCGTTTTTCTGATTCTTTGTGATCATTGACAGCTGAAGTGATCATCTCAAGTTCAGACGACAATTGATTCCGTTTGCTTTTCCTCTTTATTAACTCGTTTTCTGCTAACTTGTGATGCTGGTTTATAATTCCTATATCAGATTCGGAAATAGTCTTAAATGAGAGCAGTCGCACATCATTTGTCTGTGAATTTGTCTGCGTTTCATCAGGATCTCTGCCTTTGTTTTCCGTGACATTATAAATGGACACATCGCTATCACGTTCAGCTCTTCCTCTGAGCTCTTTGAGGAACCCAAAAGGATTTCCCATACGCCATTTATTATTGCAGTGTTCCTTTTGGCCACTAATGTTTGTTTCGACACACAAAAGGGGAGCTACTCGATAAAAGAGAAATTTTCGCAAGCCAGGCGACAAACCACGTCCATACAAATAACTGTAATAAACCTTCAAACTGATTCCAGTGGCAATCAGAGCAAGTGATACTTCGATCATAGAACTGGTGAAAAACATGCCTATCACAGGAACAGCTTCAGATGTAGGTGGTATGCTCTCTGCAACAAGCAGCAGAAACACGGTCATACTCAGCAGTACAGTGATCACGAATGAAAGTCTCTCGCCGCACTCCACGGGAATGTAGAAAGAAAAGAAGGCAAGCAGAGCTATAATAAAATTTGGGATGATCAAGTTGTACGTATAAAACAGAGAGCGCCTTTCCAGATTGATGACAAAGGTGATGTCAGGGTAGAGCTCATCGGGGCAACAGTCGTACTTGATAACGTTCTTCTCGATTTCAATTAACGTAATCTTCCACTCTCCGTTGTCCACTTTGTCCTTAGCTACTGGGGCGTTTTCCCTCTTTCGGAACAGATCAAGTTGCCTGGAATGGAAAAGCCAAGAACCAAACTTGAGTTTGCACATTTGTTCATCATATGGAAAATCACGGACGTCAAAACGACAAGATGTTTTGAACACGAACGGTGCAGCCCAGTAGCAGTAGCCATCGTTGCGCACGCGGATCCTCGTCTTCACATTGTCCATTCTCCCGTCAAACTCTTCAAAGACGCTACAAAGTGGGGAAAAATACAAGGAGACAATCAATTCTACATTTAGTCCAATACATTGTTTCTTCTTTACTCTTTGAGTGCTTTGAATCTGAAGTTATCATCGAAAATTTCCTCGTTACACGATCGATTACGAAAAAGTCAATTTTTCTTTTGCGAAAGTGTTGAAACGTAAAAGTAACTGAGGATTTAACTAGCCGGCTATGATAACGAAACATTTCCCGCGATATAATTTACTTGATCCTGAGAAAACCATGCAGACCAACATAATGCAGGGGACAGAAGCGCAAAAATTATCCAAGGACTTACTATTGAAATGTTTTTGGATGAGATACGTCATGATCGAATTGTTTCGACGTATGGAAAG
>NC_090889.1:26349551-26362051 GCF_036669925.1 Montipora capricornis
TGGTCATAAATAGTTTACCGGTGTGTCAGCTGGGATAAACAACATCTACGTTTCTTCATCACATCCTGTACAAGTTGATTTTTAACCTAGTTATGATATTATTGTCTTAGCAAATTACCAAAACCGGTGTGTATTTAAGAAAAATATACAAAATCAACTTTGACAAGTTTTAATGGAAGAGGATGATATGTTGGCATACCTTCCCTAATCATTAAATTTTTAAAAAAATGCTCAAATAGATTTGTTCAACCGCAATTTCTATTTTATTTTATTTATTTATTGCGGCGAGCGAGCGGCAACACTAATCTGGACGGTTAGCTGTGTTCCTTTTGGCAGAGTAGGACTACGCACGTATATATAGCGCTTTCAATACTCGATCTTACCTGGCTAGCGATATTTCCTTTTCTGAATATGGAATATGATTAAAGACAATGTTACTTCTTTCTCCAATGGTTGCTACTTTAATACTCACAACTAGATTTCCTCTGTAAACAGTCCCACTCGCTAACCGCCTAGATTAGCTTTAGCTATTTGCGGGTTAGCCTTATTTTGTATTAACTTAATAGTAACTTCACTTCACTTCACTTTAATGATAAGTGCAACCTACAAGTTTGTATATATATGCACAACGCATGAGAATTACATTTCCTTGACTAGGACCTCGAAAGCCGCAATGTCTAAATTAGAATTTACTGTAACTCAATAAACTTGAACTTGAACTTTTGTTGCGCCCTAGAATATTTATAATTTTGCATGGCGCGGTATAAATAAAAGTATTCAATAATTTTGTAACGCTTTTCGCGGTACGTCCGATCATCATCATCATCATCATAATAATAATTAACAATTAGACCCGTAGCCCGCGAGGGCTACGGGTCAATAGCTCATGAGGCGAAGCCGAATGGGCTATTGACCCGTGGCCCTTAAGGGTTAGTATCACCGAACTAGTCGGACAGAAAAGGCAATAATAAAGTTAGCAAATGCAAGTTGAAGATATATTTATTTGGAAATAAAACGAAAAAAAGCGTCACGCTTTTCGCTACTCGATGACTATTACTAATAGTCCTCTAGTAGTGTATATCAACGTTTGTATAAACGTAACCTTTCCTTGTACTTGTACATGTTCATTGCCGTGACTTTAACATCTTCACTTCCCACGGCCTGCTCCCGTCTGACCTTGTAGCTCAGTCGGTAGAGCGGCGGAGATCTAACCTGAAGGTCGTGGGTTCAATTCCCACCCTGGTCAGAGTTTTTCTCTGTCCTTGTGTGGGCCCATTTCCATCTGTAGGGCTAACGCTCACATGGTTCATATGGGATTGAAATCATGCACTTCACATTACACTCTATTCAGTTAACTCTAGTAGTGTAGCCAATCAAAATGCAGCATTTGCATTAGTCCCCTAGTTGGGTGCTACTACTACTACTACTACTACTACTACTACTACTACTACTACTAATAATAATAATAATAATAATAATTATTATTATTATTATTAAATACTTCAAGTTTGTTTTTCAAGGCTTTCAAAGATTTCCTCTGAAACTGCCTTCCGGAACAAACACCGTATCACAATTATTCTTCCGGAGTCTCAGAGTTTTGGACCAGCCTCGTACCCAGACCTTTCCATCGCTGCGATCCGATAGTAAATGCTCAGCACAAAGAGAGTTGGTAAGCGAAAGGGAAAAGCCAGAACCAGAACAGACGATGTTTTCCGTCCTTAATAGACCTCTTTAGCTTGTACGTTTTGTTTTCCCATTTCAGACCACGTGATGTTCTCAAGGGAATGTTCCTTTTGTTTTTTCGTAAGTTATGCGTACATATTCACACGCAAAGGACGACATTTGAAAGAACGTTTACCCAACAGTAACCACACGACGACCCAAATGGCAAAACAAAATGTACAAGCTAAAGAGGTCTATTGCCCTTACCCTCGGGTGGTCCCCAACCTCTGACCGGGACCATACACCTCTCTGCTGGGAGCTTCTATGTGATAAGAAATATCATTGAATGTCAAAGTGTAAGTGATTTGAACCCAGGAGTCATATCATGATTACTACGATTTTCATAATTCTGCGAGATCTCACCTTCAACTCGGCTTTGGCTTCCATCAATCAAATTTCCGAACATAACCGGGAAGATCGACTCTGCCTCCGGAAAGTGAATTGGAGTTTTTTGTTTAGTTCACAGCGTGAATACTATTATGATATATTTTAGAAGTTCTTCAGTAAAAAGACTCGTACAGATTCCATCGCTTTCCATCGGCGTCGAGTTCGAATATACAAATGTGCCGTGGGAACCAAAGATGCTGATTTCGTCATCTGTGGTTGGCGTCGGAAGTTTGATTGATAGAAAAGCAAAAACGCAGTTTGGCCGTTAGCACTTAAAGATGAATTTCGCAGAATTATGAACGCAGTTACCTCCAAATTAAAACAGACTCTTGGGCATAAATTTAATAACCACATTTCATCTATCTGTGCTGAGCAAGGTGAATAACCAGTTTTCATCTGTCAAGATATTGTTGACACTAACTACCCCTAACCCAGAACCCTGTCTTGTCATTGATCAATTTAAAGTTCATTTAGAATAATTCGTCTTTTGGACAGACAAACAGGATTAGACATTCAAAAGTTACGCAAGGTAATCACCCTTAGTGTCAACTTGAACTCTTCGTTAAATAGATCTAGGCAACAATATCCGCGGCATGAGCATCATATCCTCATGCTATGTAATTAATTACGTATGAAAACGGCGAGTATTCAATAACAAGCCGGGATAACGCTGAACGGGATAACACTGGACAATTTTAGAAAAAGCATTAAAAAGAAAGGCCGGACAGCTCTAATTGAGGGCACGTGCATCACCTGCAATTTATGCACTGGTCACCTAACCAGCTTTGCAATGGAATGTTATTTTATTTTATCTCTTTTTGTCCAGTGACTGCCGCTCAGTTGAATTGTTTAGCTGATACTAAGTAATTATATACATATCAATATTTTAGATTAGTCGAGACTAAGTTATAAATTTGTAAGTGTTTTAGATTTTCTCAGAATCAAGCAATATTAAATTTGTAAATATTTTAGAGTATTACTTTTGTATTTTGAATGTTCCTTTAGTGTCCACAATTAGCTTATATTTAGCTAAATACTTTGACACTTAAATAAAGTTCTTCTTCTTCTTTTTATTCAAAATATAAATATATGTACAAAATAATGATAGTTTACATTCCTCTGAACAAAATATTTGACAATATAATTTAATTTAAACAAAATATACGTTCTATGCTGAGCTTAACTTAATTTCTGATAATAAAGCACAAAAGTAACAGAAAAAGGAAATTGAATTCGATGTGGTGATGGTTAATGCAAATGTAACCGCAAACCGTAAATTGTTATTGAATGGCTTTAAAATAGATAAGGTGATATGTGCATGTTTTGGAACACAATAAACATGTCAGGTCATAAAGAACAATAAGCTACTGTATAAGCAAAGCACATTTACACATAACATACGACGGCTAATGACGCGCAGTTTTGATTTCCCTTATATTTGTAGTGCAACGCTGCACTCCTATCTCAAGTCAGACAACAATCTACTAGGTCGCACATATCCATTGCAAAAATTGTTTCCATTTCTAAACTCCAGTTCGGGAGGATAATGTCTAACTGCAAAACCATTATTTGTAACGTCTTCGAACATTTTTGCACGAATCTCTGGATCACAGGTATATTTTCTCTTCACGTTAAGAACGTCATTTTCTTTGTCCATTGCCAAGTTACCGTGAGCAAGCGGACGTTTGGAGAGCAGAGGAACTGCCTCTTGGAAACCCCAGAGTCGTTGGTGGCTTTCTGCCCTAAATATTGAAAGGAATAATTAGTTCTTTCAGCCAAAAATAAGGAGCTAAAGCAAAGGTGAAGTCGACGAGATCGAGAACGGCAGAAAACAGTAAGTTTAACGTGCAAAAACTTCGCCTATACACGCCCTTCTCACATTTGGTAGACTTCCTTGCCGTTCTCGTCCTGACAACGATGTGAAATTACCAAATTTGAGGTTATGCGGAGGACGCCATCACTCGATGATAAATTTCTAATTTTCTACCAAAACGGCGCCCAAACCGTTGATACCCATTTTGTTCCAAGAAAGTTTGCATGCACTTTCCATGCGTAACGATATGAGGTAACCGAGACGTGTGTTTATAATAACGCGAAGTTGGATTTTACATGTTCTTCTCGCAGCCGCCGTCCTTGCTAAAGTTCCCTGATGTTGCACCTAAATTGGTCCAACGAGACAATGAAAAAAAAACAAACAAACAAACAAACAAAAGTAAAGCAATGTAGAAGCCAAAAAATTAGCTGATCAATAATTATTACAAAAAGTATTTTGGGGCAAAACAATAAAATAGGTAGCATTCACCTTGTAAGTTTTCCTTCTCTTTGAGCAAGATCATTTTCTTTAGCAAGAAGCACTTTCTCCCTTCCTACAACATGAAGTGGAAAATAGACATCACCATGATCACAATACATAACAATAATAATAATTATTATAAATACACCACTGAACAGAAAATATGGTGAAATGAGTTGTTGCCATTTATTTCCTTTGCCAAAAATGAGTTGTTAGAATGAGGTAATCCTAATCAAAAGTTACATCCTATGACTTGACATACGTTCCAACTCTTTCTGTTTTTCAGTTAGTTGTCTTTCCCATCTTCTGTAAAATTCATCTTGTTTCTTTGCATCACTTCTACAAATAAAAAAATGGTCAAAGTGAAAAAAATGATGCTAAAATACAACTTTATGCCTCTCTTAAAAGTCATTTTTTTATTCTTTTGCTTGGACTGCTATTTACAACATTGAACCATTTTAGATAGTGCATGACAAATAATTATATTAACCTGAGTAAAGTAATTTTACAAATTTAGTCTTCTTTTGTACATTGGACTTTTCTTTCATACAAGTCAAGAAACCATCAAGGGCTTAAAAAAATCACCTGTCCATTTACTATAACATTGCTTTTGGCCTCCAGACATAATTAATTTCTCCACTTTAAAATTTCTTACAACATAAACAATAAAGGTGCCTTACATGAGGGCACTATTGTAATGAAATAGATTTAACCAGTACTTACATAAGATCTGCTTGTTCTTGAAATCTGTAAAAAACTGGACTGCTGAGAAGATTATCTATTGACGGCCTACGATCTTCCTGTGCATGCAATGTAAATGCCAGTTATTCACCCAATAAATCAATAATTTGTCACATGAAGTCAATAGACACCAAGGTGCCAGCAACTTAACTTTGTCAATGTACTGTGTTTTAGAGAAGGCCAAAACGGGCCATGATTACCATCCAAATAATCATAAGGTGGGTTGATTATACTGTGCAATTCTCAAGTAAAGGATGCACTCCATTTTATTTATTTGAACCCAGTCACCCCTTACAGTGGCCTCAATTTGACGACTAAAATAGTCTTGTGTTAGACAGAGTATAAGTATTACTCTCAGGAGGGAAAGGGTTAAACTTGTCCTTCATCCCAAGTTAATAGTAATGGCAATGAATTTATATGTTGCATTTCCTATTCACACATTATTCAAATATGCTTTTTTCAAGTAATAAATATGTGGGTCAGACCGCACATCATTTTATACAGGTGCTGCTTGCAGCTGCTATCAGTCCATTAGTGATATCACTCAACCCATGAAATGAGGCCTGACCACAACACCGTGAACTACATGTCCTACTCTTTGTGAGAAGTGTGTGGGCTTTTTGACGTCCCACAGGATTATGAACATTGAAGGGGTGTGAGACTGGACCTACGGTTTATCATCCTTATCTAAGAAGACTTGAAAGTCTATTGTAACCATTAATTTTGGAAGTGTTGTTACAAAGGCAGCACTTTCTCCTCAGTTATTTTTGAAACCCTGAGTGTTGATCCGGCCGAAGTTGAACCTGTGACCTCCCACACAGTAGTCTGCTGCTCAACCAATTGAACCAACCGGCTGGCGGTCATTGGCTATCTTATGAGCACATTCTTTTCAGCACTTACATTTACTTTCAGCATTGAATTGACAATGTCTCTGAGTTCTTGAGAATACTGTTCAGAGATTGGACGGAATTTTCCTATTCTGATTTTTGCTTCAAGGCTCCGTTGGTTCAGTGCAGTGAAGGGAGGTGATAGACAGCAAAGCTCATAAACCAGGCATCCAAGAGACCATATGTCTGATTTCTCATTGTAGCTTTCTTTGTTCACTTGTTCCTATTAAGATAAGGCCAGCTAGTTAGATATAATACAAGACATATTTTTATCAATTTAATTGATCTATTTACCATTTAGCAAAGTTGCTGTAATGTTTGTACTTAATACAATAGATGTTTTTATTGTCAGTGGCAGAATTTCCATATTTCACCAGAAGCATTATCACTCTTTAATTCAGTTTATCTTGCAGTCAAGGTGTCCATTATTCTCAGCATTCAGCATCATTATTTGACTACAAAAAAACAATGGGACTACTTCAAAAAGTGAGAAACATAACCTACTGGTGACATGTAGTAAGGTGTCCCCACAAAAGTTTTTGCAAAGCTTGTGTCATGTCGAAGAACTCTTGCTAATCCAAAGTCTCCTAGTTTCACGTCATTGTTTCCATCAAGGAAAACATTAGCTGGTTTTAAGTCACGATGTAAGACATGAGCACCATCCTTCCTACGATGACATTCCTGAAGTGCTGTGACTAGCTGGTACATAATCTTTTGAATGAAATCTTCTTCTATTAGTCTCCTAACAAAGAATTGAAAAGGAATGACATGTTACAGTAACTGTTGCTCTATTAGATCTTTGATCTGCATCACACTACAGTCCATTAAACTAACAAACAGTTCTGTTGTATTGTTTGTTAACTCCAAAAAATGGAAATCCCTTCAAGCTCGTTGTGGTTGTTTTTGCACCATCTGAAGACATTGTAGAACAGTGCGAGATCATTTTTGTCCAGTATGGAATTGTTTTCAAGCATTATTATTATTATGAGCGAATGTCGTCCATCAAAACAGACAAAAACATACTCAAAGATTGATAATCATTGCCACAAAGGGTTAGGGTAAGGGTTAGAATGATTGTAATTCAGGTGTGCACCTCCTTCATGCATGTCTACTTTTTTCTCTTTAAGGATTTTGACCATGAAGTCTGTTTACACGGGCTAAACCCTAACCATGTCTAAACCTAGTTAGCAACCTAGTCACTGTTTGGGGTAACACATACTAGGGGTTTTATTAGAAGCCAGGACCCAGGTACTAGCACCTGTCTACGCTGAGTACAGTACCCTCCTTTGCTCAAAGGAGGTCTCAAGATCAAAAGGATAAATAAGGGTGCCCACTTAGAACACTTTATTTATAGGGTGCATAATTACAGTAGAAAAAACTGTACTCTCGCTTATGGCCCTTACTCTATCACAAGGTCCCTTCTACTTTAAAACTTAATGAAACCTCTGACATACCGCACTACATTGTAGCCTAATTATTGAAATCTATTTTTGTAAATTGACTTCCAAGTTTGTTAACTATTTAGTTATTTTACAACGCCAATATCTTTTTAGATATTTACTTCTATCCGATGTAATTTTTTTTGTAATGATATAAGGGTAGGATAAAGTTGTTGTTGTTGTTACATACTTCTCCCTTCTGTGTCTAGCAATCAATGCCCCCAGGTCACCTCCTTCGCAATACTCCATCACAATGTAAATGGTTGTATTGGATCGGTCAATAATTCTGTCATAGTATCGAACAATGTGAGGATGTTTTAGCTCTCGAAGGAGATTCACTTCTGAAACAAGCATTTTCTTTTCAGCCTCGGTCATTTTGCCATAGTCCAGTTCCTTCCAAACTAGAATCTTGAAAAATAAAAACATGTTTACCATTAATCCTTGTAAGGTTCAGGAAAAGAACTAAAGCATTAAGAGTATCAGGACTTAATGACAAAGACTGGCTGTTTTCAACTTGACCTTAACAGTCCTTCAAAAAAGTTGCCTTGAACAAGATTATTTAGATCCCAAAACATTTCTACCTCCCGATTATTTCATTACTAACTTGATGTTCACTCTATAATAACATTTTGAGTGTCTGTGCTTTATTATAGTGTGCTTATGAATAGCAGTACCTCCGGCAAAGCATTGTAATTTTTTACATGTAAGTTAATATTTTTACGTGACTCCATGATACGTAAAGCGTCTTCGTTATTCCAGCTAGGGAATCAGTACCCATTACTATTGTAACATCATAAAGTTGGGAAAGTGGGAAACTATTAAATTATTGTAAACAACACGGGGTACATGTCAATCGTTACCTCGAAGACTATCGCGGCCACTGGCAAGTTTATTCTTTCATAAAAAACCAAATAAGCCAGAGAAGGATCGAGGAAGTCGCTCATGAAGGGTCTCATGAGGGTATTTGTTTTCTTCATGATCAAACTTGCAAAGAAAGCCTACCTTCTGATCACTTCTTCGGCGGACCTTCTTGCATGTCCCATATGAGCCAGAACCTATTTCACTGAGTATATAGTAGTCCAGTAGTTTGGAAGGCATAACTTTCTCTCCAATATCGTTTTACCGCTCGAGACGCTCGAGAATTAACAGTTACCTCAGGAAAGAGTTTCACCGGTCTGACCATTTGAAAGCTCGTGCGTCGCTTTCTGATTGGCTATTTTTGCCGGTTTGCCCCTCAAACGAGACAAACTTGAGCCTGCGAACAGCAACCTACCGCGTTACTTGGAGTAAGACTAATGGAAATGTCGTGGAGTACCCCACGCGAGCGCGAAGGAAAATTGCGTTTCCTTTAATTTCTTTTTTTTTTTTTGCTTTTTGCGGGCATTGCACTCATCTACAGACTAATATCAATCACGCAACTAAGCTCCTCGGCTGCACTGTAATTTGATCATTAAAAAAAAAAGGAAAATCAATAAAATACATTTATGAACAAACTCAAGTTGTGGCATTAAGAACAGCTTCGGCGGTATTCTGTCTACCTGGTTTGGTATGTTGCATACATTGCAGCTGGTTCTTGTACACAAACGAATGTGTTTAGGTGGAGAATGTCTTTTATTGATCAGAAAGAAAACCCAAACCCCTTTGTGTAGGTCTTTCAACATTGTTGAAAGGTAAAATATGTTATACGGCTTGTGGAAAGAGTGTGAATCAACTTGAACATCTGTAGAATACAAGTGTGCTCATCTGGACGGGAGAGTCTGGTTTCCCGTTCCTATTTCTTGGTTCTTTGCAGTCAAAGTGTTGGCGTTGAAACGATTTGAACAGCCTCCGCACAAAGTTGAAACCATTTAAATCGGCCTTAAGACAATAAAAGTTTAGCATAGAAAAGTTCAATACTTCAGTTTACTAGAAGTCAAATTGGTTTTATGAAATAGCCCATTTCCGAGTTCAAGTTTGTCTCAGTCCTCATCAAAGCAAGTCTAAGTGCGAAATTTTTCTTACGCAAATTAGTTTTCATTCATATTTAAAGTATAAAGTAGAATTAATTACCATCACAAAAACTTCGCACTTAAACTCGCTTTGAAGAGAAGGCAGATATGAACTCGGAAATGGCCTATCTTGGTTGTTATCTTTTCTTTGAGATAAATTACTTGTGTTTCGGTAGACCACGCTATGATCTGCAAACGCGGGGGATTTATAACTCAGGGCCATAATGCATATGAGTTACACGATCTGGAAGTCGACCTACCCTGAACATGGTATGCAACGATGTTGAAACCGAGCCCATTTTACAGAACATTTCCGGAGAACAACTTAGTAGAGGGTCCAACAAAAGACGCAAGATTAGATATGCACGCACGTATACTTTGACGTTAAGATTTGCCACCCAAATTCCGAATCGTATAGAGACTTCCAGCCCCATGCAACAGATCTATAAAATTCACGAAAACAAGAAGAAGCGATTATACTCGGCAAGAGTCCTCGACATCGAACAAGGAACATTTACCCCACTAGGACCCCACTAGTTTTCTCCTCAACTGACGGAATGGGTAAAGAATGTATGAGGTATCACTTCCAGGCTAAATAGGCCATTTCCGAGTTCATGTCTGCCTCCTCTTCAAAGCGAGTCTATGTTTCATTCACACGTAAAGAAGAGCTAATTACCATCACAAAAGCTTCGCAATTAGACTCGCTTTGAAGAGGAGGCAGACATGAACTCGGCAATGGCCTATTAATGAGCTGATTGCCATTGATGAGGGAAAAAGTTATTCTCAAACGATTTCATGGACCCGGGTCAAAAGCTCGTTTTCATTGCAGAGATCTGCAATACTATGATTGAGAGGCGCGGCAATCGAATGGTGAGATAAAAACAGCAAACAACAACAAATCTTTATTTACAATAATATAGAAGAGCTGCATGTGACAATTTTTAAATTGACCTAGATATTGAAACTATCGAAGGAGCCATTTGCTGAAAAACTTTTTTTCTGTCTAGTTTTTCGATTCTTAAAAATTTTAAACATAATTCTTTTTAGCGATGACATATTGATTAAAATTAGTGGGTTTGTTGAGCATGGGGATATTATTATTATTATTATTCCTTCTTGGCTCAAGTTCATCTTCATGGGCCACTTTCAAAAATATCATAATACTCTTTGTTTGCCCTCCAACATTTTGCATGAGCCTTGTTTTTATTTTCTCTTGGGACAATTAGTTGTGACTCCCAAGAGAAACTGGAAACAATGCTAATGCAAATTTTGGAGGGCAAACAAAGAGTATTATAGCATTTTTGAAACTGGCCTATTAAAGTTTGTCTGCTTTATCCGGCTCTTTGAAAACAGTGTCGTTTTAAAAGTCTTCATTGATTTCATGGGCATTCAATTATCGGCCTCTGTTTCCCCGGGAATATTGACACTTCAAGGTAAGGGTTAAGTATGTTACATTTTCTTTGTCTCGCCAAGAAAATGGTTGCTCGCACAAAGTATTAAATGAGTGATTACTGCTGAACCTTTTTACCGTGTTTGCTTGTTGGATTCCTCAGACTTTTGCAAGAACGGAAATTATGGTCGAATTCTCGTTTCCTCACAATTCTCTTTTACAATCCGTAAGTTATCTTTTACGTATGGTGATAAAGAGTAGAGTTTTCAGTGGTTGCAACTTAAATTCTCTTTTTTTCGCCCAGCATAGATTATTGGCCATGGTTGGCTTTGAACTTATTCGTTTCCAGGACTAGACTTACTGCATTTAAGCGGAAGTCGTCAAAACGTCTCTCTAAAGATAAGATTGTGTAATTGGTAATCTGCCACCATGATTTTCAAGTTTCCACCAAATCATGTTCCCCGGCTGAGTAGTATTCCCCATAATACGCTTTGTATACCCCAAGATTTGCATATACCATTGTTTTCAAGTGCTCTTGGAAGTTCCCTAGGGCATTTGAAAACAATGGTATACGTAAAACTTGGGGGGCAAGCAAAGTGTATTATGGGGAATGTGAAAATAGAGAATTCCACAAATTGGAAGGTTATTTTATTCCTTCAATAAAGGTCAATGTTCCTAAATAACCGTAACCCTAATCTAAAATTATTTCACAACTTTTTTGAGGGCCAATGTGACTGGAATGAACCCGATCTTATTACAATAATATTTAAGTGCATCTGTAAAAAAACTTAGATTAAGGGTTAAGTTAGAGTAACAAATCACTTCGAGCAAGTAGACTATTTCTTAACTTGTAACTACTCTTGAAACGCTTGTGGCTTATTTACTCTAAACTGTTTGGTTCTTTTTCTTTCTACCCTACGATCGAGAGGTTTTGACAACATAGAGTCATGTTCCATACAAAGTGGAAGCTTATCCAAGGAAACAACGCAACTAAGAAAATGGCCTGGAAAATTTTCACAGATGTTCCACCCAAAAAATATTTATTTTATTAATAACTTTAAGATTTTTAACGCAAACAAAAGCTGTTAAGGATGACTGATATCATCTATGCATTTAAAGTTTAAGGCATCAGAATATCCGCCCAAACTCACGACATCGAAAGAAAATGCCGTAAAGAGCTTTTATTTAAAGGCCAGCTTGGGTTAGCTTTTAGTGGTGTGTAATTTTATCCCCGTGTTTAACTTATTTGGTGAACTTACTTTTTATCTTTGTATTAAAGAAGAAAAACAGCCATGAAGCGGCTGATTTTCTTGCCCTAGCTACACATGGTTTAATATTCCGTGCCGACGTTTTTGCCAGATGGCTAAAATGGTAGATTTCCGTGCTCTTAAACACCGCTATTTTAAAGTCTTTTAAAGATAAACTTACTTATGTCAATATCTTTTTTGATTTAACCAAAAATTATGTCTAGTCGTGTGACATCCAATTCCATCTTGACTGAAATAGTTTAAGAAAAATTATTTTCAATCACCCAACAAGAAAGTGCTCCTCTAACTTTAATTCACCAGTTCAGTGAAGATTTTTAAACGGGTACGAAAAGAGTTCTCATGGACTTAAAAGCAGAAAAATAAACATCTTCCCGGCAAATTTCAG
>NC_090889.1:26372051-26376914 GCF_036669925.1 Montipora capricornis
AATTTTGTTACAGATAGGTAAATAGCGAAGGTACTTTTCGGTGTTGCTTCTTAATTTACTCATTGAATGATTTCTTAAGTTTATCTTCATTAATAGTTGGTTGACAGCTGCCATATCATGTTGTGTAAATGTCAAGCTAAACAAACCGCCTCGCTGTACATGTTCGTTCATATCATATTATCGTATATAATATCTCTTGTATTTACCCTCGGATTTTAGAGTAGCTTGATGTAGCTAGTATCTCTGTGCATTACCCTCCCAATCATGATATAACACAGAAGACAAACCACAACACGGGGACTACATGCACTACGTGCGTCATGTAATCTCGGTGTTTCCGACGAAGATCGATATTTGAAACAATGAATTTTAAGTTAAGGATTGGCCAGCAATGCATCTATTATCAAAACTGAACCAAGTTAATTTGATGTGCTCTGGCTAGTGATAAGTATTCAGTGTTGTGTTAACACGAGTCCTGCAGTGAAATCTTATAAATTAACTTTAAAGTTCTCTCAAACTTCGGGTATTCTGTAATTGCTCCTTATTTTTTATCTAGTTTAAAACAAATTCGGGAAGGAAGGTTGGCGCTTTGCAGAAATTTGCACCGATTTGGCAATAATAATCGGTAATTCTTTCATCTTGCCAAAATTGGGTACAATTGTGACGCACATCGAGTGGTTTTTTTCTCCCTTTATGTATGGTGAGAATTTCCGTTGAGTGCAAGAGAAGGCCCCGTTTTTCATCCGGTGCACGTGATTATCCTAGAGATCAGTTTTCATAGTGAACGACCCTGCCTTGTCCAACAAGTTATGCTTTTACATTCACGAATTTCGCGGCTTCGAAGATATATCGATACTCTTTTCGGAGAGGCCACAAGTAAGTTCAAGTACGGTATGTTTGCCGATTTGAAAATTTGGTTGTTCTTATTTGAGCCATTCGAAATCTTCATCCTTAGCGGCAGGTTTTCTTCTGTTCTGTCCTGGTAGGAGCGAAAAACAAGTCACAAACATTTGAGCATTGTTGCGACTCGTAAGAGTTGAAAGGATGGCTAAGGGTTATTGATAGTGTTTAAAATCATTGTGTTCGAGTGATAATTTAAATCCGGTTTTTAATTCGGGTTATCCAGCTGGGCTTATAACGGCCGCAGGATGTTTCTGTTCTTGTTGATGTTATTGCAAGAGCTGGACACACGCACGACCTGGAATTTGTGGGCGTTGGTCCCTGTTACGCACGCTGTCCTCTTGCTCTGACAGTGGCCAATATGGTCCGCGTCCATATTTATCGACAAAACTACGCCTTTGCTGTGAGCATCTTTCCTTTGTTCCTAAAAGAAGGCTGTGCGAAGTTGCTACACGACACATGGTACAGCTGGCTCAGTGTGATATTTCAATGCTCTGTCAATAAACTAACCCACCCTGATCACTTTCGGGTAATTGCAGGAGAGTGCTGTATGTACATTTTCTGTTGTTTCCCCCAAAAAATGTTTGTCGTCGATCTGAAACTTAAAACACGAACTTTACACGCGTGGGCAAAAAGTCTAGAGTTTACTACATTAAATTGGAAAAGCTGCCGAATTCGACAAACAGGTGTTGTCTATGTAATCTGTCCTATAGTTAAAGTTACAGGAAATTTTCTGAACACTTTTTCACTCAGGCTATTGCTGTATCGCGGAAGGTGCTCGGTAGATTGTTGCCAAGCTGAGCGGTGTTATTATATTGATGTGCGTATGCGGGCATTTTTTGGACGGTAAGCTCACTGAATTGATCGTACTTTAAGGTATTCTGAATTGCTTTTGTAAATGGTGACAGTTTGCTGCGTTAGGGCTAGATATCTCATTCTTCAGTCACCCCCTTAAGCACACAACGAATAAAAACGTAGCCGGCGAGAAACTGAGGTTAAAATGCCCGCCGGATTTGAATTTTTGCAGCCCCTTGCCCAATTGCTCCCTTCTTTGTCTCGGAACTCCTTACGAGAGTTGTCGCTGTCCTTTTATCTCATTTTGCGCATTTTAACCAGCCAGCCTAAAGGAGGGAATCAGGGAGACGTGTGTGCAAACGTTTGCCACTGTTGATCATGTGCTTGTTTCTTACATTGCTTTTCAGGAATACATTCTTAACAGACCACAACAACTTTTTGTAGCAAAAGACTGCGCTACAACATTCATCAAAAACCAAATTTGGTAAGTTTTTCTTATATTTATTCTAGTGGCAGCAGAACATTCAGGAGTTAACCTGAATGAACTTAGTTTACTTTTTTAACAAGAGAAAATACGCTCATGTTTTATGACACATTAATGATTATCGCGTAAGCGTGTGATATCAGCAGAACAGCAGTCTATAAAGATCTTGCATTTTTTATGAACTGTGTTATTTGACGATAAAAACTGCGATAAGATATTTTTAAAAAGCATATTAAGAAAGGTTTTAAAAAAAACGACGCGAACATGTCTTTCATACCTAATGTTCCTCGAGGATTTTTTTATTCGCTTCTTTCCCATTCCCATAATCCAATACGTTTTGGGGGTTCTTTGCATCATAAAAACATTACAAGTTACTTGCTCTTGGGACTGTATCATGCTCAGTGAACTGGTATGAGGGTGCCCTATACTGTATACGTGAAGCGTGATGGGGCAATATATTTTCTCGTGAATTAAATTTTTTTTATTCGTGATTCGTGGTTAAAGATGGTAAGATCGTTTCATGTCCACGCGAGCGAATTTTTTTTAAACGTGACCCGTGAATGAAGATTTGAATTAAACGTGATTCGTGAACCACTGTGTTTTGCGTGATGAATTGCCGGCCATTTTATTGTTTTAAAATGTACGTATTGTTTTCGAACGACTTTGATTAGGTTTTGATAGGACATGGATTCATTTGGATCGATAAAAGTCATAAAAATAGACCACCAATAGTTTTTGAACAAATAAGGTAAGACATTACGCCATCTTTTGTCGCGTATGCCGACAGACAACCTCAGAAAGATTGGAACCACGTGCTCTGACGTAGAGCTGGTTGAAGTGAGCCGGCTTCAAAAGAGAGAGGTGAATTGAACCAACTAGTGCCATTAGAGCGGGAATAGTCGGAATATTGACCAATATTTTGGCTTTCATGCACAGACGCTACATACATGAATACAACGGACTAACCGTGCGAGACTGGGCAGGAAATAAGGAAAACAACTTATACCGCAAAAATACGTTTCGGTGAATTCAACGACAGTCCATTAACCTCAGGAGACCTCAGAAGACTGACAATCGAATTTTCAATAGAAAAGCAGTCATCTACAGCGAACGACGGCGAATCGAGGCGTGCAAACACACAAATCTAGATTATTTTTCATTCTAGAAAAGACTAGAAGTAGTAAAGGGTCGCATTAGTTAGAAGTCGAAATGTGGCTCTATGAAACAAGGACAAGTCCAGAGATTCCAACCCTCCGATTTGATGTGTTCCCTCCCGCTTTCCCGATTTTTATCAGATTCTCCCGATTTATCATGAAATTCTGAAAACAAGGAAAAATTCTAGTCTTAAGTACTTTTTTGCGATCTGAGTGTAAAAACGTTTAATACGTATCTCAGGAGTATCCTATAATGTCTCGCCCAGTCTCCCCATTGAATACCCTGTGTTGAGCAGACTCGTAAGGCCCGCAGTCTTACTCAGTCATAAGAATAAAGACTTATAGAATATCACAAAAATGGTGTCAAAATGCAGGAAATGCCACTTGAGAGAAACTGAATTGGCAAAATTCTGGGGGAGGGGGTTACCCCCGGACTCCTCCACAGGTTCGTGCCTTCGGCGGTAAAAAATACTCCCTAATTTCCTTCAAAACTCAAAAGGGGTTGGAATCTCTGCAAGTCAGAGAGACCTGCGATTTAGATGACCACTTAATCGAAGAGTCAAACTTGGAGGATAACACCTTTACAGAAAGGTTACAAGAAGTGAAAATATTAATGCGTGAATTTCATTTTAATTTTTTCGTGAAACGTGATCGTCTCAAAGTTCGCGTGAACGTGAAAGAATTTTGAATATATTTGTGACGCGTGAAAAGGCGAAATATTTTTGCGTGACCGAGTTTTACAAAGGGGTATAGGGGACCCGCTGGTATGGGCGGCCGTCACCGCCAAAAATACGAAGTATGTCAAATGGAATACAGCAACTTGAACTGGATCATTGGTGCAGTGCAGAAACAACTAAATGATTTAGAAATGATCCAGCTAAATACAAGTAGCTGTTGCCTTTTGTTAAATGGTTCACTCAAACCCTAAACGAAATAGGAAGATAGAAATTTCAAGTCATACTGTTAATACTGTTTAAAACGGGAACGACTAAATGAAACCGTTTTGTGGAAATGAAAATCGGTGTTAACGAACGGTCCGGGTGATGTTACTAAATGGTTACCTTTATAACCTACGTGGTTCAGACCTTCGATGTTTAATGTAATATGAAACCGTTTAACGAAATGTCGATTGATTGGGTGTAATTACAAATGCTTCATCGAAACAACAAGACTCTGAAAGGAACTCATATGGTACAGATATGAATCGATCTAAAATGAAATGGTTTATGCAAGGAAAAATGGTTTGCCCTGATGTGCCAGACCTTACTGGTTTTTTCGGCGCATTTTCGCTTCATTTTGCAAAATACGATCAATTGTATCACACAATTGTATTGATATGTTTCCGTCAATTCATTAAATCAAATCCTTTGTATCCGCCCTACTGCGCACGTGATTAACTTGGAGATCAGTTTTCTAGTGAACTCTGATCACGCGTAGCAGGCGAAAAGAGCTTGTCTTGCGCAACCACTTACGCTAGTTTATCCAGATTTTCGATGCGTCAGTGCGTATATGAAAAATCTATCCGGAGCT
>NC_090889.1:26377014-26382014 GCF_036669925.1 Montipora capricornis
TATCAATACAATGATTCTTTGTAGATTAAATGTTCCTTACAAGTAGGTAAAATTCAAACTAAACCAACAATGTTATAGAAAACATACTGTAAACTATCATAAGGGTAAAATTTTAAAAGTGTAATGCTAAAACGACATGATCAACTTGTTTGTTGAGTTAGGGTTTCGACCACTCAATATGAAAGCTCTCCTTGATTTTGAGTTGATAGAAAGAGGTAGCATTTTCAATAATTTTCAAGCAAGAAACATCACAATATCCTCACAATTTTTAGAAAAACTAAGATGCTTGAAAATATGATAATTTTTATCCCAGAAAAGGTGCTCATTTACATGTGTGTAGAAATGCCTGTTATGCCTATTATTTTCCTTGTCAAATTTTTTAACCCTTCTCTTCCCCAAAGTTCAATTTCCACTATGGAAGACAAAGTATTTTCTTGGTCAATTTTACTAAGTCTAAAAATTTTAATTTCATGGGGTTATCCACTGCAAAGTCTTTCGGTAAAACATAATCTAGTGGGGAAATAACTTTCTACCACAAATATTTTATGCGTACCTAAACACTGTGGATCGAGAACAAGTGACTTTAAACAAAAAAAAACAAAATACATCACTTACTTCTCGATGTGTATGGAAAGAATAGAGGGTAGTATAGTTCACTCAAATGATGGACAAATAACTTAGTACACCCAGCAACCTAATATTACTAAAACCTTGCAATGTTCCTCTTAAAATAACCTTCTGAGCAGGAATAATGAATTTGGCTGAAAAAAGAAAAATACTGGTGGATCATTTTGGTGCCTCATTTGCAACTGATCACATCACACCTCATTTGCAAGTGACGGTGATCACTTTAGAAAATAAACACATACAAAATTCTGACATAGTCACTAACAAAAAGTAACTCAAAAGTTATCAGAACTGGTTATCACACATAAATTACTTGTTCGTGTTATTCACAAATAAGTAACAGTGAGCAACTTACCAAACGGATGCTAATCGATGCGAGGTCCTCGACAACAAGAAATGATCCTGCAAAATTTGATGATTTAATGTGGTTGGTTATCCACGCCTTATCGAATCTTCAACAAAAACTTTTAATCACTTAAACTCCTAGGATACAGTCAAGAAAAGGGGAGAACTGGAACGGAGAAATTCTCTAGAGAGCTAACAAATGGAGCAGCAAGGAGAAGAAGTCATTTGATACTGGAGCAAACTGCAGAACTGATCATGCAGTGAGGAAGTTCAAGTTGAACACAGATCGAGGTGAGATGACTTTTCCATTGCTCCGAACAACTCAAGTAATGGTTTCATTCGGCAAGGGTCCAAGTTGTAATGAGACGCATACATTATACGAGGCTCTGGTCTTGCTTGGCTTTAAGTAAGACTTTAAAATGAGTACACATTACGGGTCTGTTATGGCTACAACTGATTGAATGCATTCTTAGTCGTCATTTGCTTTGTGACACCCTCAATTTTGAATCTAAGCGGGTTCAAAAACTAAAACCTTCTCCCTTCAGGAACAGTTCAAGATACACCATTTACTTACTTTCTCAATGTGTAAGGAAAGAATGGAGGGTAGTATATAGTTCGATCACACAAGAAAGAAATAATTTTACTAGTATTACACCCCTCAACGGCTAATGTTCCTTATTAGTTCAAAACGACAGACATATAACTTATTACACCCAGCAAGCTAATATTAAATACCTTGCAATGCTCTTCTTTAAAACCCTTTGAGTAGGAATAATGAATCTGGCTGAAAAAAAAAGTTAAGGGATAAATAATACTGGTGGATCATTTGGATGCGTCATAATTGCAACTGATCATGAGTGACGGTGGTCACTTCAGAAACCAAACATGTAGGGAATTCTGACATAGTCGCTAACTTGATCCAAACTGAGTAAAGAAAAAACAACAAAAAGTAACGCAAAACATCAGCACTGGTTTATCAGACATAAATAACTTATCCGTGTTCTTAAAGGGGCTAGGTCACGCTATTTTAGGCATTTTCAGCACTGATCGAATGGTCATAGAATTAACTAAAATATCAAAATAACTGTTCAAAACTATAGAAGAACTCTAACAAAGCACAGGGAAGCCAAGAAGGGACATGGATGGACAAAACGTTTGAAAAACGTCGGCCCACCTTTTTTCAATTTATATCAGTCTACATCAAAATGTCATTTACAAAGCTTGAAAATCATTCTCTGTTGTTATGTGGCCGTGATTTTGCAAATGAAAGACTCTTGCTCTGCGAATTTGACGTTTAGAGCTCATAATTAACAACATTAAACAAAATACCTAAAATAGCGTGACCTAGCCCCTTTAAGAAATGAGTAACAATGAGCAGCTTACCAAAACGGATGCTAATCAATGCGAGGTCCTCGATGACAAGAAATGATCCTGCAAAATTTGATGATTTAATTTGTGGTTATCCATGCATTATCGAATCTTGTAGGAAAACTTTTAACTTTCATAACACAAATCACTTACGCATAGTCTGCCAAAAAAGTATCCCATTTCTCTACTGACTTTAGTCCCAGAGCCACTCTACACTCTATCCTAATCTAACTAATTGGTTCGTAAAGATGGAAGCTTGAGGCTTATTACGTGCAGTATTGTCATTGCCAGGGTAATATTAATGACCATTAATAAGCCAATTTGTTTGGGATGAATATGCCGGTATATTTAAAATAATAAAGATAATTTCAACTCCTGGGTTATACTAAACAAACAAAATAATGATATAATAAATAAACAACCACACAGTATTCTTATAATTGGTTAAACCACTGAAATTATGAATTTTAACCTGAGATTATTACTCGGAAACAATCCAACTGGATATTAATTATAACCCAAGCTGAGATTTACCCTGGGATTTTACCATAAAGAGACACGATGAAAAGTCTTTCATGCAATGTTCAGTCTTTGGCTGAAAAATCTGTGTAATCAGGTCGAAAACAAAAGGCATCTACTGAAGACTAGTGGAAGAGTCCCCAAGCTGGCTGCATTAATTTTCATGCCAATCATTTATGTCTTGTCACCTTGCAAAATGTGCGATAGATTTAATTTTACTTTTTTGTCTCCATAAGTCAAGCTAAAAGGTATGTTTTTGAACATATAAGAATTTTCATTTTAGAGTCTAGCGTGACACCTCTAGGGAGAAGATAAATATCCTTCCAAGGTAAATCATGTGTTGGAAATAATTGTTCATATTTAAATTTTGAAACCGGGGTTTCTCAATTTTTCTAATGAGATCCCAATATACCTCCTTAGAGGAGGTGGGAAAATGTTATCGTGACATTCATTATTTCTTAGCAGGTTATTTGGCAGGTCCTTTAACAGGGTCTTCCACTCTAATGACTCTAATGGGATAGCGTCAAAGACACTCATGAGGACAAACTACTCAGCACCTGTTAAGTTATAGTTTCGTAATGTACCCCAGGATTTCAGTTTACCTTCATCAGTCAATATGTCACGCACAGTGAGGAAACCTTTCTTGAGAACTTTTTTCCTGAACAAAGGTTTTCCATTTATACACATAAACTTATTGTTCCAAATAAATTCTTTTAACACGTCAGGCAAGGTGACGACTGGTGATTTTTTGTAATCTGCCCACTCGCTTAAGCATTCCTTATAAAATTTAGGAAGTGTCTTTGGCAGGAAACGTGCATCGTAGCTAGTTGCATTTAATTAGAAAGGAGCCACCGGAATCAGCAAGATAGCTATCGAGTAATATTTTCCAGGTGCTGTGGCTATCCACATATTTCTTCATGTAAATAATTCTTTGAGTCTTATGAGAGTTTCGATATGTGGCATTCGCAATCCACCATTTTTATAGTCGCTCATGAGGGTTAATCGCTTTATTTTATCTTTACCGAAATTCCAAATGAAGTTATAAAGAAAAGAGTTTACCTGTTTGACAATTTCTTTAGTTAGTGATATTAATGAAGCGCGGAACAGAAATTTAGCGATTGCGAAGGTCTTGATGGTTTGAATTCTTCCGATCAATGTTAAGTTTCTCCATCGCCATGCATTGAAAGCCTTTCAATAGACTTGATTATATTTTCGAAATTTAGTTCCTGAAACTTCTGCCAGTTGTACGTAAAATAAGTGCCTAAAATTTTAATTGGCTTGTTACCCTTATCAATTAATTCCGATATCCTCTGGCGAATCGTGAAAGCTGCCGAGCTAATACACTTCTGTTTTCTCTTCATTCAATATTAAGCCAGAAATTTCAAGAAATCTATCTAAGAGGCCCTTCAACAAAAAAAAAGGATCTTGTGTTGCTAACAAAGGTAGTCAGATCGTCCGCAAAGACACTAAGTTTTATCTCACATTTTCCCACTTTGATTCCCTTGATGTCACTGTTTCTGCGGATAGCTGTAGATACATTGGCGACTTCAAGAGCAATAATGAACAGGTATGGTGACAAGCCTCTCCTTGTCAAACTCCTCTCTTGACATCAAAAATATCAGACGCAAAACCATTGTTCATAGTACAGTTTGAAATATCGGAGCAAAGAACTTTGATCCAATAAATAAAATAATCTCCAAAATTAAAAGCTTTGAGAGTGTTAAACAGATATTTCCAGGTTAAAGAATCAAAGGCTTTTTGAAGTCAAAAGTTGTCATTAGACCTGGAATATCACGTCATTGATTGATTTAACAGCATCAAAAATCGTCCTTCCCTTTACATATGCACATTGGCTTTCATGTATTATCTCTGGGAGGACTTTTCCGAGTCTAGTTGCTAAAGCCTTTGATCCAATCATATAGTCTACGTTCAATAAGGATATCGGTGTCCAGTTTTCCACATACCTTCTGTCTTTATCTTTCTTTTCAATTAATCGAATTATTGCCTGTCGTTGCGAATTTGAGAGTTTGCCATTTGTATATGCGGCGTTAAGAGAATCCACCAAAAGATTCCCCAAAATTGGCCAAAACGTTTTATAGAATTCAGCTGTTAGCCCATCATTTCCTGGAGACTTGTTATTT
>NC_090889.1:26387014-26417014 GCF_036669925.1 Montipora capricornis
ATGTGGGCTTGCGAAAGCGTCTTGGCTTCAGTGCAATCCGCACTAAACACAAGCCGAGTCTAGATATGTTGGCTTGCGTGAGTAAACAACTCCCGTATCGAAATCGCCGAGGAAACTCCACTCAGCGACATCAGTACCTGGATGAAATAACAAAGAACAAACAAGGCAGGAAAGTGAAGTTAATTTTGGAAAATGAAAGAAAGAAAACCAATCTGAAACAGCACGACAGATCAATTTTGAAACAGAAATAACTTACCTTGAACAATTACAACTAACTTGCGACGGAAAGCTTTTCAAAATTTTCCCAAAACAGGGAAAACGACCGCAGATTTACAAACAACGAACGCTAGAAGCAATGGCCGACACTTGAAAACGATGACTCGCAATTACTAGTACCCAGTCTACAGGCCAGACTGTCACATGTGTTTTCGTGCTCAAAGTGACAAACTGACAAACATACTGACAATCAAGATCTGCCTCTGATTTAGGGGTCTGTATGCATGAGCATAAGACCCCAAAAAACACTACAATCTACTTCTTTCCTCTGACCGCTGCAAAAATGCTTTCCTACATCTACTTGCTGTGGCTTTCAGACGCTCCCCTAACCTTCGAGACCTGCTGGTAACAGCTAAACTGTCCCCTAATGTAACTCATTCTAATTCCGCACTTACTTCCGGTTCTTTTCCCTGTGGCAAAAACTGCGCTACCTGTTTTTACATTTTCCATGGACTAACCAACTACACCTTCTCTACTGGCGAAACAATCTCCATTAATTCCCACACAACTTGCGAAACTAAAAACCTTATCTACATGATTCAATGTAAGAGATGCCATCTACAGTACATAGGAGAAAGTAAACGACGTTTAAAAGATCGTTTTAATGAATACCGTCGCACGTTAGATAACGCTAACACCAAATCCAAACCTACTGCAGTCGCAAAACATTTCCTCTCCTCTCCCCACAACATTTCTAAGGACATGCAATTAATTCCTATCAAAAAAATATTTTCCAACAGAGACTCGATCCGAAAGGCATGAGTACCCAACGAAACCACTCCACAAAAAAGCCGCTCTGCAGACTGTTTTCGAGCTGGCTGGCTAAAAAAAAAATCTGGAGTGGGAGCTGGCTGGGAGTTGATTCTAACCGCGTATGGCTTACTGGGATATGAAAAAAATTGTTCCTGGCTGACTAAAGAAGTTCAGTGACTTTGTTCAATTTCCAGGCTGAAATTTGCTCATCTTCGAATGATGCAATTAATTGGACAGACTAATGATAGAACGCTTTCTTTTAGTTTCTGGCTTCTAGGTATCATAGAAGACCTCGTCACACAACGATCTCACTTAAAGAAAAAGAAATTAAATATGATGTAAGGGTGATAATAGAAAAAGGTCAGGCGGGATCAATTATATTTTTGAGACCCCACGATTTACGGCAGAGGAAAATTGTCAGGAAAAAAATCTTTTAACAGCAACAAAAAGGGAGTCTTCATGTTTAAATAATTCCAATGCCCAACAGTTTTCATCCAGTTTACTGAGTAAGCAATGTTGCCTGACGTCACTAATGGCTGTGTGGGAGTTAAACTGTCTGTTCTCAACTCCGAGATTCTTAACGTTATACACCTATCAAATCGCGCACGCTGCAATCATTTGTGCCCTTGTTCAAAATCGTTGTCGAGATGGGTACGAGCTGTTCCAGGCCTATAGCAAGGATTTCGTTTGAACAATGCACAGTTTTTATCCAGGAACTTGAAGGACCGCCATAAGTTGAGCAGAATGTTTTGTATAATTTATTTTGATCACGTTGTCGAAATGTCCCTATGAAACGTATGCAGAATTTGATTTTGCTTTCGTTCTTTGCAGTTCAATTCAGTGCTTACCGAAGAGAGTTTAGTCTGGCGTCGTTTTGGACAAAAGCAAGGTCACAGAAAACGAGTAAGGTGGGAAAATTTTACATGGAACTGTTAAAGTTTTGTAAATTGAATTCCCTATATCATTCTTGTCAGTCGATCGCAATCACTTTAGACAAGAAGAGAGAGCTAGGGGATGGAGTTGACCAAAGTTCTGCCATTCTGGTCTGACATTTTCTTAAAACTACCCAAACCCCAGTGTGAATTATTAGAAACTTCCAAATTGAGAACAACCTCTATTTCAATTTTCTTGGCGTGATGGGAAACCTTTCACAAGTATGGATGTAGATACGGAAGGGTAACAGGGTAAAATCAATTCTTATTCAATATGACTAGACTATGCATGGACAGGGCTGGATGTCCATATCACTCTTTCTCCTTTTTCCCATTCACCAACTACGGAACTACGGACCAGGGTTGCAGTTCTGCTGAGTACTGCAACTTGGCAGTGAATGGGTATTTCTAGAGTTCCTTATTTCTACAAACATGGTATTTTCCTGTACGTTGGGGATGTGAATGGTTCAAAGTACAACGCAACTATTTTTATTTGTCTCTTCAGCTGCAAATATGATTATTCCCTGTTTAATCAAAGCTGTTGTGAATGAGAGCAATATTTAGCCGGTAAACCTTACTTTCAATGTTTTCAGTTTGGCTAAAATATTTACCACTTCAAACTTGCTTCAAACTGTTGGACGTTTTTCAACTGAAGTTCCGCACGTGCGGTTTGGACTGCAGGTCTGTTTATTTTCACGCCTTTATTTGATGTACGCTTTTAGAGGCAGCCGCTTTCGTAAATTTTGAGCGGGATGCCAATCTGCCAAATTTGTTTGAGTGAGGCTCACATGCTTTGATTAAAATGAGCGCTATGAACTCGGCAAACATACACTGGCATCAAGAAGTGCCCGGAATCGAATTTCCTGAGAGAAAGAAGTAAATGATCCGTTGAAAATTCAAATTCACCTCAACCTAGACCAAGAAGTGTTCTTTCCTGTTTTTATAAAATAGCACGATATGAAAACAGCAAGGCGTAAATGTTTTAATAATTACGCTTTAGTTAATATTCCTGGTAATCCATATTTTTCCAAGATCCTAGTGAAAGAACATTGGAACACGTTAAACGAGACGTGCGCCAGAGGCGTTTCCTCAGCGGTGTGCAACAAGGGTTACTTGTGTTTGTGCAGATGCAATTTTGTAGCTGGTGTAACATGATGGGAGGGTAAGGGGATGGGGCTGACGAAAGAAGGTTTTAGGGGGAAAAAAACTCCTGCAGACAGGCCTTGGAACAAAAAAAGAATTGCATGGAGTCAAGAGTAACTTGCATTTTATACGGGTCGCTTTAATTATTTACCTTATCCTTTCAAGCTTGAAAACCCGAACGCTTTATAGATGGCGCAAGGGAAAGTTTAATTTCCTGCAAATCATTATGTCAATTCTCAGCGCTAACATATTTCTTTTCTTTCTTTCAGCTTATTTCTTTGGTCAGAGGTGAAATTACGTGCTCCGAGCAGGGAAGAAAATTCTCGCCATGCATGTCAGTGTGCGACACTTACTTTCTTAGTACTTTGCCCTTTGGGCAACTAGTTCTGTGTTTTTTGTTGCCCATGTTTTTTTTTCGTTGCCAGCCTTCTAAATACATGTGGCCCATTAAAACTCAAAGGGGGCTCGTAAAAAGGTCAGTTTTGAGTAAAATGTGTGTAAAATGGGTTTGACAGACCAACGCGACTCCTGTTGTGTCCATGGTGTTCTGGTAGCCCTCACAGTTTTGCTTTGATAAGCATACATTTAAGCGATTTTTTCTATGAGAAATCAAGGAGGATTACTTTACTATATCTCTCTGAGATTAGGCTGGTTTTGAATAAAATGCCGTTTATCCAATATTATCGTCTTTAACCCTTTCAAAGCTGGTTGAAATCGCCTGACAAAAGGTAAAATTTTCTTGTGCACTTGTTCGATGTCAAAGTATCGTAGCGTATTTGGCCGTGCGGAAACTAGGTTCCATTGTAACAAAAGACTTTTTTGCGCTGACTTGAAGATGGCGGCTACTTACATGTTCCTTCTTCCAATCTGTTTTGAGGTTTGTGTTAGTTTTACACGCCCTCTTTGTTTATTTATTACTTTGTCTTTAGTAACTTAATAGATAATCTCGTTTTCACGTGAATTAGAACCCATGTTGGGTGCGACAATTGATCCGAACAGAAGTACAATAAGCTAGGACAAGGATCACCCTTTCCTTACGAAAACAACTAAAGATTCTAGATTTATACCTGCGGAGACTAAAGTAAGTCAATTTCATTTTATTTTCCTTTATAAGGATACGATAGTCGCTTATTTTCTTTGGAATTAGTATATGCTAGCACATGTGTTATTGCGTGTCAGACTTGCAATATGTTAGAGTTCTAACATATTTTTTTTTTTGCCAATTTTGTTCTAGTTCGAACTGCATTTTTTCTCATCTTTGCTTCTTTCCCATCTTCCGCATTTTCCGCATCAAGACCTCCTCTTTCGCATCGTTTATATTTTTCCCATCTTGTTCATCGCATTGAAAGATTTGAGAGAGACTGAATCTGGAAGAATAAAGCCTTTTATATAAGATCACTGCGTGTTCGAATGACCCTCTTCTACGAACAGTTTTGACATCATTTTGTGGGTTGGCTGGTTTATGATTCAGAGTGTGCTGCCTGTTGCCTACAGTTTGTACTAATATATTTTAACAGAAAATAAATGACAGCAAAACGATGTAGCAATTTTTTTTATCGTGCTTGCGGCGACTACGTCATATTACTAGTCACATTCTTCCTTGCAAATCAAATCGTTCCGTTAGTCGACCAAAACGTCTGATTGCCCGATCGGGCAAGTCTTAGAGTTGTTTTACTTGCCCACGGATATATTTCGCTTGCCCCGGGCAATCGGGCAAGCGTTAGTGTCGAACACTGCATGTGACCAAAACGATGAACGCACATAGGAATGACATTTTTAAATGGGCTAAAGATAAAAATCTAAAAGTCGTAGTCTTCCTGAATTTTCAGTTTCCTATAATTTTACTCAACTCTTTCTACCCTACTCCAAAGTAGGGTATCTCAGGATCCAAAACAACTGCAACCTTAGGTACCTTGTCAAAATGCATAAAATGCATAAATATGTATATGAGTATGGTATCCCTCACGTTTTATCTCATCGCACATGTTATAAATTTTAAACAGAGAAGAAGCAGGTTATGGTAGGCAATTTGATCCTTTTTTAGCACCACACTTAAGAGCGGAGTTAATGTTGGAGCTTCTCGGTCTTTGTAATGTTTTCATATGATCTACAGGTTTTTCTCCGTGAGTGTCGTTTTATCCTTCTACTGTGTCGTCCATGAAAATGACTGTACCATGTTGCCATTTTTACTGGATCATTGAGTCGTCCATCGAAATAGATCTGTCATGTTGGTATTTTCAAGTGCGCGTGTCGTCCACTGAAATAACTGTGCCATGTTTGCATTTCAATTGGTTTACAGCGTCTTCGAATAAAATGACTAGCTGTGCAATATTGGCCTTAAAATTATTTAATTGCGTCGTCCATCAGGAATGCCTATGCCTTACTGGAATGTCAATTACTTTCGAACTTCGTCCATAGAAAAGACAGTGTGCCTGACTGTTCCTTGAATTTTCTTTTTAAGCCCTCCATGGAAAAGACTGCTTGGCTGACTCTTTAACTACCGTGTATAGATGCATAAGCTCCACTCTTGTTAAAGTTTTCTGCTGCTTTTGTCTTTTTTCTGAGAGGTGCTTATTCCAGGGCGGCCCCTATATACATTGTAAGTTTTCTCATTTCCGAATAACGAGGTACTGCGTATTTCAGTTGGAAAAGCGTGCGTTGTGCTGAAATATTTCACAAGGGGGTGAGTTCAACTATCTTTCATCTAGAGACAAGGAACTTTGAAAAATTATACCGTTTATTAATTAACAAATAAAGAAGCCTTGACTGTGCTCTGTTCTGTTGTAAAGCACGCAGGAAGCGGCTAGAGCACGGAAGAAGTGTAGGGGGAAACACGAGCCGATAGGCGAGTGTTTCTCCCTACTTCTTGAGTGCTCTAGCCGCTTCTTTATTTGTTTTACGATAAAGAACACGTAATTTTCTTCAAAAATTCTACTTTATTTTCAAAGCGAGCGATGCTTGTGGCGAACTGAGGTGTCGTCAGCACAGTGCTTTATACTCTCATAAAGCACGCTAATTTGGACCAATCAGAGCGCTTGCAAGAATGTTTAAAATTATTTGATTGGTTTATGAAACAAAGGCTTGTCAAAACATCAATCAACTGGAAAGTGGCTCGACAGAAATCACACAAAATTCGAATTTCTGGAAAAACAAGTGCCTCAATGTTCGGTTTCAGTCAGTGAAAAACAGCAAAAAAGAGGATCTAAATAATTTAAGTTCAGTGAAAGCCGGCCGAATTTTTGCCCATGAAAACCTGCACGTTTCCGACATGACAATTGGAAAACAAACTGTTCATTGCTTGCGGCTGGAATCTGAAAACCTGTTGGGAATTTTGTAAATGAAGAACTCCGGCGGAAGCACGTTCTGAGCGTGAGAGAACTGCTGGACCGGGCGACGGCTGAAGTCTTCCATCCAAAGCAGTTGAAAGAATATCTAAGCAAGCCTTTAACTGACAGCTTCAATAATACCCAAGGAAAAATTCGGAAATTCATCTGCCATTTCTGCGGATGATGGCGTGAGCTTTCGTTTGTTCCGTGCTTTGTACTCTCATAAAGCACGCTGTTTAAACCAATGAGAGCGCGCGTTATATGGAAACTTTATTATAATTAATCATTAATCAATCATTAATAACTGACATGAAAGTGTCCTCTCCTAGTTTTTGTCCAGAGCTGTTTCAGTTACGGTCAATAACGAAAGGAAAACAATCGTTGTAATGGGAGGGGGGGGGGGGAGGCGTAAGATTATTATTTACTGACAAAACCAAAATTTCCTATAATTTACGCTGGCTGCGAAGAGCGGATAGTTTTTTCCTAGGGTAGTTAAATATTAACTGAACATGTGTTAACGGATGCCCACAGATCGTCTAAATCGATAACGCATACATTCTGAAAAATTGTTGGTTGGATACTCCTGGTAAGGCCAGGGAAGCTTTTTTTTAATTTCAAAAGGCAGGACAAGTGATCCCAACGGTCTTAATATCCGCCAAGAAACGTATAAGATTTCAGTTTATTATTTACAGTTACTTCCGTTATTTTTCCGTTACTCTTAGTATTTGAATTCAAATTTGTTGTAACTACCATATTTTATCCCATTTTTCCAGTATTACGTCAACAGCAACTTACTATATATATGTACATAGAAGAAATCCAATGGTAGACTCTCATTGTACCTGAAGAAGGCTGGTTTCGCCAGCAAAATATAGTACACCACTAAAATCAAATCTACGTTGTACCGGCTCTTGCTCGAAATATTTATCTTCTATATAGCCGATATACGGGAGTACCCCCCGACCGGGCTTTAAAGCGAGTAGACATTAAGGGTTTGTTATGGCTAAAACTGATTGTATACATTCTTAATCGTCATTTGCTTTGTGACACCCTCAATTTTGAATCTAAGCGGGTTCAAAAACTAAAACTTTCTCCCTTCAGAAACAGTTCAAGATACACCATTTACTAACTTTCTCAATGTGTAAGGAAAGAATGGAGGGCAGTATATAGTTTGATCACGGAAGAAATAAATAATTATATTATACCCCTCAAGCTTATGTTCCTTATTAGTTCAAAACGACAGACATATAACTTATTACAGCCTACAAGCTAATATTACTAAATACCTAGCAATGTTCCTCTTGAAAACCCTTTGAGCAGGAATAATGAATCCGGCTGAAAAAAAAATTAAGAGAATATATTAATGAGCAACAAAAACTGATTACATTAAGAAAGCGACATTTAATCATGAAACAACACATTTGCAAATCTTTTGGAAAACACTATGGGCTACATCGTCACTGTCCGTTGTGATTACCTGTACACGTGGCGGCAAACGTCATCATCTTTTCCTTGCGGATATCGGATATCTGCCGTTTCCTAATATAACGCCATATTCAGCTGACAAATTGGTTCCTTTTTCTTCTTTCTCTAATCCCAAAATTATAGCCTGTTTATATATCTTTTATCGTAAGAACGGATCGCTTACGCTTCAAGGACATGATGATCGTGAATAAACGTTCGTGACGTAGTGTAGCCTGTTTGCCGAATGAGCCAATAGAGCGTGAAATTTCACTTAGCAACAAATCAACTTTAAGCCAATCAGAAGTCATTCGAAAGTTCTGCATTAGTTACGACGTGTGCGAACGCTGCTTTATTTTGCTTTTTGAAAGCGAAACAAACTCGCCTTTACTTCACTTTTCAAGGCTGTAGTTTTAAAGGGAATATGGCTACGGATCTTGATCATGACTAATAAATATTCACGACAAAATTGGGACCAGAGAAAAAGTCCGGATAATCGGGAAATCCGGATAATCGAGGTTCGACTTTACAACCTCGAAAAAATCACGATTCAATCGTTGGGAAAGAAAACATAAATAATGCTCCAAGTCACTGACATTAGCACATTTCATGACAACTGCCGTGACGTTTGGATCAGGCATTCCAAAATAGCTCCGTGCATGAGAATCAAATACATAAATACTATCTACAATGCTTATCAAGGCCATAATATAACCTTCTAGTATAATAAATGCATAACTATTATCACTAAGAGCATTCATCAAGGCTGAACGTAAAGAGACGCATGGATCATCGTTTTCACAGCTGTTGTCATCGTCACAATAATTGACTCTTCCCTGGTAAAATCAGTTATACCAGCGATTGACAAAATTGCGTTTGACATGATAACCAAGATGAAAAAAGAAACAGACTTACCACGCTAGGTCGACTTCTCTCAACAGAAGCGAACGAGTCCGAAGAGCAGCAACATGACACCAAGACACCAAGGCAATCATGTGAGCTGAGCACGCACATATCCGCAACTACTGCCGCTGATCCGACAAAGTGCATATACTCAAAATCATCCAAAACGAAAAATGGCATTAAAAAGCGCCCAGGCCCCACACGGTCTGTTGAAATTAGGGTTGCTCCTCGCTAAGGCTCGCAGCAATTACTAGCAATTACTTGTTCGTGTTATTAGGAAACGAGTAACAGTGAGCAACAGTGAGGTCCTCGACAACAAGAAATGATTCTGCAAAATTTGATGATTTAATGTGGTTATTAACGAATCTTGTACGAAAACGTTTAACTTTCATAACACAAATCATTTATGCCTAGTATGCAAAAAGAGTGGAACTGGAGCGGAAAGCTGGAAAGTTCTCAAGAGAACGGATCGAGGTGAGATGACTGTTCATGATTGCTCCGAACAACTCAAAAAATACATGGTTTCGTTCGGCGAGCTTCAAAGTTGTAATGAGAACGCATACATTATACGAAGCTCTCGTCTTGCTTAGCTTTAACTGAGACTTTAAGCGAGTAGACATTAAGGGTTTGTTAATTGGCTAAAACTGATTGAATGCATTCTTGATCGTCATTTACTTTGTGACACCCTCACTTTTGAATCTAAGTGGATTCAAAAACCAAAGCCTTCTCCCTTCAGGAACAATTGAAGATACGTATCATTTACTTACTTTCTCGATGTGTAAGGAAAGAATGGCGGGCAGTTTATGGTTCGATCACTCAAGAAACAAATAATTTATTACACCCCTCAAGCTAATGTGACTTATTACCTTGATATGTTCCTAGAGTCGTTACGTAAAAACTCTTAAGCAGAAATAATGAATCTCGCCGCAAATGAATTCATGAATAAGCAACATTAGTATCACCCAACTAGTGGACTAATGCAAATCCTGCATTTTGATTGGCTACGCTACTGGAGGACTATTAGCAATAGTCCTCGAGTAGCGAAAAGCGTGACGCTTTCTTTCGTTTTATTCCCCAATATATATTTCTTCAACTTGCATTTGCTAACTTTATTATTGCCTATTCTGTCCGACTAGTTGGGTGATACTAAAACAATTAGACCCTTCGCCCTCAAGGGCCACGGGTCAATAGCCCATGAGGCGAACTGCCCTTGCGGGCTACGGGTCAAATTGTTAATTGGTTAATTGGTTTGCGTGCGTGCGTGCGTCATTGACAACGACAGCCGAAGCTTCTTAGTGATCGTGATCACTTCAGAAAATAAACAGATATGCATAAAAGGAATGTGTGCCGACATAGTTCCTAACTTTAATCCAAAGAAAAGAAACGGGAGGCGAGTAGGAAATTCATTACGCATGCATTACTTGTTCTTGCTATTAAACAATGAGAAAGCTGAGAAACAGTGAAGACTTTAATTTAAAGCAGGCTGATGAGACATATTATGTGATCACAATGTACAACTAATTAAGAACAGAAAGAAGTACAGTTCAATCAAACAACAAACAAATAATCAATTAGGAGTGTCTCATTACCTGGCAACTTTCCTCGTTGGAACGTGTTGAGCAGGAACAAGGAATCCAGCTACAAATGAAATTAATGGATAAGCAATATCGGTAGATTGTTTGCGTGCGTGAGTCAGTTACAACTGAATGACCGTGACCGTTACAAAATAAACGTAAAAACAATACCGACATGCACGCATGATGGAAGGTGTAATGGCCCCGAGGGGAGGACATGATTCAACACAAGTTGCGTTGAAGACGGGCAACGAGCGAAGGACAACTGAAAAATCAGAGTTCTAGGCAGGAATCGAACCATTTAGCTACGACCTCTTTAACGCCGGTGAGATGCTGTAACGATACCGCATTGTGGCAGTGTGTGACATTCTTGTAATAGTGTAATCGACTCTTGTTATTTTATCAGAAGACAATTCAGATATCTTGTTGGACTGCTCGACGTAGACGCGATCTGAATTAAAAAGTATTATAAGACTAGCATTCGTCTCGCCCTCTCTCTCTCTGTAAAGTTTAAAATAAGACATAAAACGTTAGGGCCGATTTACGCGGTACGTTTTTTGTCGCATGCGACAAGGCCTACGACGTGACTTACGACTGTCGCAGCATTTTAAAACATGTTTAATTTTAAAATGCTACGACATTTTTTCTGACGTACACAAAAATCGTAAATCATGTCGTGGGCCTATAATAAGCCGTTGTTGCATGCGACAAAAATCGTACCGTGTAAATCGGCGCTTACAGATGCTCAACCCACTGAGCTAATAGAACTCACTGGAGAGCTAGGTCGTTAATCTTTCCCGGGCACATTACAAGTTTCCATCATTCATGTATTTGTAATAATAATTTTGGGCGCTTGCCGGACTTTGTAGAGCCCGCAGCTAGCGGGACACATTGTCCATTAAGAACCTAGATTAAGAACCTAGCCTCCCTTAGGCTAGGAGTTTTAATTTTTTTGTACATAAAATACCAAACGATCTTACAAAATTTTTACTAGGTTTAAATATGCTGTTACCAGAACAATTTATGAAAGCTAACCATCGAGTCGGCGATCAGACCTAAAGAGAGTGTTGTTTATCTGCCAAAGCGAATAAATTCATGGCTCACCACTTCGACCCCAGACAGCAGCGTTTGAAAAACAGCAGCAAAACAATTTCTTCTGTTTCTTCACGGTTGCCTGAATGATTTTACGTAATTTTGCCCGGGGCAATTACCAATATTAACTTCTTACTAACCGAGCGCGAGGGCCGTACTGGGTAATATTGGCCCCAGGTCGTGCGCTCAGTCCGTACGAAAACGACCGAGGTATGTTGAATTCCATGGGTGTTTTTTTGAGGTTAAACCCGCGAGGCGAAGGCGAATAATTTTTTGACCCTATAATACACGCAAATGTGGTCGAATTTTGTGGAAACATCCGACCCAAGGCACTTCTTAGCTTGTCAACAATTCCCGAAATCATTTGTTGTTTTCGCTCGTCCCCCAAGTCAAGGGATTTGCATTTTTTTTTCCTGCTTTCTTTCATTCGCCCACTAAACAAAAGCGTTTTTCCAGTGTTATGTACTTTCCTCTAGAGTTTTCATATTTTCGCTCATTTGTCTCAGTTCTTGAATAAATTCATGGCTCACCACTTCCAAACCAGACAGCATCGTTTGAAAAACAGCCGCAAAACAATTTCTTCACTGTTGTTAAGAATTTTACGTAATTTTGCCCGGGGCAATTACCAATATTAACTTCTTACTAACCGAGCGCGAGGGCCGTACTGGCGAATATTGGCCCGAGGCCGTAGCAGTACGGACCGAGCGCGGCGAGGTCCGTACAAAAACGACCGAGGGCCAATATTCCCCAGTACGGCTCGAGTTAGCTCGGTTAGTAAGTAGTTTATTATATGGCTTTTTTAAAAATACCTTTGTTTTTGCAAGCCCGTAATCGGCCCGTGGGCATTACGGGAGAATAATGCCCTACAATTCAGTCACAATTAGGCAATCAGCGCGCGTTATATCGGCTACAAACACAAGCCATATAATAATAACGAGTAATGTCCTATGCCATTGCCCTGTATGTTATTAAGGAGAGAAAACTTGAAAATTTATTGTCAGGTACAGACGCCCTCTACACGACTTCAAATTTGGTCATTTAACGTCGTCGTCAGTACGAGAACGGCAAAGAAATGTATCAAAATGTGAAACACACGTTCGGGACGTGCAGAGCCTTTGTTTTTGTTCCAGCATTAAGCCCATTGTTTTATGACGCTTTGGTAGCCGTCGTGCTTACGTAAGCTTCATAGTAGCGACCTTACGATAGGGCGACGACGACGGCTACGAAAACTCCGCAAAACAATGGACTTAACCCAGGTGAATCTGGTGACGTAATTCGGAGGACTGGGAAGAAAAATTTTCACGCCGTATCCCACAACTGCTCGCGGCCTTAGGTGTTGTTTCCAAACTCCCTGCAGTATTTGCATCGCCAAAACTCAACAGATCATTCCGTGTCTACCACATTTCCTGTTACTGAATGAACATTCAAGCAGACCCTACGAGATCTAACCTCGCCTCTGCCGAGCGCGGTTGTGGGATACGGCTTTAAAATTGTTCTCTCCAGTCCTCCGAATTACGTCACCAAATCGCCTGGAAATGAACAAAAACAAAGGCTCTGTAAGACCTGCACATGCCTTTTGCATTTTGGTACATTTCTTTGGCGTCCTCGCCCTCGTCCTGACAACAACGTGAATTAACCAGTTTTAAGGTTGTGTAGAGGACGTGAGAACCTGACGAAATATTTTTAATTTTCTTCCCAAACAACCACACCATTCATGCCAATTTTATTCCCGCAATGTTGACAAACATTTTCCATTCCCAACGACTTGGAGTTATCGCGAAATTATTACAATAACGGGAAATAATATTTTTAGACAACGTTCTTTTTGGCGTTGTCGTCATCCTCGCATAAGGCCCCTAATCAATCAGCAATGCCAATGATTTTGAACGCTGTGCAAATGTATTTGACATTTTTGGACGCCATTTTCTACTTTGGATCGCTAATCTCTTGATAGATCAAACCGAAATTGTTGTTTGGTCTTGCACTCAAAATAATCAAACGGGTAACTTTATGTTTGTCAGAGAATGCTGTCTTTAAAATATAACGGTTCATGCACAACACAATGGCAACAACTCTTTCTGGTGAGCGGGGATTAGGTTATACAGTTTAATGATGAATATGGAAAAGCTAAGATGTAACTAGGAAGGTTGACTTAGCGTCAACAAACTTTGGAATAAACTTTTATAGTAATGTTGGAAGGTCTACTAGAAACTCTTTTTTTTGGGGGGGGTTAAATAGAAATGTGACATTTGCGGTTGGTAATGCAAAAGGATTTTATTTTGATTCAAGGTCTTCTTTTCAGGGTAAATTCACCAGTTCAATTTTATCCAGAAAACATGAATGCCAGTAGTTGTTTTCCTTGAAAAATGTTCTGAGCATAAATACGTTTGACAAGGTATGCAAGAGAAAGAGTTGTATTGTATAGAATTTTCACCCACAAAAGTGAAATGGTTCTTTTTATTTCTTCATAAAATTTGATTGGTTAATTTTACGGTTAGAACTTCAAAAACGCTTGTTTCCTTCACTCTATGGACAGCAATGTGAAGTCGATCGAGGTGGATCCTGCTTCATTCTAGTAGCCTGTACATGTTTAGAAAAAAAGGAAGAAAATAAGACTCTTATTTAAAGAGCTAAACACAAGGTCGGCGTTTTGTTTTATAGTGATGTAACCTTTTACGAAAAATATGGTTTGTAATGATAGAAATTATTCGTTTAGTTCGCGTAGGAAGGGTTAAAGGGGAATAGCCCTGATGCGTAATGACGTCTGACTAGCTGATTTCACCACCAAAAGCAAGCCTCGAATTCGAAAATCAACTTGAACTTGTAGATTTTAGCATGAGCTAAAACTTGTAAAGAACCCACGTGTGAACTGTATTGCATGTCCAGATGGAGTGAATAACTTTTTGAAAACGAGGTTTTGGTGGTGAATTTTGGAATTTTGAGCATATGCCGGAATCATACAAAAGGCCTAGTGCTTTCTTCTTTCTGCATTGAAGATAAATTTGCACAGCTTTCCTTTTTTCTCCGCTTTGAGCTGGCTACGTAGGCTGCTGTTGGCTACGTAGGCTGAAGGTATACTTGCCGTTAATTTCCATTCTCAAACAGTTCCAGTAGTATTGCTTGGTAGGGACAAAGTGAGCATATCTGGCAGACATGGCTCCTGGCAACTTGTGGGTTTTAATAGTTGAGCTTGATTTAACACCAATTCGGTGGAATTCCTTCAGTATGAAAGAAGGCACTTTGATTAGGATGAATACTATCAGGATTCATTACTAAAGGGCTTAATCAGTACGCGGGGAAGAAAAATTAAATGTGAAGTAGTGAAACAAGGTGAAGAAAGAAGCAAAGTGACAGTACTTTTTATAAATGATGCTTTTTAATGTTGGAAGCCCGTTGGAATGCGTATGGACAGTAGCAGTTGAAGTTGAGAATGCAAGCATTAGAGAGATTTAGCCTCGATTTACGTGAACGACATACCGTTGCTTGTGATATAAGTATGAAAATTTTACAATTTCATCTCGTCCTTCTTCCCCTTAGAAATTGCTAGTATCTGTAGATAACAGGGAAGTCATAAGCTAAGATCAAGCTTCTTTAAATTTGATCTTTTGCGGAAACGCCCATTTGAAGCTGACTTGGACTTTGCTGTAATCGTGATGCTAATAAGGACCGGAAGGAGGAAGCAAGTCTTGTAATTTTTATAGGGCAGTGGAGTTTTATTTGGGATTTGCTGAGGACTAAAACAGTACTTTAACCAACGTTTAATGCAGATTGTAGGACTGCTGAAATACTGTGAGTTGTGTTTTCGTTCATTGAAGGTTTAATGAAGGGTGGTTGACGACGCCAAGGCAAGTAAAGAGGTTGGGCAAATTGCTGCGTGCGCTACAATTAATTCTTTTATTTGCGGTCAGTATTCTAACTATCACTACCTGAGCGTGTTGAGCATTTGAAGTTGATAAATTATCTCACCACTTGAGCGCCATTTGTGTCCATATGAGCTTTCCAAGTATTTTCGTCGGTCGAGTAACACAGCTGAAAGTCTGTAACCCGTCTAGAAGCATTGACCTCTCCTTGCATGGACAAACAGGGAGCAAATATGAAACGTTTTACTTTGGTCGACTTGAAGCCAGTCGTTGGTGTTGTTGGCTGTTTATGCGCACCATCCAATTCTACTTTTACCGTTTAGGCGACCGTATCTGGCTTGAGTATCAGGTTAAGGCTGAGAGGAGGCGGTCATTTGCCTGTCATGAATAATGCTTTGATTGGTAACTCCAAGCGCCGAGGCACCACTGCACATGTGTTCTGGAGCTCCTGAAGAAAAAAAGAACAATATTTTAAGGAGAGCAAATTATGTTTGCCAAATTCGAGTTGTTTACTTAAATGAGACAACTGAAACGTTCTAAGGCGGAGGAGTTTGTCTTGTTAAGGGGATGTGACATGAAGAAGCTGAATCGGGAACAAGATCCAGAAAGGGCAAGGCGAATCAAGCAAATTTGAAGGGAAATCGTCGTTCTTTTAAAGGAAGAAACAGGAAGTGTTAAACAGCTTGATGCTCCTTACGTTATTAGAAATACTTTATTGGTTTAGGTCATGGATGAACGTCGGGTGAATTGAATGGCTGGGCTATATATCAACATTTAGAGAAATACTCAGGGCGATGACAAGGTTATCGCTAAAAGCCGCCGGGTTTTTCGGAAATATCGGCGAGTAAGAATAACGTCAACGGGATCATAGCCATCTGGGTCATGACCAGCGACGAGGCTGTTTAGTTTTTTTCCAGACGGAGTGGTTGAAAGTGTTGATTTGCTGAAAATAGACGATAGTCAGGGGATGTTATTATGTGGAATGTTTTGTTTAGGAACATTGCTTGGTGCTGTTGTCAGCTACTCTTTACATCACTGTATGGCTAACTTAGCCCAAAATGGCTGAATCTGTACTCATGGTCTTATGCAAGTTCTCATGCTGTGATGCTGTGGGCATAATTTGATTGAAATTCGAGAGCCGAGGAAAATAATTTTTTTTTTGGCCAACAAAGATAGTTTTTTAACTGTCGATGGTTGAAGGGTCCATTCGAAATCTCTTAGTTACGTACCTCGAACCATGTGACAACGTTGTTGTACTCTGGTGGCATGGTGAGAGCAGTTTTCTTATGGGCGGCTGACACAATGATCGTGGGCGCAGAATAATAGGCTTCTGGGAACTTTAAAATCTGAAGAGAACAATGTCATCAGTGGTCATTGCATCCCGTAATTCGTCCTTTGAAGTATAACGTAGTTTCAAAGATAAAATGGTATAACATGTGCAAGAAGCGTTGTGATCTTGAAGACGAGGCTTAGTCATTGAGGAATGCGAGTTTGTGCTGTTGGGAAAGAAGATTGTCTGGCAGATCTTTATACGCAAAGCAGTTCTGCCAAATAAATAGATGTCAGCATTATTTACAATTACAACTTGAAGTACAGGCTGACAAGGATTCGGACCAAGTCGTGTATGGATTGAAACTTCGATTTTGGGATCACAGTAAATCGTTAAGGAAAGAATCTTTAGAGAGCGATTGTTCGAAGAATCTAAACTTGGGGGCTTTTAAAGGCGCATGTGCGAATGACTGTTTACGTAGTTGTGCTGATGTTGAGTTGATACGTTTCTTGTTTTAGTTTCTTATTTAATACTCAAGCAGGATAAACAGAGGCATTACTTAGAGAATAAATATAAATCGGAGTAAATGCATTGTGTCTGTAGTACAGGCAACAAATGCAGAGAAACGTTTACTTATTATATTTCGAAATAAATCTATATCATCTTCAGACTGAGGTAACCAACAAGTAGCAGAGATTTAACACTATAGATAATACATTAGCATTATTAAGCACGTGAAAATGCAAAACAAAGACGGTACTATCAAGAGAATAGGCAAAGTTCTCCACTGGCTTTTAAACCAATGTTCAAAGAAGGTGCTGAACGGTGCTTGATGTGGTAAGCTTCTTGTATAGTAATTGATTCCAGTTATCATCGCGGTCTAATATTTTTGTGTTACCACGTACGGTTTGGGTGAGAGATTCTTTGTTCATTGCGGCAGAAGGTAGGTTATTCCCTTTGATAAAAATGTCCGGTAAGTTGTATAACCTTGTATGTGTTTGATCAGGTCAGATGTTTGTATATAGCGCTTTCTTTGTCCGTACGCGCGTGTTCTTCTGTGCGGACAAACAGGGTTTTGTTCGTTTTGCAGATGTACAAAGAATTGCAACCGGGACAAGTGAATTCATATCCGTGCGTTCGTAGTATAGCTATCAATTAATAAGTTCGCAATACCGATCCGGAGTCGAGCATACTAACCATGAGGCCACCACGCCTCCCACACCACGCACTACTCCGTTGGTAAATTCATGAGTGAGCTTCTACAACCACTCACACAGAACGAGTACACATTGAAGGACACTTTCGACGCAAATAGAATCAAGGCAATATCTCCAGCTTTATTTGCTGAAGGTTATGAATTCGTCTCTTTTGATGTGGAGTCTCTCTTTACTAATGTTCAATGAAAATCATTGAAGATCGAATCTACAACAAAAAGCTTGTCAAAACGAAGCTCAAGAAATCTACCCTTCGCAAACTAATCCGCGACACGTGTACGAAAACCGTCTTTTCTTGCAACAACAAGCTATACGAACAAGCCGATGGTGTTCGCTCGGTCCAGTGCTAGCAAATATTATCATGACAGAATTTGAACAAGAAACTGTGAAGAAGCTCATCAATCAGGGTTTAATGGCCTTTTATTGCAGATACGTGGATGACACATTCATTCTCATCAAACGCACCACTATTCTAGAACACTTTCACAAGTCTGGACATCAACATCGCTATTGATGGCCTTGGCATCTATAGAAAAGATACTTTTTACTGGACAGTACACTAATTTTGAAAGTTTTGTCCCCTGGCGACACAAGATTTCTTGGGTTAGAGCATTGATTGACCGCTTACACCGAATCTGCACTCCTAACAAAATTAAAACCGAGCTCAAGCTAATAAGAAAGTTTTTATTGAGGAACGGTTTCCCTAAACGTATTGCGAACTTATTAATTGATTGCTTTACTATGACCGCACGGAATAGGACTCTAGATCATAGTACCAACCACACCTCCCACAACAACCAGGATTCAACGATCTGGCTTACCATCCCATTCGTTGGTGCCCTAACAACACAGCTTGTTAAGAAACTTAAGCGTAAGCTTCGGAGATGTCTAGTCGACCCGAATATGGACATCCGAATAAAACAGAAGACCACAAAATTATGCTTCTTCACAAACACTAAAGAGAAAACGCCGCCATTCAGTCAATCTAAAGTTGTATATGAATTCACTTGTCCCGGTTGCAATTCTTTGTACATCTGCAAAACGAACAAAACCCTGTTTGTCCGCACAGAAGAACACGCGCGTACGGACAAAGAAAGCGCTATATACAAACATCTGCGCCATTGTGACCAGATCAAACACATAAAAGGCTTATACAACTTACCGGACATTTTATCAATGAGAATAACCCAACCTTCTCCTGCAATGAACAAAGAATTTCTCACCCAAACCGTGTGTGGCGTGATAACTGGAATCTATTACTATACAAAGAAGCTTACCACATCAAGCGTTCAGCACCTTCTTTGAACATTGGTTTAAAAGCCAGTAGAGAACTTTGCCTATACTCTTCAAAGTATCGTCTGGATGTTCTTGAGTTAAACAAACGTACCTTGGTGGTTGCACCGATTACTCTGGAGCTCCTGGCCTTTTTTAGCGTCTTAAATGCTGATCGTGCCTTACCGATCCTAGTTTTCATATCTGCGTTTGTTCCCCCACTTTTGTCCATTACACTACCCAAAAGGTAAAAGACTCAACTTCCCCCAGTTCCTCCCCCTCAATTTTGACTGGCTCATCAGTGCCTGCATTGATCCTCAGGATCCAGACCTTTATTAATCAGTGCGTACGTAGAATCCTAAAAATCCATTGGCCAGAGACTGTCAGCAATGAGAACCTATGGGCAAGGACGCAGCAAACGCCAGTGGAAGAGGACATTTGACGAACGAAGACAGAGTTGGCTTGGCCATACGCCTCGCAAACTACCCTGGCAGCATTGACCGTCAAGCCCTAAACTGGCACCCCCAGGGTCAAAGAAACAGAGGGAGGCCACGGAACACCTGGCGGCGTGAGCTTGAAAAGGACATTATAAGGACTGGACACACATGGAAACAACTTGAAAGGATGATAGCTCAGAACAGAGGAGACTGGAGAGTTATTATTGGTGGCCTATGCTTCGGGAGGAGTGAACGGCAAAATTAATTAATTGATCAAGGTATTGTCTTTGTTTTCGATTTTCACTTGCTTAATTATGCTAATGTACCATCTATAGTATTTAAATCTCTGCTACTTGTTGGCCACCTCAGTCTGAAGATGATACAGATTTATATCGAAATATAATAAGTAAATGTTTCTAAATGTATTACAGACACAATTCATTTACTCGGAATTACATTTATTCTCTATCTTTTAAAATTTTAAGCAGGTAATGGACGTAGCATTACTTACCACTTTGATTTTCTTGTGTTTTCCACCACAGTTCTGCATCTCGCGTAAACATGCACACTTTAAAGTTGTTTAATTCAATGTCTTCCACCCACACCGAGGCCGCATCGTGTTTTTGGTCAGGTCGCTCATGTTCGGCTGTTACTACCACGAAAGGAGTGGAAGCAAGCTTTTCTGAAAAAAATATTTTGAAAGGTAAAGATAGTGGTAAAAATTAGAATTCCTTTCTAAAATCAAGATAGTTTTATGTGGGGCAGACTTCGATCAGGTTCTCCGGGGGTTTTTTTTAACTAATCGAGAATGATACGCTCTTGCAATTGGTTCCTTCCCACCAGTCTGTCATGGTTATCAGTCCAGCCACTGTTGTTTATCGGTGTAGTCAACGAAGGTGAGCCCGCCATCAGGTGTTAGACGATCATTTCGTCCCGCATTTAGTATTATGTGAAATTGACATTCTCGATCCAGGCCACCGCAGCATCGTGTATGAAGCTTCCGGTGTAGTTGAAGTAATTGATGGATGTCAGTACGTAAACTAATCCTCGGCTGTACATGAAACTCGTCTTGAATTGAACGAATCTGCATTTGACGTCAACTGTATCAGGACTGAGCGTAACGCGACTTCTCTGAATGACAAATGCAGGAAAAAAAAGAAGGTTTGTAAGCTGTTAAAACAAACTTTTAAACTTTTTTATTGTAGGTGTATTTAGCTTCATAAATGGTTCCTCAAGTTAAGTCAATGCTAATCGTTACGGGGCTTAATTTCATTTCAAGTAACGAACTTGAGGGGAAGTTCCTCGAAGGATGAAGTCGAATCTGATACAATTGTGACTCACTTACCCAGTTTGGCATACTGGTGTGATTAATTAAATTAAAGTGTTTCTTTTACTAGATATGAACCATCTTAATGTAATGGTAACACTCACGTTTACAGCCTCCATAATGCTTGATTCCGGTTTCCTCTCTGTTTTTGCAGACCTTGTATTTCTATTGGCAGATACTTTGATGAGTCTATCCGTTGTTGTCGCAGAGGGGCTCAGATTCATTTCTAGCACATGGAATGCAGAGAATCGAATGATTGGTTGCACTTATCGCCGTGCACAATCCGTAATATGGGTAAGTGATTTCGTTACGTCGGATATTTAACAATTATTCGCCGAAGGCGAGGTGAATATCATTGAATAAAAATAGGTCCTCCGGGGGAGATGTGCTTACAGGTAACAAATGTTACATGTTACACCATTAACATTGTCTGTGTGATTGTTGGCATGTGTTTGTGATGGGCGTTGACTATGAATGATTGGAATGCACGAAGAGCATAGACCTTATTCATAAATAGCGGTCAATTTATAGTTCTTTTGTCGAAGTGCAAATTAGCCTACCAGTGAATTGAAAAGAATTCTTGCTCTAAAATGAAGATTAGAAGGCTAATTTGCATGTGGACAAAAGAATTGTACTGTGACCGCCATTTACGAATAAGGTCTATTGCAATTAAGTTTTTCAGATAAACAGTGCATGTGTCTACTGTAACAGTTACAAAAACTGAGTGAATTTCTAAAGAAGAATGGATGCATTTATAGGGAAAATAACGAAATTAACGAACTAATGAGCGAGAGGTAGTAAGGTGTGCAAAGAGTCATGATGGAATCCGGCAGTAGCTGATCTGTTTGAAAATCAAGATCAATGCAGAGTTCCCTTCTTGGATTTGTTTTTGTTTTTTCATTCAAGAAGAATTCTCAAGGTTTAATACGTTTGTCAAATAATTCTGTATCGCGGAAAATGTACAAAGAGAGAAAACAAATTATGAGCACGTCATTTGGTAGCATCAGGTAGCTTCATTGCATGAGCGATGTTAATGATATCTTATTTCATAGGTACTGAGATTTATCCACGAAAGTCATAGTGAACTAGACGCTCCATAACGTGTACACTGGGCTGCCTGTGGTATGGTGTTACACAAAAGAAGAAGGCACTGAATTGGATAGTATTGAACTGCAGCGTTACAGTTAATTTTATCAAGTGGGGGCTCATTATTACCATTTGAGGGGTCATCCACATGTCGCGCCAGCAGAGGCCCTTTGGCTCACACGTTCACATGTTTAATTATTTTGTAATGTCCTGTCCCATTTTGAGGTCTTTTAGTTTAATCTTTGGTAATAAATTCACTTTAAAGATAACAAAACACGCCCTTGAGCAAAAATTCACTCGTTTCTTCTTTAAATAAATAGTCTTCAAAAAAACTAATTGCAAATTGCTCTGATGGACGTTGTCCAGCATGTCTTGCAGTTGCACTAAGCAAACGTTTATTGGCCTAGTCGAGGTTCTTCACCTACTCGAGGTTCTCAGCCTACTTAAGGTTCTTGACCTACTCGAGGTTCTCAGCCTACTTGAGGTTCTTGGCCTACTCGAGGTTCTTGTCCTACTTGACTTTCTTGGCCTAGTTGATGTTCTTGGCCTACTCGAGGTTCTTCTCCTACTCGAGGTTCTTGGCCTACTCGAGGTTCTCGGTTCACTTCAGGTTCTTGGACTACTCGAGGTTCTTCACCTACTCGAGGTTCTCAGCCTACTTGAGGTTCTTGACCTACTCGAGGTTCTCAGCCTACTTGAGGTTCTTGGCCTACTCGAGGTTCTTGCCGCCATAAACTCGGTGCCTGCTAACAGATCAGCGGAAGATACCCGCCGTATTTAACCATTTCAACCAAAGTAAAGGTAAACCAAAGTAATGGTCAAGTAAACTAATCACAAATGTTTTTCCCCCAATATAGCATGCAAAATCCAAACCAAAATGGTCGATCCCAATAGAAGACGACTTAAATGTCTCAATTTCCTTATATATATTATTTATATATATACATATATAAAAGGGTGACTCTTTGGACGTTATGACAAAGTTTGCGCTTAGCTCTTCGTTAGTTACTGTTTATGATATCTTTGCCAGCAAGTGATCGTGTATCAGAGAACCGCAAAGTCTCGTAGGTATTACTTTTTCACCATTTCATCTTACATACAAAAATTTCCGCTAGAATTACTGTTTTCGAGTTGCGTCCAAGGTCGGATTAAAAACTTAACGAACTAACTAGAATGTTATTTACTTTAAATAACATCGTTTGCCATCGCCCAAATAACCTACTATTTGTAAAATCTTAAAAAATATTCCCTGTCTAATACTCTGTTCAACACTGCCCAACTATAAATACAAAATTTACATCCCCTTTTGCTTAAAAACATTTGATGTAGGCGTGATTTTGAATAGAAATACAGGGTTATGACAAATTGATTGGCCTGAAAAAGGATGCCGCTGCGGCAGCAAAGTTAAGTCAAGGGATCAGTTCTCAAATGCATCTGCTCGTTTTTGGATCATCAGGTAGAAATGGTACATAACGATAGTTCTCGTTTGACGTCACAATCATGATAGGAGCTTGAGCATATGGGCACAAACTTTCATCACTACATCGCCTAGTGGCCTGTCAAATATGCCGTTTTGCCTGAATTCTTCAGCTGTCAAAGCAAGCGAGTCTCGATCTTGATCGGAAACAAACGCCATGAATTCATCATTTTCTTTCAAAATTTCGTCTGCAAAGAGATTGCTCAGTATCTTAATGTCTTCCTCTTCATTTTTGAGAAGACCAAGTGTTGTAAGATGCTGCCATATTTCTTTATCCTCGCTGGAAAAGGTGCTCCTTATCATACTTGCTACGCTGCGAAATGCGCAGTCACTGTCCTTAGCTATAGCGCCGATCTTGAGATTAAAACTAGCTAGGTTTCTATCAAGGCCCGTTCTGTGTTCTGTTATTGTGGGGTTCGTTTTGTCGTTATCGCTTTCGTTGTCATAGAAAATGTGATGCACATTTAAACTTTTAGGTTTGTCTGCAATCAACAAAAGATCATCAGTGTGAAAAGATCTATTAACATTGTCATTTGATAGACTTGACATTATCCGCGAAGCTGAAATTGCGGCCTTAAGTACGGATTCTGCAACAGTTTCAGAGCAAACATCTTCGATGGATTCTGTAATCAGCAAGTGGTCGAGACCGTTACCAGTTCCTGTGTGCGTTGGCGCTCCCTTGTCCCATACATTTTCCTCAGTATTGTGCCATTCAGGCTTTTGACGGTTTTAATTTAAATGCCGACCAACTCGACCTTAAGTCATTATCAGTAGGGAAAGGTTTTCTTCGTACAAGCTTTACGCATTTTATTTTAGAGTTACACTGGTGTTGCAAACAAGAAGACGCTTTGCTGCTATAACTGTAAAAAAGCATTGTTAATAATGCGACAGCTAATTCTAGACTGATTCTTTTCTCACCTGTTAATAGTAATCTCTTTAATAGTCTATGCAGTTGCTCATTTCGTTTGGTTCCAATTTAAATCCGGGTGGTATTCCAGAAAGGCATCCTTTTTTAATGTGTTCGCGGATGTACTCAATTTGTTTAAATGTCGCCTCTGTTAAACAGGAAGAAGGAACATTCCTCCATCTTTCAAGTAGGCGATCTAGATTGGCTTTAATTTCCAGTGGAACAGGAGTAACCATCAGCCGATTTTCACCAAGATTGGTGCTCTGTCTGAAAACTAATCCAAATTCCTTTCCAAATTGGTGTCTAAGAACGGACTGACCAGTTTCAAGTGTTCTAAGTACACGCTAGCATGCGTGAAGAATATCCAATGATTTAATTTGAGCTTTTGGAAAAACAGATTGATACTCAGTTGTTTCTGTTCTTACAACAGTCGTCTATAGCTATCAAGGAAATTGAATGTTTTTGTTTACTCAATCTCTCCTTCAATCTCACAAGAAGATCATCGATTTCTTGAAATGCAGTCGAATTTGACCGTTTTCGTTTAAAACGATGAACAAGGTTTTAAAGTTTGTTAGAAATTTCTGCTCTTCTCCTTCAGTAACGACTCCTGTATTTTTACTTATTTTAAACGTGTGGTCGCATGAAATTGATGTTGCAGAAATCCCTAACATTTCGCTAGCGTATAAACCTTTGTACCACTTGAAATCGTCCGTCCAAAAGTATCCTTGTAAGTTGATCATTGCTTGGAAATGCAAACAAGTCGTTCGAATAGAAGTCTTCAAAATCAAACGCTTCGCCTTTCGCTAGTGAAGTCCATCCCTTACGGCTGCATTGAAAGGCACCGTCCTTAAAACCTTTTAGTGGAGAACTTTTTCTCTAATGTGATTACAATATTAATGATTCATATTAATATTAAATTATTTATAATTTAAAAGGAGTTGTTTAATATCAGAGTTAATGTAAACCTAAAGAGTATCATAATTATAATAGTGCCAATACCGTTCCTTTAAGCGATTTAAGGTTTGAATTGAGGAATACAGAATCTTTTAAACTCGCAAAACGAAATGGCTTAATAGATTCTAATTATCTGATCCGGACTGGTGTCACTTGTGCCGTACCAAGTTATCTGAAAAAGCTATGCAGAGAAGTTAGTAAGAATCTTATTAAAACATTGCCATTTAAAAGTGGCGAGGAAATTGTAAATCCAGTCGTACGTAATAGCAGGGATTTTTATTGTGTTCTAATATACAGTAAGGCGACAGAGTAAAGAGGTTTCATATAAGTTGAAATTCGAATTTTCTTTTGACGATGAAGAAACAAGAAAAGCATTATCACTAATAAGATACGGTATCTATTAAACGTTTGTGCAATGTTTTCTGTTTAAAGTATTGCACGATATTTGTTTACAAACTCCTAGCTAAATTTTGCTTGTTACTAAGCGATCTATGCACCTTATGTAAGACTTTCGAGAAACAATTGACAATTTCTTTTTCACTGCGTTTACTCTCGCGTGTTTTGGGATAAATTTGAATCATACTGATTATTATTAACGGAAGACCAAAGGAAACTTGAGTTCAAAACTATATTAATTGGTGTCACAGGTAATTAAATGAAATGTCATTTGTTTAACTATTTTATCATCTTGGGCAAAATGAGCTTTCGTAAAACAAGAAATAGGGAAAACAATTGACTACGTCTCTGTTTCCCCTACACTATACAATTTAAGGACTGTGCCTACTATTGTTATTGCGCATACGTTCTGCGCACCGGGGTAAAAATACCTTTGAATTAGTAGGCACCGTCCTTAATAAGGTTCTGAAAATAACATGGATACTTGGGTATATTAATGATGACTGCCAGTCTAAGTGGAAATTCTTTCTTCGACATCTGGGAGTAAATTACTTTTACTAGCAATTTGGCAAGAAAAGATGCTAAAAGCCTGGATATGTAAAGCACTTTTCTCCAAAGACTTACTGAGCTGTGGTGAGATTTAAATTTAAAGAGTCTTTTGCTTCATGAGCGGAGTTTGGTACCGAATCCATATGGAACAACTCAATGATTAGAATTGCTGGCAAGACTATTTTTATAAGCATTGGTTTGAGGCAAGTGTGCATAATATTAATGATCTCTTGCGACGAGCGGTTCCAAGTTAATGACTTACAGTTGATTTAGAAATAAATGGTGCCCTGCCGTTTCCTTTCTTGAATATTGCAGAGTGGCTTCAGCTATTCAATGTGCTTTTAAGACATTAATTGAGGCAGCCAGACGACCGAAACCAAAAAAATGTATTGGCACAACTAAATTCTTCCAAAAAACCGAGCCAACTGGTATACAAGATCTATAGAGATAAGAAATGTACCTGCCCTGAGAAAAGCCAAGCGAATTGGCTAAGGAACTGCGAATCTGAAGATGTATTGAATTTGGATTGGAGGTTTATTTATTACCTAAGAAATGTACATTAAGCTCGAAACTCAGTTCAAATTACTTAACGGACGAATTGCAACCAATTCATTTTTAATTTGAAATTAAGTTCTCTGAAACAGATTTCTCAGAAAATGCTCAGAAAACCCTAATTCATTTGTTCTGGGACTGTCCTGTTACTTTTTTTTTTGGAAAAACATAAAAAAGTTCCTGATTTCAGTTAACCTGATCCAAACCTCTCACGTTCTAAGAAACACTGTGTGTTTAGGTCTTGATGACGAAAAAGGAGAAAATTTAGTTAATCACTGCCTACTTCTAGCTATATACTATATTTTTAACCGTAAGTACAACAATACAAAACCTTCGATATTAGAATAGCTTTATCAGATTATAGGTAATTTACAATTAGAAAAACACATTTCAGCCACAACAGGAAGGCAGAAAGCATTTAAAAAGAAGTGGCATAAAATAATTCAGTCGCTGTGACTGTCTGAATGTTTTCTGCTTTTTTTCTCCTGTTATTGTCATGTAATTTTGTTAATTAATCTAATCTGGCCCCCTATCGACAGGAAACTAGTCCCCCCCCCCCCCCTTGCATTCGTCACTGCGACGCAATATTGTAATTTTTCTTAACCTTTTTTTTAAGTATGTAAGTGTTGTATTATGTCGTTACTGTATCAATGATTAAAAAATAAAATGAAATAAATTGCAGAGATCGTCTCATTTAAATTCACCTTTTTAAAGAATCTATTAGTGGCTAGCCTCCTGTATTAGATTTTAAATTGAAAAACGCGAAGTTTTGATATTCTAGTACACTCAAAAGGTAGTCTGTAAGCAGCCTTCTAGTCAATAAGTTCATTTTCTTTTATCATACAGTCCGCAAGCCATTTCGTTTGGCTGTTAACGGGCTGCTTTCGTTTCATTTTTGTAATTTTCTATATGCTAGGCTATTTGGATTTTTGGCCTTTAAAAACTTATCAAGAAAATTTTCATAGTTGGTGTTTTCCTGAGAATCGTTTTCATTAATGTTTATAACAGAATGTTTTATAGCTGATATTACTCCACAGAAAGAAAGGTAGTCTTTATGTTATAGCGTTCTTTAAATACCGTGCAGAAAAAGATAGAAATCCAGTCTCATTTTCCATCAAATGACCAATACTCTGTCCATGCTATATAGTGTATTGGTTTATTATTGACGCGAAAGAGATAGTTTAACCAAAGACTCTGTGACAGTAACTGCTTCTTTGAAGAATTTTTAGCTTCGTAGATAATACTTGACCAGGCTTGTAAAATTTCCAGCAAGAAGACATCCGATGCTTTGAAGTAAGGAGATAAATCCTTTTTGTGGAGATTACCTCTTAATTGTATATTGAAGAACAGCTTCCATTTTGCATCATTTCCTTTGTCAAGGTACTTTACAAGGTCTCTGTTAACAAATTAATTGTTCCGTTTCCGCGAACAACTTTAGTTGTAGCGGAACAGTCCTCTGGAACAGCCTGTCCTGTGATATGAGAGAGGCTATATCTCAAAGCCAATTTAAACGATTAGTTAATCTCATTTTTAATATTAAGTCTACAAGCAATTCATTTAAAAAAAGGCTATAGGATCACGAGTAGGCAAATAGTTCAAGAACGACTAGAACCACGAGTAGGCCAAGAACCTCAAGTAGGCCAAGAACCTCGAGTAGGCCAAGAACCTCAAGTAGGCCGAGACAAGTAGGCCGAGAACCTCGAGTAGGCCAAGAACCTCAAGTAGGCCAAGAACCTCGAGTAGGCCAAGAACCTCGAGTAGGCCAAGAACCTCAAGTAGGCCAAGAACCTCAAGTAGGCCAAGAACCTCAAGTAGGCCAAGAACCTCGAGTAGGTAAAGAACCTCAAGTAGGCCAAGAACCTCGAGTAGGTAAAGAACCTCAAGTAGGCCAAGAACCTCGAGTAGGCCAAGAACCTCGAGTAGGCCAAGAACCTCAAGTAGGCCAAGAACCTCGAGTAGGCCAAGAACCTCGAGTAGGCCAAGAACCTCAAGTAGGCCAAGAACCTCGAGTAGGCCAAGAACCTCGAGTAGGCCAAGACCCTCGAGTAGGCCAAGAACCTCGAGTAGGCCAAGAACCTCGGGTAGGAGAAGAACCTCAAATAGGCTCAAGAACGTGTAGACTAGTAAGTGATGTTTATATACAGTAGTAAGCTCAGTATTAGTATTACGATGCATCCATGGCATTCTAAAAGCAGCAACATGACACCAACATTCAGGCTTCTTTACGCAATTGCAAAAATTGCGTTCATGACTCACGGGCTTCATAACTCAGTTGGTTAGGGCGTCGTACCGGTATCGCGAGGTCACGCGTTCAAACCCCGTTGAAGTCCTGAATTTTTCAGGCTTCTTCACGCAATTGCAAAAATTGCGTTCATAACTGCGAAGATCATAGCCTCACTTGATTCCATATCCGCAGTTCATATATGATCCATTTCATATATCATTTCATTGTTGAAAAGAATTTGGCTGAAAATCGAGTTCTTTGTGGCATTCAAAAAGCGCCCAGGCCCCACGCGGTCTGTTGAAATTAGTGTTGCTCCTCGCTAAGGCTCGCAGCAATAATTCTACCTCGTCATCAGTCCAAGTGACTACGGAGTTACATAAGAAGCATGCGCATGCTTGTCTGGTCATTGCAGTGCTTGCTATCAGGTCAGTCAACTCGTGTGTTTACTGCACGGAACAGAATTTGGTTTTACTACAACAGCGATCTCTACCTTAGCCTGTTCATATCCTAACAGAACACCTGAGAAACGAATTAGTAGGGTTCGCCGTACGTGAGTAATTTTTTAAACGTTTTTCGCTAGTCTTTTTGGCTAACCATTTTTTCCCGCCAGATCCAGTATCGCATTATGGCGAGCGAAGGAGTTGATGTTGTGCCCTCTTCCGCGTGTCCACCGGACCAAAATACTGGCCCACCGGATCGAGAACCCAATATCGAGTCAATTCGGAGGCAGCTCAATACAAACATGGGCACGATGACTCAACTTCTAACTGAAGAGTGTGCGCGCCTTCCCACGGGATATATCGATGCAAGCTCCTCGAGCCGAAGCCCACTGGGCGCAGGCCAAGAACGCCGAAGACGGTGCTCCGTTTCCCCCTCCTCTGATGAGTCCTCGGAGTACGAGAATGAGCCCAGGCGCAAATCAAGGAGAGAGGATGATTCAATCAGTGTGCATGCCACAGATGATGGTGTTGCGGGCGAATGTTGCGGGCGAGGACGAGTTGCTTAAGGAACTCGT
>NC_090889.1:26422014-26424514 GCF_036669925.1 Montipora capricornis
CAAACGTGACTAGCCAGCCAAAAAATATAAACTAAAACAGATCTTCCCGCTTTAAATTAACTTGAAGAAAGTGTTTCCAATTAAAAACAAAGAGAGAACTCGGAAGAAAGTATTTAAAACGCTCAGTTTTTATATACTTTGTAAACACATATTCATCAGTTAACTGAGTGAAATCTCACAAGTTTAAATGTCATTAAGAGGAAAAGCCTCAACTGGCTCCGAGCGAGATCTACAACGCAATAATAAAAACAGAGCTCTTTTGAACTCTGGCATTTTTAATGCATATAACAATGGATTTATGAGAGAGTTTGCGTAAAGTAAGCAAAATAACGAATATCGTAAATGGAGCCATGTTTGATCAGAAATGGTTTCAAACATTTCGCCTGAAGTAACAAAAACAACAAACCAGAAAATTGTAAATGGCATCACTAGTATTAACGATACAATTGTTACAATGAACAATGTCTTGGTCAGTTTTCTTTCTCTTCTGATTGCACCATGATGCTGAGGATGCGTTCCACAGTAAAATTTAGTAGCGATGGACGTGTAAGAAACAACCATGATAAAAAGGCAACAAAATAGGAACAAGTAGTATGATGCTTGCACGTGATAGACAGTAGTGATATCTGAGCGGCCCAGGAAAAATACTGAAAAAACGATAGCTGTAGACAGGGCAGCTGTAAACCAAACACCCGCAACAGCTGCTCCAAATATCTTCTTTTTGATGAGGCGATGCTTGAATGGACGAAACGTTGCGTGCATCCTCTCCAAAGAAATAGCAGCAAGGTTTGCTACAGAGGCTAGTGGAAAGAAATACCACAAACTTGAAGTAACTATGAAGATCTCAAAGCTCCTGTACAGGTTAATCTTCCAAAAGTTACAATCGTTACCCAGGAACAAAATCTCAAAGATCAAGTTGTATGTAACAAACATGTCTGCAACCGCCAGGCTGATCACCAGGTACGTGGTACGCTTGCGAAGGATTCGCTCTTTCAGGTAAATGATGATTCTAAAAGCATTCATGGTCACAATAGCAACAGCTTTGATGTTAAATACTGTCAGCCAGGCGATGCACTTTTGGTGATGGGAGTCATTGGTCATCTACGTGAAGAAAGAAAACGACGATTAGAGCATTAGGATAGTTTGTGATCGGCTAAGAGAAATGCGGTTGTTAGGTAACGCAATACAAAAAAGAGGAAAGAGGTAATTCGGTAAGAAAATCGAAGGTAACAAACTAAGCATTCTGATTGGCCAATAATCACAGATAACCAATCAAATGTGAGTCCCTGCACAATTTTCATAAATTTTCTTTTATTTAATATCAATAAGTAGCCACAATTTTTTTTTTCGTAAAATTTGAAAAAATTAAACACTGATAAATTTAAGACCTCTGGGCTCGTGCAGTTTAGTTGGCTTTTAGAAAACTTACAATATTTTTTTGTCCCAATTTGCACGAAAACATCGTGATTATTCATATACACGCAATCTCGCTTTAAAGCAATGAACGAATGCACTTCGTATTAGTAACATTCCGTGCTAAAATGTATTTTATCATGATCGTTTGATAAAGCAGCTGAAAATGAAGTGACACAGAATAGAACCAATAAAAGCGGCCTCTAAGTGGCGCATTGACATCGAGCACAAAAGCCCGAGTTGATGAGTCTGAATATTGATCCACAAGTGGACGCTATCTTTGAGAAGACAATGTTGGGGAAACAGCCTATGTTTCAACCCTATGCACACATTTCTGGGTTGTTTCCCGAGTTAGTTTGCTAAATGTCTTGTAAAAGCGCACACAAAATCGTTGACTTTTGCTTACCTTTTTCCTTGTAGGTTCTTTATAATCTACCCCAAAATACTTCAATACTTCAATGCTGTTCTACGTTAACTGAAAGACCGAAAATAATCTAGACCTGTTACACGTTTGTTAAATAGTGGAAATTGAAATGTTTTGACTATGCATAGGTTTCAATTTGTTTTTGTTTTTGTTTTTTTTTGTTTCGAGAAACTGGGCTCTTTTCATCAAACGATATATGCTAATAATTTAATACATATACACTACACGTTTTATTTGTCGAGGCCTTTAAATGTTCAAGTCCAAGTTCAAGATCATAAACTTCCGCATATATGTTGCCGGTAAAATCCGTTCTCAGGTTGAATCCGTTTTAACTTAGCTTTTATTGAAGCCTAAATTAAGCCTAGAGAAAAATTAGGGTCAGGTTAGAATTAGTGTTGGTTTTTATACATAGATATCAATTGACTTATTATACAAAAGTGATTTATGAAAAGAACTGTGTTGGGTTTTGCATGTTCGTCGTCGTAATGTAGTGGTGAAGACACAGGACTATAGATCTGGAAGGTCCGAGCTCGATCACCGGTAAGTACACAGTACAGTTCTTTGTTCCCTAACTTTGTTGTAATGTTGACACTAAATCGATCAGTGTATGAATGCAGAAGCCGATAAGATAATATATATGAAACATTAAGATGTGTTGAGATG
>NC_090889.1:26432014-26439514 GCF_036669925.1 Montipora capricornis
ATTGGCTTAAAAATCCGACCAAAGACAATAAGGTTTTAGAATACGAGAATAAAGCGCAAATTAAGTTACGAAAAGCGAATGAAAAAATATTTAACAATTCTTAAAGTTTGAAATTTGAAATGTCAATAAAAAATGCCTTAGAGTACCGACGAAAATAAAGAATAAAAGGAGATGAAAGAGAAGAAAAACGAAGGAGAAGACAACAAGTGGGGAAAATAGACAAACTGTTACAGCTTTGCACGAATATAGTCATCCTGTTTTTCTTAGTTTTATTGTCATTTTAAGTAAGTTTAAATTTTGTTTACCGTTTGTTCAAAAACAAGAAGGTAAATGAAGTAATATAGCAGACTTTTGTTCCCGTTTTTAACAAAAACCAGCCAATATAACAACGAATGGGGAAAATAGACAAACTGTTACAGCTTTGCACGAATATAGTCATCCTGTTTTTCTTAGTTTTATTGTCATTTCAAGTAAGTTTAAATTTTGTTTACCGTTTGTTCAAAAACAAGAAGGTAAATGAAGTAATATAGCAGACTTTTGTTCCCGTTTTTAACAAAAACCAGCCAATATGATAACAGGAAACCGGTTGCTGCAAAACCTATTAATTTCAACTGTTGAAAAGAATTTCAAAGCAGGGCAAATAAAGTACAATGCTTGCTTTTAAGACGCTAAATTACTAACCTTGGACACACCTCTTTCAGGTTTCGTCTTGGGCAATTTGTCATCAACCTTGTCTTACACTCCAAAGTGCAAGCTACGACACCTTTTTATTTTTCAATGAAATTCAGTGACGTCATTGTGCTTCGCCCTCACGCGAACCATTTAAGTGGAAAAAATTAGTAGTGTAAGTTAAGTTACGGACCTCGACCTCTGTGAATAAAAGCCGATATATATTTTCTTCCAAGAAAACGTATTCGAGTTTACTAGCTGTTTCTTAAACTTGCGTAATTGCGCTGAATGGAAATTTGCTATAGAAGATGTAACCCGAGAGGAAGAAGTTTAAAGTAAGGTTAATTCACAAATTTGGTCACCTGTCCAGCATGGGACAATAACGCCTGCTCAAGGTCATGTTATTGATCGTCGGCATTTTACAAAAGAACTAACTGTTTCCCGCTTTCAAGTAATATGTAATGAGGTAATGAAAGTACATTCTAGTGTTTATTAAAAAAGACGGGTCTGAAATTTAGCCTTTAAAATTTCAAATGTCATCAGTACATTATCAAGACAACTACAGTAGCTCGCACAAGGAAGAGAAAACTATTTTTCCTGAAAAAGTCCTGTGAGAATTGAAGTCGCTTCGAAAAGAACCCTCAAGTGAATTGTGAAGCGAGGAACTGACTAAAATATTGTGCTATTTCACCTTAACAGACAAAATAGAAGCTGTGTTTAAATTAATATTTGTTGATGACTTCCTCTCCAGCTGCAAGGAGAATGTTTTTGTGTTTAACCCACACTTGTCTTAAACGTTTGCCTAACTTCATGTCAAAACGAAAGTGCATCAACAAATTTTAACACATAATTTGCCTTATAATTGTGCTTGCCGCTTCTAATGTCGTCAGTAATATTTAACAATTATTCGCCGAAGGCGAAGTGATTATCGGTGAATATTCACCTCGACTTCGTCTCGGTGAATATTCACCGATAATTACTGAGCCTGAGGCGAATAATTGTTTGTATAGGTAATCGCATGGGGCCGAGTAAAATTAAGGATTAATACAGGAGTACCCAACGACAAAAATTTATAAAGTGATTGGATATCGCCTCCAGTAATATTTCAACAGTCACTAATTGTTTTTTGGTTGATTATTAACTTCTGTGGCAAAATTATATCCGCTCCCCAAAGCCAGCTAGAGCTAGAATTTAAAATAAAATTTCCAGCCAGGATCTTTACTTTAAGAGCTTTTCCCAGCCAGGATATTTACCAAAAAGGCATTTCCCCAGCCAGGAATGTCTCTTTCTCCCCTTTTTGCCAGCCAAAAAAATAACCAACATTTAGCCAGCCAGGAAAGTAAATTGAGCCATTTTATCCAGGTGATACAAAAAAAATAACTCAACGAAAGCTTGGTGGTGTTTGAGCCATTTTCTTTGCTTATGACTTCGGTGTACATTAACGCGGGATAAAAATAACATTTCTACTCTCTTACTGGTCTGTGGAAAATATAAATCGTCTTTACTTCAATCCAAATGAGAGCAAAGTTGTGAGATCGGAAAAAATAAATTTAGAGTTGGTTTACTTGATTTGAACGCAAACTTAAGACTGACACCAGGACCCACAAACAACCACGTTTCCAGGGTTCCAAACACTGGTAACGAGATTGGGTTCATATCAAGAGAATGTCTGGAGAGCACATTCGCCAAACGTTTAACGCGTACTTACTCTTCTTCTTCCCCACTTCCCCTCCAAAAGCTCATAATTCTGAACTTTATCTAAAATTACGCGTTCTGCTATCATTAGAAAGCAACGAAAATTTCGATGAACATTGTGCACAACTCACTATCCAGTACGGACAAAATCAAGTGACCGCAAGGCGCATTCCAGTATCCAAAACAATGATATTATTTAAGCCGAAATGAAATAGAACAAAAGCATTGTCTATCCAGCGCCAATCAGATACCTCGAAGACACGCCCTCCCAGTAGCTGTAGAAACTCCACGCCAAGAACGCAAAGTCTATTAATTATGATATATAAATAAAATTTGGTGTATAGGAAATCATATACCGAAAAAGCACGGAACGTCTATCCTTCATGATGAAGAACCATAAGTGATACAGATGGAAACAAATGCCAGAAAGACACAGGCTATCGTTACTATGCGGTGCTTACGGACTCAAATGCCAAGAATGTCACAGATGTCGCAGTCTTTCCTTGAAGATGAAGAATAATGCGGTGCATAAGAAATCGTGGGAAATCACAGTTTACACTTGAGTGATGAAAAACCAATATTCGGTGCAGAAGAAATCAAATAGGGAAAAGGTACAGTCTTTACTCAATGATGAAAACCAATTACGCGGTGCAGAAAAAATCAAATGCCGGGAAGGCTATCATTGACGATAATGAACAGTTTTGCAATGCTGACCAAATGAAATGACAAGAGGGCACAGTCTATCCTCGACGGTGAATAACAGTTCTGCGATGCAGACGGAACCTAATTGCGAGAAGGCAGAGTCTTTCCTAGCGACCAGAAACAATTATGCGGTGCTGAAGATATAACATGTTAGGAAAGCACAGTTTACAGATAATGATGAAGAATAGTTATGCGGTGCAGCAGAAAGCAAATGCCGGGAAGTCATGATCATGGTCTACGAATCCTTGACGATGAAAAATATTTCAATATGGTGTGCTGTAGATATCATTTCCTGGGAAAGCACACCATATAGAAAAAAGAACTTTACGGTCAATCGCCGGGATACCTGTCACTTTCCTTTTCTGCATACCGACTCCTCTTCATATTCAGATGAGGATCCATGTAGCCTTTGTTATGGCTTTTCATATCTAAAAATACAACCATAGATTACTACATTATTATAACTGCATAATTATTACTCGCCAACGCGGATTTACTATCTATGCAGCCAAACTCTAGGCCGTAATCGCTCAAAAGTCAGAATCGCTGCAAAGGCTTCAAAAGATAAAAGAGAACTGTTCACAGCAATTACCGCAAAAGCTTTGCTAAACCTGTAAAGACAAAAGCTCCTTTTTTATGTCCAACCCCACACTTAAATCTTACATAACCGAAGGGCAATCGCTGCGAAAGCTTTACAGGATAAAAGACAACTGTTCACAGCAAAAGCCATACCTGGCAATCACCACAAAAGCTTTGCTAAACCTGTAAAGACAATTTCAGCAATAGTCCATTTTTAAGTCCAACTCCACCACTTAAATCTTACATAACCGGGAAGCAATCGCTGCGAAAGCTTTACAGGATAAAAGACAACTGTTCACAGCAAAAGCCATACCTGGCAATCACCGCAAAAGCTTTGCTAAACCTGTAAAGACAATTTCAGCAAAGGTCCCTTTTGTAAGTCCAACTCCACCACTTAAATCTTACATAACCGGGAAGCAATCGCTGCGAAAGCTTTACAGGATAAAAGACAACTGTTCACAGCAAAAGCCATACCTGGCAATCACCGCAAAAGCTTTGCTAAACCTGTAAAGACAATTTCAGCAAAGGTCCTTTTTGTAAGTCCAACTCCACCACTTAAATCTTACATAACCGGGAAGCAATCGCTGCGAAAGCTTTACAGGATAAAAGACAACTGTTCACAGCAAAAGCCATACCTGGCAATCACCGCAAAAGCTTTGCTAAACCTGTAAAGACAATTTCAGCAAAGGTCCCTTTTGTAAGTCCAACTCCACCACTTAAATCTTACATAACCGGGAAGCAATCGCTGCGAAAGCTTTACAGGATAAAAGACAACTGTTCACAGCAAAAGCCATAACTGGCAATCACCGCAAAAGCTTTGCTAAACCTGTAAAGACAATTTCAGCAAAGGTCCCTTTTGTAAGTCCAACTCCACCACTTAAATCTTACATAACCGGGAAGCAATCGCTGCGAAAGCTTTACAGGATAAAAGACAACTGTTCACAGCAAAAGCCATAACTGGCAATCACCGCAAAAGCTTTGCTAAACCTGTAAAGACAATTTCAGCAAAGGTCCCTTTTGTAAGTCCAACTCCACCACTTAAATCTTACATAACCGGGAAGCAATCGCTGCGAAAGCTTTACAGGATAAAAGACAACTGTTCACAGCAAAAGCCATAACTGGCAATCACCGCAAAAGCTTTGCTAAACCTGTAAAGACAATTTCAGCAAAAGTCCTTTTTGTAAGTCCAACTCCACCACTTAAATCTTACATAACCGGGAAGCAATCGCTGCGAAAGCTTTACAGGATAAAAGACAACTGTTCACAGCAAAAGCCATAACTGGCAATCACCGCAAAAGCTTTGCTAAACCTGTAAAGACAATTTCAGCAAAGGTCCCTTTTGTAAGTCCAACTCCACCACTTAAATCTTACATAACCGGGAAGCAATCGCTGCGAAAGCTTTACAGGATAAAAGACAACTGTTCACAGCAAAAGCCATAACTGACAATCACCGCAAAAGCTTTGCTAAACCTGTAAAGACAATTTCAGCAAAGGTCCCTTTTGTAAGTTTAACTCCACCACTTAAATCTTACATAACCGGGAAGCAATCGCTGCGAAAGCTTTACAGGATAAAAGACAACTGTTCACAGCAAAAGCCATAACTGGCAATCACCGCAAAAGCTTTGCTAAACCTGTAAAGACAATTTCAGCAAAAGTCCTTTTTGTAAGTCCAACTCCACCACTTAAATCTTACATAACCGGGAAGCAATCGCTGCGAAAGCTTTACAGGATAAAAGACAACTGTTCACAGCAAAAGCCATAACTGGCAATCACCGCAAAAGCTTTGCTAAACCTGTAAAGACAATTTCAGCAAAAGTCCTTTTTGTAAGTCCAACTCCACCACTTAAATCTTACATAACCGGGAAGCAATCGCTGCGAAAGCTTTACAGGATAAAAGACAACTGTTCACAGCAAAAGCCATACCTGGCAATCACCGCAAAAGCTTTGCTAAACCTGTAAAGACAATTTCAGCAAAGGTCCCTTTTGTAAGTCCAACTCCACCACTTAAATCTTACATAACCGGGAAGCAATCGCTGCGAAAGCTTTACAGGATAAAAGACAACTGTTCACAGCAAAAGCCATACCTGGCAATCACCGCAAAAGCTTTGCTAAACCTGTAAAGACAATTTCAGCAAAGGTCCCTTTTGTAAGTCCAACTCCACCACTTAAATCTTACATAACCGGGAAGCAATCGCTGCGAAGGCTTTACAGGATAAAAGACAACTGTTCACAGCAAAAGCCATAACTGGCAATCACCGCAAAAGCTTTGCTAAACCGGTAAAGACAATTTCAGCAAAAGTCCTTTTTTAAGTCCAACTCCACACATCTTACATAACCGGGAAGCAATTGCTGCGAAAGCTTTACAGGATAAAAGACAACTGTTCACAGCAAAAGCCATAACTGGCAATCACCGCAAAAGCTTTGCTAAACCCGTAAAGTCAATTTCAGCAAAAGTGTTTTTTCCACTCCAACCTTGAGACCCCAGTAAAGTATTTGAATAGGGCGTTTCACAAACAGTTGTAAAATTAAGAAAACTGTCATTACCAAATAGATAATACTGTTAATGTCCAAAAATACAAAAAACCCTCTAACTTCTGCAAGGTTAAGGTAACCGTGTTGGATGGAGCTCTTCAAACAGGAAACGAGCAAGGATTCCGTACTGCAAATAAAATTCTATGATAACAGATTAATTTCTTATTATTAATGAGCTGTGTTTGAAATGTAAGTATCTAGTAACGCTTTTCAGTTTTAAGGCATAAATTTAATATTTTTTATTTTAATTGATAAACAAAATGTTCTTGAAAATTAACTTAAGGCCGTGACAGTAATTTTTTATTATAAATGAAATAAAATTAGCAACTGCTTGTTTGAGCTGCGTCACCTTTTGAAATACATCGTTGTCTTGCTGGTTACGAACACTATCACTTGGACAGGGTGAAACCCCGGGGGAAGGGGGGCACTCCTGGGACAACTTTGACCACAAAAAGCCGAAACAAGAGTCGGGGAATACGGTCAAGACACATTGTCTTATGTTTAACGAGTGAAAAATGCAAGCTGTTTTCTCCAGAAAAAAAAATGTTACCTTTATAACCGGAAATTCACGCATACTACCTCATGAAATGATAATTTGGTCCTGCTGAATAGCGAACCCAAACGCGTTGCGCATAGTGACAGTTACCTGTCAAAATCTGTCAATCAAAGAGCCATGCAAACAAGCTAACGATCCGGCTCTCCACTTATTTCAAAATACAATTCCTTTTTTTGTTACATTTCCCAGTTCCTCAACCAGGAACCGATGGGATAAGCTGGTGTGTTCTCACGCTTTAAAAATATGGCAATAAATTGTGTTTGCCCGTCGGCAACATGATCAGCAACATTTCATCGCCTCCTCCTTTTCTGAACAGACCTAAGGTGCATTCCCTGACAGTAACTTCGTCTCTTCTGCATAAATATAGCGAGAATGAATTCAAGAGAAATCGTTCAACACGGTTCGTGCCCGACCAGTTTTGAAACCTGCAACGGCTATCTTGAGGGGAGAAGCGGACTATATTCCAGGTTCAATTTCACAGTGAAAGCAAATTTCACGCTAGAAAGAATTTTCAGCTAGTAAATATTACACACTAGTGAAAACACAGCCTTTAATAGTCTATTTTTTCCAGTATTGACCTGGGCCACATTTTGTCAGTAGTACCTTTTAATATTTTCTCTTCCGGAACAAATTTTGTTATATAACGTATCATCCCCCTCCGAAAAACTATCCGGCTGCCGGCCGTTCCTTTCCGTTGCCATTTGAGCGTATTGATTACTGTACTCGCACCGACATCTAACTCTGTCCATCCAGCAACAACATAGTAG
>NC_090889.1:26447014-26454514 GCF_036669925.1 Montipora capricornis
TCAGAATATCAGAATTTTCATTCGTTTATGACAAGGAATACCCTGTCGTTTCCGTCTGCCAGTTGACTTAAATAGTCAAATTTAGGCCTAATGTGGGACCTTAAGTCGCTGTAACTTAAGGCGACTTACGAAAAAAATTGCTCAAAAAACCAGGCTACTTATAAAGACGACTTAAGGCAACCTTACACAACTTAAATTGGTTATTGTAATTAAGTCACAGAAATATCAACTGATCAAAGTCTTCATATTTCTTTTCCAAAATCAGTAACCGTAACTGTAATAAAAATAATTATTATTATATAAACATGTGAGCTTTCACGCAAAAACATATCACACCTGAAAAGATCACTGTTGCTATGGTTACATATGAAAATCTGGCCTTTCTATGCCTTTCGTGAAATGATTTAGTATTTCATTGGTGTTTATATAACAAATAGAATATTACATGGCCGCTTGGAGATACGAGATTTTTCTTCTCGTGTTGAAAAATATTTCACTCAAATATTTTTCGATACTCAAAGAGAAATTTTGTATCTCCGCGCAATTTCACAATTTTTAATTGCTATATGACAGTGTCAAATGACTGGTCTGAATGCCACTAGAGCTTTAAAATGTTGTGCTGGAATAACAGTAACCATAATAAATAGCAGAATTTTGGAGATGAACAAAGAGTTTCAAGCAATCTGATTGGTTGGGTGGTTTCCTATAGAAATAATAATTTGATTTTAATATCCACCGCACTAGCTGGTGAATGTAAAGCAAAACAAAATGGCAGGGCTCCCGCAGGTACTCGTGACCTTTACAACAAAAATTAAACTGTGTCGGTTATCAATTATTCTCTGTGTCGATTATCAGTTATCTGTTGTTCAGCTCTGAAGTTATACTCACACAATTATTCGTCTCAGATGTACACTCACTTTGCCTTTGGTAAATAACTGTTAAATGTAATTAAAGTTACAGTGTATTGCAAGTTTGTTTTTCTCATAGGTACAAAACTTATTTATTCATCAAAAGGCCCGTTCAGTTATGGGTAGAGTGCTGTCTTTCTCCGTCCTGTCCCCATTTACTGATGTGGAACATATATCAATTCTGACGAGACGTTGAATAATCGACCAATTATCGTCACGGAAACGCACGATCACAGCAATTGCTTCTCCTTGTCGTATACTTCCGTCAAAAATCATCGAAACATCTCTTGTCATGCCAGTCTGACCAGGCAAAGTCAATTCATTTTTTGGCCTTTCGACTTCCTGCTTGAAAACAATTGATACATGCTGACCGGAGATGAGCACTTGCTGTAAGACGTTAGTTTTGTTTTCGTCGGTTGTTTTTCAAAGCTGAGAGAGACGATCAGATCACGCAACAACTACAACAGGTTTAATCAGTCCAGTTGAGACGTTTACCATGAGGACATGTACAGGCAGTAACCAGTAGGTACAACTTCGATTCAATAACAACAACAACGTTAGCTAGAACTTCTCACTTAACTTGAGCTCGCTCGCGTAAATCTGAAACTTCTGGACAACAACAAGTCTTATGTAAACAGGCTATTAATAGCGAACTCGTGACCATTAACTTAATTATAGAAATTGACAACTTCGTTTCTAGAACGTTCTGGAACAACAAGAAAAGGTAAGGAAACTTTAGAAAGATCTAGATATCATAACATCTTTCCCCTTTCAAAAAACTATAATGTTCATCCGTATGAGTCAGGGTCAAACTTCTTTGGTGGCCTGATTAAGCGTCCATATCTTGACCTTGTTTCTTTCACTAAGGGTAGTTGAGGCGTGCTCACACTTGTCTCTGGTGTTCGTGCACTCTGTTCCAGTTTTCTTGATACGGGCGAGGGTGAAGGTCTGGTGGTGATTTCGGCTTTCTTCACTTCAGCATCAGGTGAAGTTACTGGAAAGGACTCGGTCAGGTCCGGCACATTGTGTGCACTCATACTCTCGCCTTCGTCGATGTCGAGCGAAGATTCTTGTAACTCTTCCTTTGTCTGACGCAACTGTTTGCGGTTTCGCCTGTAGACTTTACCATTAGCTTCGACCCTATAGCTGCGAGGTGCAATTTTACTAGAAACGACTGCTTGTGACCACTGAGTTTCACCAGGGAGTTTCATACGTACTATGTCCCCAGGGTTAAGTTCTGAAAGCTGCTTAGCATGCTGGTCGAAGTACTTTGCTTGCATAACACGATCCCTTTTGAGAAGATCGCTCACCGATTTGTTACACTTGAGTAGAGATTCGGAGAAGGGAAGTAGTGTCTTGGTTTGGCGACCAAAAAGACGTAGACTCGGTGACATGCCCGTTGCGGCAGTAGGGGTGTTGCGGTGATCCAGTAAACCAAGATACGGATCAGACCTGGACAGAGAAGCTTTCTTCATTATTGACTTGCACGTTTTGACGGCACTTTCAGCCATCCCGTTAGCTTGAGGGTACCGAGGTGAAGTAGTGACGTGCTTGAACTTCCATGCTGTTGCAAATCTTCGAAACTCTGAAGATGAATACTGTGGGCCATTGTCTGAAACAACAGCCTCAGGCACCCCATGACGCGCAAAATGCATCTTTAGTTTACAAATCACAGCTTGTGCAGAAGTATCGGAGAGATGATCCAACTCAATGAAGTTGCTGTAATAATCGACAAGGACAAGGTAATTGCGGTTCTCTAAAGTAAATAAGTCGGTCGTAACTCGCTGCCAAGGTCTATCAGGGACCGGGTGTGGTTGAAGAGGTTCACTAGCTTGTTCTGGCTTGACACTCTGGCATATTGAACACTTATCTATCAGCTCCTTGAGCTGGGCAGACATTCCTGGCCAGAAGAAAACTTCTCTTGCCCTTTGAAGACACGCTTGGAGTCCTTGATGGGACTTATGAGTTTCCTCCAACATGGATCGGTGGAGACTCTCTGGGACAACGATCTTTGTTCCTTTAAAGATCAGGCCGTTATATAGTGTCATCTCTTCTCGGTATTTGAAAAATGGCTGTGTTTTAGTGGGTACCATGGCAGTTGTTGTCGGCCAACCGGCGCGTATGACCTTTGACAACACTTGTAGAGATTCATCGTTGCCTGTTTCCGCTTGAAACTTTGCAAGTGTTGCGGCAGATATTGGCAGATCCTCAACAGAATTAACAGTTTCTAGATCTTTGCAGAAGGGTGAAGTGTTCGGGGTCTTTGAACTCTTGGGTAAGGCACGAGAAAGAGCATCGGCAATGTGCATCTCTTTGCCAGGCTTGTAGACGAAGGTCAAGTCGTATTTTTGCAAACGGAGCATCATTCGCTGTAGTCTTTTTGAGGCTGTGTTGATAGGCTTCCTCTGGATTGCAATCAACGGCTTGTGATCTGTTTCCACAGTGACATGTTTGCCATAAATGTACTGTTCAAAGCGCTCGCAGGAGACTACGATAGCAAGGAGTTCCTTCTCTATTTGCGCGTAATTTTGCTCTGTGAGAGTTAGAGCTCTGTTCGCGTAGTGTACTGGCTGTCCGTATTGAAGGAGTGTCGCGCCGATTCCGTACTGAGAGGCATCGCACTGGATAGTGACATTCTTACTCACGTCAAAGTACTGTAGAAGTGGAGCTTTGGAAACAAGTACTTTAACCTTGTTGAATGACTCTTCTTGTGGTTGTTGCCAGCACCATTCAACTTCCTTTTTCTCCAGCTGTCTCAGGGGCTGAGAAACTGTAGACAAATGTTGGCAGAATTTCGCTAGATACTGGACCATTCCTAAGAAGGTTCTCAACTCTGCAAGGTTCGTGGGCGCCGGGTAATCAGCGATGGCTTGTACCTTTGATGGGTCAGGCAGTAGGCCTTGCGCTGTAAGGAGGTGTCCTATGAAAGAAACTTGTACCTGTCGCAGTTTCAACTTCTCGTTGTTGAGAGTGAGGTTTCTTTCTCTTGCTCTTACAAGGAATGCTTTGAGATTCTGATCGTGGTTAGCCAATGCCTCTTCAGGAGTATCACCAAAACCACAGACTAAGAAGTCGTCAGCGATAACTTCTACACCGGCTAGTCCTTCAACTAACTCATGCATTCGTTGTTGCCATACTTCAGGAGCAGAATTTATACCAAAAGGCATTCTGAGCCAGCGATACCGACCAAACGGTGTGTTCATGGTCGTCAGATAGCTGCTCTTCTCATCTAGTTTGACTTGCCAGAATCCGCACTTAGCATCTAACACACTGAAGACTTTTGCACCACTAAGTCGAGTTGAGACTTCCTCGATGGTTGGCAGGGGGTAGTGTGATCGTTTGACTGCGCGGTTAAGATCTCGAGGGTCTAAACATACCCGAATTTTCCCATTGGGCTTCTTGACTATGACGAGACTAGAGACCCATGCTGTGGGCTCTGTTACCTTGGCGAGGATACCGTCCTTCACCAGGCTGTCTAACTCTGTCTTAAGTGCTTCTCTTAGTGGGACAGGGACTTTGCGAGGAGGATGCACCACTGGAGAAAAGCTTTCATCTACTCGGATAGAGTAGTTTCCATCAAGGCACCCAATTCCACTAAAAACATCAGTGAATTCAGATAGGACAGAATCTCCTTTGACAATTGAAGGGACATCAGTCCTTTCCGAATCATCGTGAGTAACATTTATGTCAGCGTCCAAAATTTTGACGAGATTCATCTTCTCGCACGTGGTTCTGCAAAGAAGTGGTGTCAAATCTTTCTCCACTACGTGGTAAAGGACTCCATACTTTCTTCCTTTTCTTTCGGTAAGAAGTCGGATTTGTCCAAGCGGCCAGACTACAGACTTGTTGTGCATGACGAGCCTTGAGTACGACTTTTCCAGATTATTACACTGATTGTCGCCAGCCACTCTGATGTAATCTCGTTTTGGTAGAACGTTACACGAAGCACCTGTATCAATCTGTAGTTGTACTTCGGCCTTGTTGTTCATAAGGACTGTCACATAGGCTGACTTGAAGGTGGCCTTGTGACTGTAAATCTCACAATCTTCCACATGATTGACTGAACTGGACGCACATTTCTTTGCAAAGTGTCCATCTCTGCCACATTTATTGCATTTCTTCCCCACAGCAGGGCATGAAGATTTTTTCATCTCATGGACAGTACCGCAGAACTTGCATTCACGATTCTTAGCAGTAGGTGTGCTAGTATTATTACCAGGCCCTTTCCCTTTGAGTTTCCGGGAAAATGACTGCTTCCGGTTTAGGGTGGGTCTACGTGAAGTTTTGCCTTCAGTAGCGTTCTTAGGAGATTTTGATTTCGTAAGTCCTACACGGTTGACACTGGGCTCTTTAGTTGAGATTTCTGATGCACGTATGTCAGTTAGTTCTCCAGTTTGAAGGATATCCAAGGCTTTGTCCAAAGTAAGATCTTTCTGTTCAAGTAGTTTCTTGCGAGCACGATCATTCTTAACTCCAAGGATGAGGCGATCTCTAATCAAGCTGTCTCTGAGGTTCCCGAAGCCACAGTGTTCGGAGAGACGCATCAGTGCTGTACAGTACTGATCAACACTTTCTCCAAGTTCTTGCTCCCTTTTATTGAAAAGGTACCTTTCATAAGTTTCGTTGCGTTATGGCAAACACCGAGACTCGAATTTCGTTGTCAGCGCTTTCATGACCATCGTCGTCAAAAGTAAAGGTATCAAACATCTGTCTGAACACCTTCTTTGCCTACAACGTTAAGAAAATGAGCAACACGCACTGGACCTTCTAGTTTACTGATCCCAGTTGCCTTTTCATAGATTTGCCAAGCTCTCTTAAAATGTAACCAATTATCGCCTCGACGCGATCTGTCCTCTATGTTGAGAGTATCTGGCGGTTTGGCTAGCGGCATAGAAGAAGCGAACACTGGAGGAGCAGCCATAGTGCTGGACACTTGTCCACTAGTCGACGGCTCGGTCATGACTTAAACGTATCCAGAGGTCGTGAATTGTATCCAAAACTTCTGACACCAAGTTTTGTTTTCGTCGGTTGTTTTTCAAAGCTGAGAGAGACGATCAAATCACGCAACAACTACAACAGGTTTAATCAGTCCAGTTGAGACGTTTACCATGAGGACATGTACAGGCAGTAACCAGTAGGTACAACTTCGATTCAATAACAACAACAACGTTAGCTAGAACAAGTCTTATGTAAACAGGCTATTAATAGCGAACTCGTGACCATTAACTTAATTATAGAAATTGACAACTTCGTTTCTAGAACGTTCTGGAACAACAAGAAAAGGTAAGGAAACTTTAGAAAGATCTAGATATCATAACAACGTTGGCCATTCTTCTCTAAGAGGGACCATAGCATGTCGATTTTCCCAATTGGGATGCCAGCCCTCAGAAATTCTTCCACCACTTCGAGTCGGTAGGCCCGTTCAGTTATGAGTAGAGTGCTGTCTTTCTCTGTCCTGTCCCCCGCTCTAAAAGACTCCATAATCGTCTGATCCTTCAGCTTAGACTTCTTCAGTTTGTCTTTACCATTTCCATGTTTCTTTGTAGCCAAGTGTGTAATTACAACTTTTCTTTGTAGACACTATTTCGCGGCATGCCAGACAAAACAACTTGCCGTCTTTGATTGATAGTTCTTCTCCTGGATATTGCTGAATCCGATCATGTATGATTATGTTTTTTGCATCACAGTTCCCCCTAGTCTGATTGATGGCAGAGTACGCTCTCGAGCTATCTCTGCCTTGGCTGGCTGACTTCCATTGTTCCTCGATGACAACGTGGATGACGCCTTCTTGGAACGAGTGTGATGGACTGGGCTCTAGAAGGCAACCGCTGACCTATCAAACCTATTCCCCAGGCTCGGCTCCTTTGACTAAAATGAGGGCAAAATGCGGCTTTGGACGACATAAATAAAGTCAGATTGTGCTTTTTAACACAAAATTATACAAATAATCAGTCGAAAAAAAAAATGCTCGCGAAGCCAAATAATGCCACAAAAAGTACTAGCACTATCAGTAAGAGCCTAGTTTTACCTCGGCAGGTGAATTAAGTGTAGCCTCCGCTCTCTTTCCGTGACGTTTTTCCTTCCTATCTCCACTTCTTTGCGATGACCTTCTAAAAAGAGAGTTTAAAGGCCCTCTCAGCATTTTGTTGAACAGCGACGTTGTAACCTTTGCCCCCCACCCCACCCCCCTTTCAACCGTGTTGCAACATGTTGAATTGAATTTGAATCGAAGATGAATCCGTTTGCCCGCCCCAGCAGTCAACATCGTTCAACAAAATCGTGGAACGAGGCTGACAAATGCGGCTATTTTAGCCACTTTGACAATTGCAGTGCATCCCCGATGTTGGACAAATTTATCTCATGCAATCCATGATATAAAGAGGAGCGTAGTGTCATTCTATGGTAAATTCACTTACGTACCTGAAAAAATGTACTTTAATGACTTTGGGATTACTTATCACTCCAAAAGAGATTTAACTTGAGCGTGGGCTGTTCGACTCGTAATGGCTCCTTCTGTACAATTTTATGAAATTGCCAAAAAAATGGCCATGGGTTTTTGCTGATTTTTTTACCACTCCACGAAGACACCATT
>NC_090889.1:26459514-26467014 GCF_036669925.1 Montipora capricornis
CAGTCTCGGGATCATTTTGGAGTAATTTAAAATTACTAAGAATGATGCTTTTGACTGCGTGATTATGAGGATGGAAAGTGAGGGTGAATGGAATTCTGTCATTCTTATCTTTTTGTGACGTTTGTAGTGATGACTGCCGATCAAATTGTTGGGCGCGATGATGGCCCGCTTTGACCACAGAGAAAGGATAGCCACGTTTTTCGAAGAACTGGCACATCTCCTCTGATTTGCTGGAAAAATCGGAGTCATCACTCAGACGTCGAAGTCTAAGAAATTGAGAATAAGGAATGGAGTTCTTGACATGTGATGGATGCGACGATGAATACAACAAATAACTGTGTGAATCAGTAGGTTTGTAGTGCACACTAGTACATAGCACGTTGCCTCTAATAGAACCTTTGATATCTAGGAAAGCCAATGAAGTTTCCGAAATTTCCCAGGTTTATTTAAGAGCCGGATGAAAAGAGTTGACGGAAGTGATAAATTGATCGAGTTCTTCTCTGCTGGATGAAATAGCGCCGATGCAGTCGTCGATATAGCGGCCGTAGAGTTCAGGTTTGGGGCCGTTGTGCTGATTAAAAAATTGGTGTTCAACATATCCTACAAAAAGATTGGCATAGCTAGGTCCCATTCTTGTGCCCATCGCTACACCATTAATTTGTTTGTAATAGTTGCCGGCGAATGAAAAACAATTAAGTGTTAAAACTAGTTCGGCAAGGCGGAGGAGCGTTTCCGAGCTAGGTTCTTTGACAGTGCGTTGATCGAAAAAGTGTTTAAGTGCTTGAAGACCTTCCCTATTAGGAATGACTGTGTATAGAGATGTAATGTCCATGGTGAAAAATTTTCCCACAGTATTTTGACAACATCCTTTGATTTACCATTGTTTTTAACAGAGCTAAATAATAAGGATTTTCCCGTTTCAAGTTTTTAGTCTGAAACATGGTTGTATTAATTTTTCAAGTAATTTCCGCAGAAATGTCTCTTTCACGTTTATACAAACGTTTGTATAAACGTAACCTGGTGTGATGTTGAAATCGTCATAGTTTGTACTTTGTACCTGATCACGTGACTGGGAGTAAAGACACTTGAGTTCATAAATGAATGGCGTCGTGTTGCTTTTAGTTTACCTCGCCGATAATTCACTCAACATGGTGTCAGAAGCTGGATAGCCGAGGCTCTCAGAAGAAAATACGGGAGAGTTCTTCGAGGTCATTCGAGCGACGCTACATATTTTCAAAAGAGAACGTAAGAAATTATTCGCTGCGACAGCCGACGAAACCCGGGAAGTAAGTGTACTACTGTTCCGGAGAAATCATGGCTAACAAAATTACTGCACCCGAAATGTTCGATTTCAAAAAGCCAGACGAGTGGGAGAAATGGATTCGTCGGTTTGGTAGATATCGGATGGCGTGTGATCTACACAAGAAAAGCGAAGAAGTTCAAGTAAACACATTGCTCGACGCCATGGGCGATGCCGCCGACGATGTTATGACTACATTTATGTTTGGCGATGAGGGAGACAGACTAAAGTACGACAAGGTAAAGGAAAAGTTCGACCAGTATTTCCTGGTTAGGAGAAATGTCATTTATGAGCGAGCGAAATTCAACCAGCGAACCCAAGCTGACGAAACTGCTGAGGAATTCATCACGTCGCTTCATTGTTTGGCCGAGCATTGCAACTTTGGCGCCTTGAAAGAAGAAATGATTCGAGATCGTATTGTTGTTGGAGTTAAGGATGTTACTCTAAGTGAAAAAATGCAGTTGGAATCGACTTTGACTCTTGAAAAAGCTGTTAAAATGGCCAGGGAAAGCGAGTCAGTCAAGAAACAACAAGACGTCATTAGAAGTGGTCAGCGGTCGATGTCCACCGAAATCGATGCGATTGGAGCCAAATTCAGAGCAAAGTCAGAGAAGTTTCCACCAAAGAAAAGTGGAGGTGTCGCTTGTGCTAGAGATAAGTCAAAACCCAGTAGCTGTTTACGATGTGGATCATCTGCAGATCACTCTAGAGGAAATTGCCCTTCCATTAATTCTGTTTGTTTTAAATGTTCCAAGAAAGGACATTATGCCCGAGTTTGCCTGTCCCAGCAGGTTGGAGAAGTTGTAACCGAGGATCAGTTTTCTGAAGAGCTAGACACCAGTGTGTTTCTTGGGGAGATCAGTGAAGACAGCGTGCGTGCAAATCCCTGGAGAGCTGAAATTCTGGTAAATGGTGACCCAGTTAGTTTCAAGCTTGACAGTGGGGCTGATGTTTCTGTCATTTCAGAAAAGACTTATGATCTTTTGTCAGTTCAGGGGAAGCTTCTTCCACCTGATAAGAAATTGTATGGCCCTTGCAAAGTACCACTGTTCTGCAAAGGTAAATTTACAGCATCCCTTACGCATAACCTGCAATGCTGTGCTGCCGAAATTTATGTGGTTCCTGGTCTTGAGCAGTCCTTGTTGGGAAGAAGTGCGTGTAGCCGGCTCGGGACAATTGCTAGAATCTCTGCTGTTGACGCCAAGAACAGCAACTACGAGAAGATGTTCCCTAGCTTGTTTCAGGGGTTAGGATGCATGGATGGTGTTTACGAGATCAAGCTGGATGATTCAGTTACCCCATTTAATTTGACTACACCAAGGCGTATTCCTATTCCTTTACTACCTAAAGTGAAGGAGGAACTCGGGCGAATGGAGCAAATGGGAGTGATAGAACAGATCGATCAACCTACCCAGTGGTGTTCTCCAATTGTTGTTGTACCCAAAAGGAATGGCAGTGTCAGAATTTGTGGTGACTTTGTCCAGTTAAATAAGGCTGTTCAGAGAGAGGTCCACCAAATGCCAACGACTGAACAAACTCTAGCCAAACTGTCTGGTGCTAAGATTATGTCTAAGCTGGATGCAAACAGTGGATTTTGGCAGAGAAAGTTAAGTGAGAATTCAAAGTTGGTTACCACTTTCATCACTCCATGGGGCAGGTACTGTTTCACAAGATTACCCTTCGGTATTTCTTCGGCGCCCGAGCACTTCCAAAAAGCGATGCAGAGGATCCTCGAAGGGTTAGATGGGGTGGAGTGTCAAGTCGATGACATCTTGGTGTTTGGAGAGACTCAAGAGCAGCATGATAAGAGATTGATTGCAGTACTGGAGAGGTTAGCAGATGCTAATGTTACCCTTAACCTGGAGAAGAGCAAGTTCTCAACAGATAAAGTGGAATTTCTGGGGCACGTGTTAGGCAAAGATGGAGTGCAAATCGACCCCACTAAGGTGGAAGCTGTCACACAGATGGGGGAACCAACTGACATTGCACAATTAAGGCGGTTCCTTGGCATGGTCAATCAAGTAGGGAAGTACATCCCAAACCTGGCTGACATTACAAAGCCACTGAGAGATCTTCTGAGTAAGAACAATGCATGGCTGTGGACTGAGGCTCAGCAGAAAGCATTTGATGACGTAAAGAAAGCACTAGTCTCTGCGCCAACACTAGCCCTCTATGACCCAGCCAAAGAGACAAGGGTATCATCGGATGCTTCCTCATTTGGTCTTGGCGCAGTTCTCACGCAAGCCCAAGAGGATGGCGGTTGGAAACCTGTTGCATACATATCAAGGTCATTGACGCCAACAGAACAGAGGTACGCCCAAGTCGAGAAGGAAGCCCTAGCAGTGACTTGGGCATGCGAAAGGTTATCGGACTACCTCATCGGTAAGCCATTTCATATTGAAACTGATCACAAGCCATTAGTTCCTCTCCTGGGGTCAAAGAACTTAAATGAAATGCCACCAAGAATTCAGCGTCTTCGAATGAGGCTGCTCAGATTCCAGTATTCCATCTCCCATGTTCCAGGCAAGAGTTTGACTACAGCAGATACCCTCTCAAGAGCTCCGGTAAACCAGGAGCGGCAGTGGGGCTTACAAGAAGAAGAAATAGCCCTGTATGCGCACAGTGTTCTAAGTGAAATTCCAGCCAGTGATAGACGATTGGAAGAGATGGGTGCATGGGGCGCATGGGTGTTTTATCGAGGTTAAACCCGCGAGGCGAAGGCGAGTGATTTTTAGACCCGATAGTACACGCATTTGTTGCTCTCGCTCGTCCCCCGAGTCAAGGGTTTTGCAATTTTTTCCTGCTTTCTCTCATTCGTCCACTACACAAAAACGTTTTTCCAGTGTTATGTGCTTTTTTTAGTGTTTTCATATCTTCGCTCATTTGTCTCAGTTTTTGAATAAATTCATGACTCACCGCTTCGAAACAAGACACCATTTTTTGAAAAACAGCCGCAAAACAATTTCTTCACTGTTGCTAATGATTTTAAGTAATTTTGCCCGGGGCAATTACCAATATGAACGAGTAATGTCCTATGCCATTGCCCTGTATGTTATTAAGGAGAGAAAACTTGAAAATTTATTGTCAGGTACAGACGCCCTCTACACGACTTCAAATTTGGTCATTTAACGTCGTCGTCAGTACGAGAACGGCAAAGAAATGTATCAAAATGTGAAACACACGTTCGGGGCGTGAGGAGCCTTTGTTTTGTTCCAGCATAAAGTCCATTGTTTTATGACGCGCTGGTAGACGTCGTGCTTACGTAAGCTTCATAGTAGCGACCTTACGATAGGGCGACGACGACGGGCTACGGAAACTGCGCAAAACAAGAGACTTAACCCAGGTGAATCAAGTGACGTAATTCGGAGAACTGGGAAGAAAAATTTTCACGCCGTATCCCACAAACGCTCGCAGCCTTAGGTGTTGTTTCCAACGTGACTCCCTGCAGTAATTGCATCGCCAAAACTCAACAGATCATTCCGTGTCTACCACATTTCCTGTTACTGAATGAAAATTCAAGAAGACCCGACGATATCTAACCTCGCCTCTGCCATGTTGAATTCGAAAAAAAGGCCGCGCGCGGTTGTGGGATACGGCTTCAAAATTGTTCTCCCCAGTCCTCCGAATTAAGTCACCCAATTGCCTGGAATGAACAAAAACAAAGGCTCTGTACGGCCTGCACATGCCTTTTGCATTTTGGTACATTTCTTTGTCGTCCTCTCTCTCGTCCTGACAACAACGTGAAGTGACTAATTTTAAAATTGTGTAGATGACGTGAGAACCTGACGAAATATTTTTAATTTTCTTCCCAAACAACTACACCATTCATGCCAATTTTATTCCCGAAATGTTGACAAACATTTTCCATTCCCAACGACTTGGATTTATCGCGAAATTATTACAATAACGGGAAATAATATTTTTAGACAACGTTCTCCTTGGCTTTGGCGTCGTCCTTGTATAAGGTCCCTAATCAATCAGCAGTGCCAATGGTTCTGAACGGTGTGCAAATGTATTTGACATTTTTGAACGCCCATTTCTACTTTGGATCGCTAATCTCTTGATAGATCAAACCGAGATTGTTGTTTGTTCTTGCACTCAAAATAATCAAACGGGTAACTTTATGTTTGTCAGAGAATGCTGTCTTTAAAATATAACGGTTCATGCACAACACAATGGCAACAACTCTTTCTGGTGAGCGGGGATTAGGTTATACAGTTTAATGATGAATATGGAAAAGCTAAGATGTAACTAGGAAGGTTGACTTAGCGTCAACAAACTTTGGAATAGACTGTTATAGTAATGTTGGACGGTCTACTAGAAACTCATTTTTTTGGGGGGTTTAAATAGAAATGTGACATTTGCAGTTGGTAATGCAAAAGGTTTCATTTTGATTCAAGGTCTCCTTTTTAGGGTAAATTCACCAGTTCGATTTTATCCAGAAAACATGAATGCCACTAGTTGTTTTCCTTGAAAGATGTTCTAAGCATAAATACGTTTGACTAGGTATGCAAGGGAAAGAGTTTGTATTGTATAGAATTTTAACACAAAAATAAATTGATTCTTTTTATTTTCTTCATAAAATTTGATTGGTTTTAAGGTTAGAACTTCAAAAATGCTTGTTTCCTTCAGTCTATGGACAGTCGATCGAGATGGATCCTGCTTCATTCTAGTAGCCTGATTAGAAAACAAGGATGAAAATTAGACTGTTATTTTAAGGGCTAAACACAAGGTCGGCGTTTTGTTTTACAGTAATGTAACCTTTTAAGAAAAATATAATTTGTAATGATAGAAATTATTCGTTTAGTTCGCGTAGGAAGGGTTAAAGGGGAATAGCCCTGATGCGTGATGACGTCTGACTAGCTAATTTCACCACCAAGCCTCGAATTCGAAAATCAACTTGAGCTTGTAAAGAACCCACGTGTGAACTGTATCGTATATCCAGATGAAGTGAATAACCTTTTGCAAACGACGCTTGGTGGTGAATTTTGGAATTTTGAACATATTCCGGTATAATAAAAAGGCCTAATGCTTTCTTGTTTGTTTCTTGTTTGCACGGCTTTCCTTTTTTTATCCTTTTTGAGCTGGGTACGTAGGCTGCTGTTCTCTTGTAAGGAAGTTATACTTGCCGTTGATTTCCATTCTCAAACAGTTCCAGTAGTATTGCTTGGTTGGAACAAATCTGGCAGAGATGGCTACTGGCAACGTGTGGGTTGTAATAGTTGAGCTTGATTTAACATCAATACGGTGGAATTCCTTCAGTATGAATGAAGGCACTTTGATTAGCATGAATACCATCAGGATTCATTACCAAAGGGTTTAATCAATACACGGGGAGAAAAATTAAGTATGAAGTTGTCAAACAAGGTGAGGAAAGAAGCAAAGTGACGGTACTTTTTATAAACGATGCTTTTTAATGTTGGAAGCATTTGGGAATGCGTATGGACAGTAGCAATTGAAGGAAAGATGACAACTTTAGAGAGATTTAGTCTCGAATTTACGTGAACCGAGAGAACGCTGCTTGCGATATAAGTATCAAAATTATACAATTTCATCTCGTCCTTCTTTCCCTTAGAAATTGCTAGTATCTGTAGATAGCAGGGAAGTAATAAGCTAACATCAAGCTTCTCAGTTAAATTTGATCTTTTGCGGAAACGCCCATTTGAAGCTGACTTGGACTTTGCTGTAATCATGATGCTAATAAGGACCGGAAGGAGGGAGCAAGTCTTGTAATTTTTATAGGGCAGTGGAGTTTTATTTGGGATTTGCTGAGGACTAAAACAGTACTTTAACCAACGTTTAATGCAGATTGTAGGACTGCTGAAATACTGTGAGTTGTGTTTTCGTTTGTTGAAGGTTTAATGTAGGGTGGTTGACGACGCCAAGGCAAGTAAAGAGGTTGGGCAAATTGCTGCGTGCGCTACAAATAATTCTTTTATTTGAGGTCAGCATTCTAACTATCACTATCTGAGCGTGTTCAGCATTTGAAGTTGGTAAATTGATTATCTCACCATTTGAGCTCCCACTGTGTCCATATGCGTTTTTCAAGTATTCCGTCGGTCGAGTAACACAGTTGAAAGTCTGTGACCCATCTAGAACCATTGACCACTCCTTGGACAAACAGGGAGCAAATATGAAACCTTTTACCGTGGTCAACTTGAAGCCAGTCGTTGGTGTTGTTGGCTGTTTATGCGCACCAT
>NC_090889.1:26474514-26479514 GCF_036669925.1 Montipora capricornis
TACTCGCCGTTCTTGGCCTACTTGAGGTTCTTGGCCTACTCGACGTTCTTGGCCTACTCTGGGTTCTTGACCTACTCGATGTCCTTGGCCTACTCGACGTTCTTGGCCTACTCGACGTTCTTGAGGTTCTTGGCCTACTTGAGGTTCTTGGCCTACTCTGGGTTCTTGGCTTACTTTAGGTTCTTTACCTACTCGCGGTTCTTCACCTACTCGAGGTTCTCAGCCTACTTAAGGTTCTTGACCTACTCGAGGTTCTCAGCCTACTTGAGGTTCTTGGCCTACTCGAGGTTCTTGCCGCCATAAACTCGGTGCCTGCTAACAGATCAGCGGAAGATACCCGCCGTATTTAACCATTTCAACCAAAGTAAAGGTAAACCAAAGTAATGGTCAAGTAAACCAATCACAAATGTTTTTCCCCTAATATAGCATGCAAAATCCAAACCAAAATGGTCGATCCCAATAGAAGACGACTTAAATGTCTCAATTTCCTTATATATATAAAAATGGGTGACTCTTTGGACGTTATGACAAACTTTGCGCTTAGCTCTTCGTTAGCTACAGTTTATGATGTCTTTGCCAGCAAGTGATCGTGGATCCGAGAGCCGCAAAGTCTCGTGGGTATTACTTTTTCACCATTTCATCTTACATACAAAAAATTCCGCGAGAATTACTGTTTTCGAGTTGCGTCCAAGGTCGGATTAAAAACTTAACGAACTAACTAGAATGTTATTTACTTTAAATAACATCGTTTCCCATCGCCCGAATAACCTACTATTTGTAAAATCTTAAAAAATATTCCCTGTCTAATACTCTGTTCAATACTGCCCAACTATAAATACAAAATTTACATCCCCTTTTGCTTAAAAACATTTGATGTAGGCATGATTTTGAATAGAAATACAGGGTTATGACAAATTTATTGGCCTGAAAAAGGATGCCGCTGCGGCAGCAAAGTTAAGTCAAGGGATCAGTTCTCAAATGCATCTGCTCGTTTTTGGATCATCAGGTAGAAATGGCACATAACGATAGTTCTCGTTTGACGTCACAACCATGATAGGAGCTTGAGGATATGGGCACAAACTTTCATCACTACATCGCCTAGTGGCCTGTCAAATTCGCCGTTTTGCCTGAATTATTCAGCTATCAGAGCAAGCGAGTCTCGATCTTGATCGGAAACAAACGCCATGAATTCATCATTTTCTTTCAAAATTTCGTCTGCAAAGAGATTGCTCAGTATCTTAATGTCTTCCTCTTCATTTTTGAGAAGACCAAGTGTTGTAAGATGCTGCCATATTTTTTTATCCTCGCTGGAAAAGGTGCTCCTTATCATACTTGCTACGCTGCGAAATGCGCAGTCACTGTCCTTAGCTATAGCGCCGATCTTGAGATTAAAACTAGCTAGGTTTCTATCAAGGCCCGTTCTGTGTTCTGTTATTGTGGGGTTCGTTTTGTCGTTATCGCTTTCGTTGTCATAGAAAATGTGATGCACATTTAAACTTTTAGGTTTGTCTGCAATCAACAAAAGATCATCAGTGTGAAAAGATCTATTAACATTGTCATTTGATAGACTTGACATTATCCGCGAAGCTGAAATTGCGGCCTTAAGTACGGATTCTGCAACAGTTTCAGAGCAAACATCTTCGATGGATTCTGTAATCAGCAAGTGGTCGAGACCGTTACCAGTTCCTGTGTGCGTTGGCGCTCCCTTGTCGCATACATTTTCCTCAGTATTGTGACATTCAGGCTTTTGACGGTTTTAATTTAAATGCCGACCAACTCGACCTTAAGTCATTATCAGTAGGGAAAGGTTTTCTTCGTACAAGCTTTACGCATTTTATTTTAGAGTTACACTGGTGTTGCAAACAAGAAGACGCTTTGCTGCTATAACTGTAAAAAAGCATTGTTAATAATGCGACAGCTAATTCTAGACTGATTCTTTTCTCACCTGTTAATAGTAATCTCTTTAATAGTCTATGCAGTTGCTCATTTCGTTTGGTTCCAATTTAAATCCGGGTGGTATTCCAGAAAGGCATCCTTTTTTAATGTGTTCGCGGATGTACTCAATTTGTTTAAATGTCGCCTCTGTTAAACAGGAAGAAGGAACATTCCTCCATCTTTCAAGTAGGCGATCTAGATTGGCTTTAATTTCCAGTGGAACAGGAGTAACCATCAGCCGATTTTCACCAAGATTGGTGCTCTGTCTGAAAACTAATCCAAATTCCTTTCCAAATTGGTGTCTAAGAACGGACTGACCAGTTTCAAGTGTTCTAAGTACACGCTAGCATGCGTGAAGAATATCCAATGATTTAATTTGAGCTTTTGGAAAAACAGATTGATACTCAGTTGTTTCTGTTCTTACAACAGTCGTCTATGGATCGTTTTCACGTGACGTCATCATTTTCTAAAATCCAAAACTAAAGAGCCACGAAAGTTTTTATCCTCATCAGGCATAAGAGGCGGTAAATTTGTATATCCATTTGCAATTTTAAAGCTCAATAGCGTGCTTCGTTTGGAAACCAGAGCATTTTGAATTTCTGAGTTATAGCGGTGCGTGACACGAGGCGACGATCGAGTTTATTGAGAAATATATATTTATCTCATGGTTTTGAGCCTTTTTAGAAGTTAAAGCATTAGGAAAAGTGCTTAGGTAAATAGGTGTTTGTTCAGTACAGATGATCACTCGCCTAGATAGCCAAAGTAAGTAACAGATGTTGACACTATTTTCCGGCCGCCATATTGGTGCACCACAGATGTACACCAACATGGCGTTTTCATACTGGGCTCTGTAAATTTCTGCGAAACATTTTGACGAATATCTGAAGTTTGGGGAAACGCACAGGCCTAAAACTTGGAGAAGCGTCTTCTTCATTTGTCTTCTACAACATCACGAATTCTTGACTTCTTCCACTGGATGGTTTTCGATTTATTTTTTTATTGCGTGACAGTGAAAACGATCTATAGCTATCAAGGAAATTGAATGTTTTTGTTTACTCAATCTCTCCTTCAATCTCACAAGAAGATCATCGATTTCTTGAAATGCAGTCGAATTTGACCGTTTTCGTTTAAAACGATGAACAAGGTTTTAAAGTTTGTTAGAAATTTCTGCTCTTCTCCTTCAGTAACGACTCCTGTATTTTTACTTATTTTAAACGTGTGGTCGCATGAAATTGATGTTGCAGAAATCCCTAACATTTCGCTAGCGTATAAACCTTTGTACCACTTGAAATCGTCCGTCCAAAAGTATCCTTGTAAGTTGATCATTGCTTGGAAATGCAAACAAGTCGTTCGAATAGAAGTCTTCAAAATCAAACGCTTCGCCTTTCGCTAGTGAAGTCCATCCCTTACGGCTGCATTGAAAGGCACCGTCCTTAAAACCTTTTAGTGGAGAACTTTTTCTCTAATGTGATTACAATATTAATGATTCATATTAATATTAAATTATTTATAATTTAAAAGGAGTTGTTTAATATCAGAGTTAATGTAAACCTAAAGAGTATCATAATTATAATAGTGCCAATACCGTTCCTTTAAGCGATTTAAGGTTTGAATTGAGGAATACAGAATCTTTTAAACTCGCAAAACGAAATGGCTTAATAGATTCTAATTATCTGATCCGGACTGGTGTCACTTGTGCCGTACCAAGTTATCTGAAAAAGCTATGCAGAGAAGTTAGTAAGAATCTTATTAAAACATTGCCATTTAAAAGTGGCGAGGAAATTGTAAATCCAGTCGTACGTAATGTCAGTGGAGTTGAAATTCGAATTTTCTTTTGACGATGAAGAAACAAGAAAAGCATTATCACTAATAAGATACGGTATCTATTAAACGTTTGTGCAATGTTTTCTGTTTAAAGTATTGCACGATATTTGTTTACAAACTCCTAGCTAAATTTTGCTTGTTACTAAGCGATCTATGCACCTTATGTAAGACTTTCGAGAAACAATTGACAATTTCTTTTTCACTGCGTTTACTCTCGCGTGTTTTGGGATAAATTTGAATCATACTGATTATTATTAACGGAAGACCAAAGGAAACTTGAGTTCAAAACTATATTAATTGGTGTAACAGTTACCAAATGAAATGTCATTTGTTTAACTATTTTATCATCTTGGGCAAATTGCATTTATAGAGCTTTCGTAAAACAAGAAATAGAGAAAACACTTGACTACGTCTTTGTTTCCCCTACACTATACAATTTAAGGACTGTGCCTACTATTGTTATTGCGCATACGTTCTGCGCATCTCGAGATACTCGAGTTTCCTATCGGTGATGCTTACTGATACAGGGATATTTTTGCACGGTTTAAAACTATCCGGAGAAAGTAGATCTTAGTAAGTGCTCTTGGCATCCAAAACGAAAATCGGGGGTAACCATGCATTAAGCTTCAAATTGAGAAAGAACGCCATACATTGCTTTGTATTTTAAAGCTGTTTGACAAATATCATTCACGAATTATCTTTGGATTTCAATAACACTTGTTAAGATCTACATTTCCTTCATAATCGTAAACCGGGGCAAAAATACCTTTGAATTAGTAGGCACCGTCCTTAATAAGGTTCTGAAAATAACATGGATACTTGGGTATATTAATGATGACTGCCAGTCTAAGTGGAAATTCTTTCTTCGACATCTGGGAGTAAATTACTTTTACTAGCAATTTGGCAAGAAAAGATGCTAAAAGCCTGGATATGTAAAGCACTTTTCTCCAAAGACTTACTGAGCTGTGGTGAGATTTAAATTTAAAGAGTCTTTTGCTTCATGAGCGGAGTTTGGTACCGAATCCATATGGAACAACTCAATGATTAGAATTGCTGGCAAGACTATTTTTATAAGCATTGGTTTGAGGCAAGTGTGCATAATATTAATGATCTCTTGCGACGAGCGGTTCCAAGTTAATGACTTACAGTTGATTTAGAAATAAATGGTGCCCTGCCGTTTCCTTTCTTGAATATTGCAGAGTGGCTTCAGCTATTCAATGTGCTTTTAAGACATTAAATTC
>NC_090889.1:26484514-26504514 GCF_036669925.1 Montipora capricornis
AATCCGGAATGAAATCCTTTGGACTAAAAATGTTGCACAGTTTGAATGGAGAGAAAATTACTTTAACATTTAAATCCTTGCAATACTTGTTGATAATAGATGAAATATTCTTTCTGGTATAAGATGAATAGAAACCGATGTAAGGTAGTTTGTAAAAATGGTAGTTGGATACATCATGTTTAGGGGCTTCTTTTGTAGTAACATTTCTAAGATAACCTTGAACGGACTTGTCAATTAGCCAACTGGGAAACATATTACGTTTCAAAATAGTAGTTAGAGTATTGATATCGTTTTGTAAACCCTGAGTAGTGTTGTTAATTTTATATGCCCTGTCGATAAGAGTTTTAATTAACCCTAATTTGTACTGAAAGGGAGTAAAACTGAAATAATTTGTAAGTAGACCAGTGTAAGTCTTTTTTCGAAAAACATAAGTGATACAAGAACATTCATTGTTACTTGATCTCTGCTTGGATAATAATACATCTAAGAAAGGCAATTTGCCATCTGTTTCTGTTTCCATTGTAAACTTAATGTTGGGATGGCATTTGTTAAGGTATTGAAAAAACATATCTGCATCATGAGAATTTTGAAAACAACAAATAATGTCATCTACGTATCTGCGATAATATAATACTTGGGTACCGGTGTATTTTTCCAACCAAAGCCTTTCATAATGACCCATGAAGAAAATTGGCTAATACAGGGGCTAAAGGTGAACCCATTGCCACTCCATCTATTTGATCGTAAAAGCAACCATTGAATAAAAAATGAGTGTGGCTAGTAGCAAAATTGAAGAGTTGTTTAAGATGAACTTTACCTAGTTTTAGGGCAGGATTCATGTTACCATCAATTATGGCGTTGACAGCTAAATCAATCGTCTCAGATAAAGGAATATTTGTAAAAAGGCTAGTGACATCATAGGAAACTAGAAACTTGTCACTGAAATCAAACTGTTGAATCTCTTGGACAAAAGAAAACATATCTGTTGAACAAAACTCTGAGGATATGTGGGGTTTAAGCAAAGAACAAAGATACTTAGCTAAGGTGTAATTGTAAGTGCCTATAGATGACACAATGGGTCTGAACGGAGGTGTGATAGTATTGGGATCTTTTACTTTATGTAACTTAGGTAGACCATATAACTTAGCTGGTTGGGAACCAATAGGGTAAATTTCACGATAGCTGTTAGACTCTAAGAGACCGTTTTTCTTAAGTTTACGTAAACGCCGCTGCAACTAACCTTGCCTGCACAGACTGAGACCAGATTCCATTTTTTTCAAATAAGAGTTGTCACTCAACAAGTCAGCCATAGCTTTATTGTAAACTACCTCGCAAGAACTACGACTCCCTTTCCCTTACGTGGTCTCAGGATGATGATGTCCTTGTTATGTTTCAGTCTTTTCAGTATCTTGTGTTTCTTTAAGTCATTCATTGAAGGCTTGAAAGAGTTCACATAACTCATGCTGTAACTTATTCCGGACTTCATTGGCTTTGGTCTTATCCGAAAGATGCCTATTGAGGTCATCATCTTGACTCTTGCTTACATGCGGAGGTTTTATGGCAAATGTAAGACCAAATTTCAGAATATCAAGTTCTTCGTCACACAGCTTATAAGACGAGATATTGACAACTGTGTCATTGTGAATGAAAGGAACAGAAATGTCACGATAATTGTGTTGTTTCTTGTTTCAAAATCATTGATAATGCTACTTCTTTCTATCAACTCAAAATCAATGAGAGCTTCCATATTCCGCGGTTGAAACCCGAAGTTGATCACGTCCGTTTAGCATTACACTTTTAAACTTTTACCGTTATTGTGGTTGTATTTTTTAAAATATTACTCACAATTACTTTATTTCCTTACATACCATTTAAGAGGTCACCCAGAGGTTGTGCCAGCGGGGGCCCTTTGTCTCACACGTTCATTCAACGAAACAGATCTTTTTCTGAGGTTAAAAACCTGGGCCCGGTTGTTCGAAAGCCGATTAACTTAATCCAGGATTAGCGTAAACTTTTGTTTCATGTTTCCACCTTTTTGGTGAAACTTTCTTTTGCCTATTTTTGTTTTTCAAGATTGACTTCTTCTAATGTAAATTTCCGCCGAATATCAGCGTTGAACAGCATTTCGGGGTAGAGAAATAGATTCCTTGACTAATTTTTAATCTAGGATTAGCGCTAATCGACTTTTGAACAACCGGACCCTGGCTACCAGCCTGTTAATCATTCGTCAGAAAGAAAATTAGAAAAATAGTCACGCATTGCGTACGTGTGGTAGTGCAGTAACGCAGCGCTTTATTCCATATTGTCAACTGAGTTGCGCTTTGTCTTCCAGGAGATTCAAGTTGTCTTTGCGTAATATGTAGCTCTAATAGCACACGATATTGTTTTGGTATTGTATATCATTGTAGTGCCATGGTAAAAGTGTTAGGTAAATAGCCTCTTGAGAAGAGATGTGGTTGCTAGCAAAGTACTAAACCCAGAAAGATTGAAGAAAACAAAAGGGAATCGAGAAACATTGGCCTCTAGGCTGACATGTTGATCATTTTCAAGTTCCCTCACAACTTCTCTTCTTCGCAAGTTTAAGCGTGCACTCTGAGCTTCTGACAGCTTTGTAATACGAAACTTCACTGAAGTTACCCCTATCCAGCGGGGTTAGTATCTGGATGGGTGACTAAAAAAATATACAACTTTGAACAGAAGCACACGACCGAAAAATCTATTTTAACGCTCAAAAATGCGAACTAAGCAAGGTACAGATTTTGTTAGCTTGCTTTATGCAAAACAAATATTGATGCAAAAGTAAATAAATATTGATACAGTTTTTAGGAAGAGCAGAAGGAAGTTTTCAGGATGGTCGACCGAGAATAAAATATTTTGCCATCAGCAACAAAATTTACGACATGAAAACAATTATCATACGTCATTAATTTTGAACCGCGAATACAAAAAATTACCATCAACGAAAAACATTTTGGGATATGTTTGCTACTTTCAATTTTGTTATTGTACTATTGGCTGCACAAGTAAATCGCAAAATCAAAAATGACATCGAACTCAGCGGGCGCCAAGATCAAGTTGCCGCAGCGTGTTTACTCGCGAAACAGTGAAGCATCTGTGTCAAATGATGGCAAGATACCGGCTTTTTGTTTTTGTCAGTCTTCTTTTTCTTTCAAGTGTTATAAAGTTTGACAAGAAATGTGCGGACTCAACACAAAGATCACAATCGCTCAATTCTTGAGGTTGAACATTGTTTCTGCAAAGTAAAAAAAAAAAAAACTCTCCAAGACGAGGTTATTTATCACCAAAGTAATTCCATCGTTTTGGAAATAGCTGCTAGTTTATTATTTATCAGCGTCACAATTTTTGCTGATTTTGGAGCTCATTTTGTTGAAACTCAAGCACGTTTCCAACAGACCTGTTTATTTTCGTGATTTATGCACGCCCTGCTTACGGCACACTACCAGAAAAATCCTCCCGTGTCATATTTCAACCCAAGTATGCAAATTTGTTAAGCTCGAAAATTACACAATATGTTAAATTTACAAAGGCTGGAGATCTAACAAAAATCTTTTCCAGCGAAACATTTATTGAAACAAACAACATATTTGCTAGTAGAGGCAAACCCTTCCTATTTAAATTGCGTGCGTGCAAACAAGACACACAATCCGTGTCACAAAGCATATGCAATATTAAATAAATTTCTGACAGTTCACATCAAACCCTTTTCGAAAGAACCTTGACCGTAAATAATGAAGCACAAAAAAGACAACAAGCTCTCATTCAAATAATTCTTCACTGTCAGATTTCCATTTTTTTTTTACCTTTGCAGAGTTGAGTACAAAATATAAATGTAAACTGCCAGACAACTTAGATGCGACTTCAGTAAACAACATCATGCATTCAAGGCATTCGATTCCCTCAATGTTTCTTAAATCCATAAAAAAATTGTCATTTGATTTCAGGGTTGTGTATAATAGCAAGTTAGTAAAATATTAGAAACAAAGCTCACTTGATATCCAACAGCGAAAAATGAAATTCTTGTCGAAGACCATTACTCATCGCTTTTAACATTTCAGCTATGTATTTTCCACGCCTGTCTTAGTTATCCAATTGACGTTCCATTCTTGAGCTCCATACGGGTATATTTTGTTCAAAGATGCACTAAAACGCCCTTCGCGTTACAATGACTTTCGACGCCTTTGCAGGTTAATTAAATGTTCTTCCGTGTGCACCAGAGAAATCTACGCATTACCCCAACCCCCTCAAACCTAACAAAATACGCACAAAGACACCACTTAGCTGGGTAGTGACAGGCAAGACTTTTACCGACACGGAAAAAATAAAAATAAAAATAACGGAAAAATATTACCCATTTTCCGACTGGGATTGCCATACTGGCAACCCAGTTATTATTGTTGATTTGGCCAAATATTTAGCCCATTTTTTTAAACGTTTCAAAGTTTTCGATTAGATAAACGTGTTGTTGAGTGGTTTAAAACTGGCGGCAGGAAGAAATAATTCTTCGTCGGATTCCAACTCAAGGAATGATTGAACAAATATCTTATTTTCTTTGTAAATATGTATGGTTTTACCAGATCTTTGCGTAATGGTTTTGCCTCACAAGCATTTTAAAGTCATAGGGCTCGCATTTATGTATAATAATCCCTACCCCCCCCCCCCCACCTTGGTATATAAATAGAGGATATTACATGGCCGCACGGAGATACTAAATTTCGCTTTTCGTGTTGAAAAATATTTCACGAGTGAGCGCAGCAAACGAGTGAAATAATTTTCAACACGAGAAGAGAAATTTCATATCTCCAAGCGGCCATGTAATATTCTATTTATTATATAAACACCAATGAAATACGAAAACATTTCAAGAAAGGCATCAAAAGGCGTGATTTTCATATGTAACCATAGCTACAGTGATCTTTTCGCCTGTGAAAATAGCATGTTATCTTCACGTGTGAAGATATCATTCTCACGTGGTATTTCATAGGTGTTTATATGATAATAAGGGTTAATTACTTTGTTCAAAGGACACAGTATAGTTTTCGACGCCATTTTTGGACTTTAGGCTTTTTTCCAGGTCGGGCTCTGGCTGCGCATGCGTAAGATTTCTCTGTCTCATAGGAGGCAGTTCAAGTGGGAGTGAATCAATCTCTGTATCTCTTCCTTCAGAGACAATTGCAATGACCACTAAACCACGGATGACTTCGTGACAGCTTAACAGGGAAATTTGTACTAAAGAACTGTGCGCATGACCGAAAACGAGTTTTTGTGTTTTCGTTGCAAGCAATGCAATATCTGGTTATCGTATGACTCTGTAACAGATATCGTAATTTTATAATTCTTCTAGTATTGTTAAGAAAAGCATCTGTTTTCTGGTTTTGATTGGAATCAATGCTGTTAACAACAGTTTTAAATGTAAACAAATATCTACGATCGCACTTAACCCTGTTATTGGGTCACGGACTGGGGACTGTGGACTTCGGACTACAGAATTGAAACTGGTTATTTACCAAGATATTGCAACGTCAAAACAAACCCACTAAAATACTGTGAACTTAAAGGAAGTTGGCTAAAAATCCTTCGAACAAAGTGTAGGCTACCTGTAGCCTCTTGTTAACTATGAAAAGAATTCTCTAACATACCAAGGACCTCGCATATGGTCAAAACTAAGTAAGAAATTGAAGGACTCCTTAAACATTGAATCTTTTAAAAAGAACATTTGGAAAATGGAACTAACGTTATTTTATTGCTGTAACGTCTGCAATTCTTAGAGACTACTGATCTATACATCTATTGTCTTAATTTGTACAATTCACAGTTGTATAAGAGACTTGTTGGAGCTCGGATATGACACTAGTCTCAGCTGACAATTGTCACATCGTGGCTTTTTTACATTTTCTCCACCGATTTGGTCATGTTTACTGCCTCTAATAAGTCACGGAATTCATGGGGCCGTACTGAGAGTGGCTGCTCTTCTTCCACTGCAGAATGGCCTCATCAATTGTACTCTCTTCCAATTTGACCAGTGTACACCTTTTACTATCCGAGTTGGCCGGTGGAACTGTTGCCTACGGCCACTTATAACACTATCTCTAATTTGTATTGCTAATCGCCTCATTTTAAGTGCAATTTGGAATAAATAAGCATGAGTAAATTTTTTCAAAGACGCCCAAAATTGCACGAGTCCACAGGGGAGTGCGATTTACAGTCTTTGAAAAAATTTACTAGTTTTATTTTTTCCAACCTGCATGAAAAAAAAAATCATGTGATTACTTTTTAATAAGATACATAAAAAATCTTGCAATGGTTAACTTAAACAGAAGCAATAACCCTGAATTGCACCATCCAGGGCTCGCATTTGATTGGCTATCAATGCAAAGATTTTACCTTTATTGCACTAATTTCAACTTTCTGTACTAATTCCACTTTCCTGCACTCTGTTTAGGATTACTTGACGTGCCCTCAGACAATCAATGTACTGAAAATGTTTCGTGCACATTATTTATATTAATAAGTCTTCATATCAACAACAAAAGTGAGAGAAACTAAATTTGATGTTATTCCAATATTTAAAACTATCACCTGGTCTTCTGGTGCGTCCATAGACGCCATTTTGATTGTGAATATAAGACACGTACTCTTATTGGCTTAGTCGCTTTGGCGCGAACGGTTTCGGGATATGAGAACCAAGCTCTGATTGGTCAGATAAGGGAAAGGAATGTTATTCGAAAGAAAGCAGCCGTTGTTTGTGTGGGGAGGAGTGTTGCGTGACCACACAAAGAACGGCTGCGTAGGAGACTAGGTGTTTGAAAAGTCATTAAAACACTTTTCGTTATAGTCATTATGGTAACCAGTCTGCGCTCACGTTGCCATTGGCGACGATTATTGATGGACAATAAAATGATCAACGGAATTCTTCTCCTCGAGAGTCTCTTTGAATGAGGCAATGGCCAGTCAGGATGTTCTTTTCTCAATGACATTATGATTCATTTGTTTATTCACAAGATATCTAAACTATGGTATCTCTGCATAATGCCCATCTAAGAAAGGTGTTTCCCACGTAGTGTCCATTCGACAATTTAGATATTGACATGGATTGTCATCACCTAACTGGTTTGCATTGAAATTTTAAGGATTGTAGGAAGGAGATTTCATTTAGAGATCAAGCAACTATTATATTACCCACAGTACTTAGCTTTTGACCTTCTGGAATTTTCCGAAATTGCGAGAAGAAATCTGCACGTTTGCCTAAGCAAAATGTTTCAAATATGGTCTCATTAAGGGGTCAAAAAAAGCCTGGGCCACACCCAGATTGGTCTCCTTTAGGAATTTCATTCACAAATTTCCACAAGCATATGCATACGCAAAGTCCTCCCTTTCCGGCAACTTTTACTTAATTACACCTTTTTACCCCCAAGAAGTTCTAAGAAATCGCCCGTTTCATTGAATTATTTTGCATCGGTCCAGTCCCTCGGTGACAAAATATCACAAAATCAACATGTAAAACTTTAAAGTAAGGAACTTTCCATTTGTTTGGTTCTAGGCCCTAGCAGAAGTCCACCACCCAACAGTAAGATTTAGTGTCAGAAAAGTGCTGTTCTTGAACCAAGTTTTGCGGGAAAATAAACAATAGACCAAATTGGCTAACTCAATGTTGTGCCCAATTCAAACCCTTTGGGAATAAAACGTTTTGTTCCAGGAATTTCCATATCATTTTAATGTGAATGGTACATTAAAATTTGTAATTTCCAAACATTTCTATTTTCCTAGGTTGTTTTTTAGCTTATAGACATTTGTCTCCCAAAACAATTAATTTCCTCATTTAGCTTTGGCCAACCTTACAGAAACACAGAAAATACACATTCCCTCAGACTGTCGCTTATTGATATTGTAAATGGAAAGTTGGTATAGCAAGCTAAAGAGTATACTTGTCACCTGAGAAACATACCGCAAAAGCTTGGAGTTTTTTGAAGTATTTTCAAAGGCCAAAATAACACGACGGCTAGATCCTCAGTGATGGATGCAAACCGTTTTGCCAAGTCCCTGATTTCTATCAAGTGATTAACTTATCCTGGTACAGATGGTTACAAAACAACGCACAAATGTAAGGACTTGGACAGGATCTTAATACTACTGAAATCTCATGGTACTTTAACTAGTATCGCGATCTTCTTATAGTTTTGCCTATGCGCGAGCCGTCAATATTTTGTGGTATTGCCGTCTCACTTTTGCAGCCTGTGATTGGTTCTAATGTTGAAAGTGACGGCGTTGCACTGAATTGGGTTGCTGACGTACGCAAAACAAATACGTTTCGCAGGTGGAAAGTATTGAAATCTCGATCAGGCACGGGTTGATTAGTTTACAGTTTTATTTATCCTTATAAATGATGGATCGCGATACAAAACTAATTGCGATTTTGAGAGGGCAATACCACATTATATTGACGGCGGCAGAAAATATATTCCGTATTGGGCTCCGTCGCCTCGTGACTCCACCCAATACAGAATATATTTTCTCCCAACTAGCCGTCAATATAATGTGGTATTGCCGTCTCAAAATCGCAATTTGTTTGTATAATTGGCATGATATCTTGTGTCTGACTGCTACTGAGGTATCAATGATTGAATTTTTTTCAATAACTCACATAATCGAAGAAAGGGAAATAACACATCGACGTATCAGAGTCCAAGTAGGTTTTTCACGTTTTGGACATCGTTTCTGAAAAAAAAAAAAAAAACAATGAAGAAAGAAATAACAATTATCTTAATTTATAAAAGTGTTTGTGCTTAGTTAATAGCAACAATTCCTATTCAGTGTTACTTTGACATGTAGACTTGAGGACTGCAATAGCTCACTTAACTTGACATAAGCAACCGGCAATCACCAATCAATTTCACTGTCAATCCATCATAACACGGCTCAAACAGCTAGCTATCTGCAGGAAGCTGAAGTAGCTGACTCCGTGAATGCAAACATTATTTAATACAGGTAATAGCCAAAGCAGTTCAAGTAAAAATAACCACTCTGGCAACCGTTTTTACAGCCATTTCTCTTTGAAGGACGTACCTGCTTCTTTCGAGAACTTGCTGATTAAAAACATGGACAACGTAAAGTGATTCAGTCTTTAACGTTACATCTATATAGCACTTACCCTTCTTTTCGTGTTTGTGTTGCCCAAATTCAAAGGTGACATCATCGCCAATTAGCACAAATGGCGCCCAGTATTTTATGGCGGAATAATTCTTTGTCTCTCGAAGAGATTTCATAGCATGGTGAAGACTTTTACTTGTACTTTTTCTATCTGCCAAGTGTTCATAGAAACACTTCATGAACAGGAAGGTGGCCTCATCGTCGATTGCCCAGAGTGACACCAGAACAGACCGGGCACCAGCACAGAGGAAAGCCCTGGCTATTCCCACAATACCCTCAGATTTTACCTCTCCCTGGCCACTATGACAGCAACTCAGTACAACCAGTCTTGCCTGAAGACGAACTGCTTGAACATCGCTCAACGATAACATGTAATCTTCCTTTTCAAGGATCTGGGATGTGCGTTTGGGATTTGGGGCCAAAGCAATTTCTCCAGATCCGTGATCCCCATGTGCAGCAATGTGGATTAAAGCAACTGACTTCATTCTTTTCAGCACCTCAGCTTTGGTTGCATTTTTTCCTGTAAGAGGCGCAGTCTGCAGAAGTTCTCCAATTATATCCACCTCTTTTTTCGCACATGGCAGCTGTCCATACATGGGTTCACCAGTGCCGTAAGTGACTTCCTTCAAGCACGAATCGCCCACAAGCAGCACTTCATTCTTACCTTGGAAGTTGTCAGGTGCCATAGCGATCAATTTTAAAGCAGTTAGCGAGGGAATTGCACGGATCCTGACAGAGTCACTCAATGCAGAAAAAGGAGCCTGGCAAAAGTGTCCATCAGGAACAAACACTAAGTCATCACCCTCGAGCAAGTCTGCAATAGGATTGACTAAGACATCATATAAAGGCTGCAAAGAGTGCACACAGAAGCTCAAGGACTGAACGGTTTCTTCAACAACTTCCCTACTGCTTGAAAAGTGGCTGCATTGTCTGTCAAGTGAACGATTCTCGCATCGTACAACGGTCCCTGCATTGATTTGTTTAAAAGTACTTTTCATCAGAGAGTCGGCACTTCCATTTTCGATTTTCTTTTGTCTAAAATTTATCCCAATATCTTCTCTTAGCAACCAGAAGCTGATTGAGTTCCCTTCAAGTGCTGTGAAAACAGTTTGTGAAGGTAGATCTTTCATTACAAAAGAGATAGTTAACCTCATTGTGGGGTTCTCATCGATGCCGTATTGCATCTTCAAAATGTCTGCCAAAGCCTGTGCTCGTCCTTGCTCAGCAGCATACAAAGCCTCATCAACCTCTCCATTCTTCAAAAGTGCTCTCCACAGAGCAGTGTATGCACACCCATTTGTGTCACGAAAGCTAATTTTCCATGCATCCTCTGACTGAAGAAGACACCTTGTTTTATCAAAATAATGAATGCTTAAACGATAGTAACTAAGAGCTTTGCTCAAGGAGTCAAAAAATTCATGAACAAGACCAATGTGATAACATGCTATTGCCTGCCCTATTGGGTCCTCCGTTTCCTTGCAAATACTAAGATCTTGATTGTGGTACACCATGGCTTGCTTAAAATCACCAAGACTTCCATAAGCGCTGCCGAGATTACCGTAGGCTCTTCCTTCTCCGTCCCTGTCCCCCAGATCTTTTGCAATACTAAGATGTTGATTGTGGTACACTATAGCTTGCTTAAAATCACCAAGATTTCTATAAGAGCTGCCGAGATTGCCATAGGCTGCTCCCTCTCCAGCCCTGTCCCCCAGTTCTTTCACAACACTAAGATGTTGATGGTGATACACTATGGCTTGCTTTAAATCACCAAGACTTTCATAAGCGTTGCCGAGATTGCCATAGGCTCTTCCTTCTCCGTCCCTGTCCCCCAGTTCTTTTGCAATACTAAGATGTTGATTGTGGTACACTATAGCTTGCTTAAAATCACCAAGATTTCTATAAGAGCTGCCGAGATTGCCATAGGCTCTTCCTTCTCCGGCCCTATCCTCTCGTTCTTTTGCAACACTAAGATGTTGATTGTGGTACGCTATAGCTTGCTTAAAATCACCGAGACCTAGATAAGCGATGCCGAGATTGCCATAGGCCCCTCCTTCTCTGGCCCTTTCCCCCAGTTCTTTCGCAATACTAAGACGTTGATTGTGGTACGTTATGGCTTGCTTAAAATCACCAAGACTGTCATAAGCGTTGCCGAGATTGCCATAGGCTCTTCCTTCTCCGTCCCTATCCCCCAGCTCTGTTGCAATACTAAGATGTTGATTGTGGTACACTATGGCTTGCTTAGAATCACCAAGACTGTCATAAGCGTTGCCGAGATTGCCATAGGCTCTTCCTTCTCCGTCCCTGTCCCCCAGTTCTTTCGCAATACTAAGAGCTTGATTGTGGAACACTATGGCTTGCTTAAAATCACCAAGACTTTGATAAGAGATGCCGAGATTGCCATAGGCTCCTTCTTCTCCGGCCCTGTCCCTCAGTTCTTTTGCAATACTAAGACGTTTGTTGTGGTACACTATGGCTTGCTTAAAATCACCGAGACCTTGATAAGCGATGCCGAGATTGCCATAGGCTACTCCTTCTCCGGCCCTATCCCCCAGTTCTTTCGCAATACTAAGACATTGATTGTGGTACGCTATGGCTTGCTTAAAATCACCAAGACTGTTATAAGCGTTGCCGAGATTGCCATAGGCTCTTCCTTCTCTGGCCCTGTTCCCCAGTTCTATGGCAAGACTAAGATGTTGATTGTGGTACATTATGGCTTGCTTAAAATCACCAAGACTTTGATGAGCGACGCTGAGATTGCCATAGGCTCTTCCTTCTCTGGCCCTGTTCCCCAGTTCTATGGCAAGACTAAGATGTTGATTGTGGTACATTATGGCTTGCTTAAAATCACCAAGACTTCCATAAGCGTTGCCAAGATTGGCATAGGCTCCTCCTTCTCCGGCCCTGTCCCCCAGTTCTTTTGCAATACTAAGATGTTGATTGTGGTACACTATGGCTTGCTTAAAATCACCAAGACTTCCATAAGCGTTGCCGAGATTGCCATAGGCTCCTCCTTCTCCGGCCCTGTCCCCTAGTTCTTTCACGAGACAAAGATGTTGGTTGTGGTACACTAAGGCTTGCTTAAAATCACCAAGACTTCCATAAGCGTTTTCGAGATTGCCATAGGCTCTTCCTTCTTCGTCCCTGTTTCCCAGTTCTTTTGCAATACTAAGAGCTTGATTGTGGTACACTATGGCTTGCTTAAAATCACCAAGACTTTGATAAGAGATGCCGAGATTGCCATAGGCTCCTCCTTTTTCGGCCTTGTCCCCCAGTTCTTTTGCAATACTAAGACGTTTGTTGTGGTACACTATGGCTTGCTTAAAATCTCCCAGTCTTTGATAAGCATTGCCGAGATTGCCATAGGCTCCTCCTTCTCCAGCTCTGAAACCTACTTCCTTAAAAATGGCTAATGCCTCTGTGTAATTTGTTATGGCCTGATGAAAGTCAGCTGCATCCTGATAGTATCTACCAAGAATGAAAAAAGCCAAACCCTCGCCTTTTCTGTCTCCCTCCTTTCTTGCAACATGAAGCTGTTGCATGTGCCGCTCCAAAACGTCCAACTTTCCATCCACCATTTTTGATAATCAGAACCAGGAAGTTTTTCTTAAAATTTTGGGATGTGCCTAGAAGATAAATGAACGAAAACACAATAGGTTCAATGCTCTGACTACAGGATGCTAAACCGGCACAGGAAGATTAATTGAACAGTGAAGGAATAACTATCTTTAGCCATTACTTTGAAAGAAAATGCCTTTCTTCAGGAATGTAGCCCATAATGGCGGGATGGCGCAGTGGTGAGAGCACTCGCCTATCACCAATGTGGCCCGGGTTCGATTCCCAGACTCGGCGTCATATGTGGGTTGAGTTTGTTGGTTCTATTCTCTGCTCCGAGAGGTTTTTCTCCGGATACTCCGGTTTTCCCCTCTCCTCAAAAACCAACATTTGATTTGATATGTATTGATTTGATTTGATTTCATTTGTGCACGACCCCACAAGCTGTTCAGCTTTAAAACACTATCGTGTGAAAATTAAGGATTATTATTATTATCATTATATGATAAAATGCTTGGGCGTTTACCAGACTAAGAGCGTTTTATACAATAATAATTGAGGAACATTAAAAGTAGAAATTCTATTATGTAATGAGAGGAAAACAGCCTATAGGAAAATGATGGCATCCCGTTTCATCTTTCTCATCGAAAGCTCATTAAAAGTTCCTAAGATTTGCTTCTCTGGCAGGAAATCTGCTGCCGGTAGGTAGCTGACACCAAAAAGACAGGAGGGGATGTCATTAAGAGTGCAACATTCATTTTTCTGTAATTGACGTCAAACTCATAATTTTTTACTTCAGGTCTAAATCTACCCAATGTCGGAATCAGAAATTAAATCGTCTGTTTTTCGTCATAATTTTTTGTCTGGATACCTTGTTAATCCATGTTTTTTCATCCAGGGAGTTTTAATGAGCTAATTGAATTGCTAACACGTTTCCATTGGCAAAGGCTGCTGGTCAGAGCAAAATTGGCCGTTTTTATTCTAGAGGCGCATCATAAGGCTTTCCGAATTATGCCTTTCCTTCTCTTTCTCCATAAGCTGAAATCACTCCTTGGGAAACCCTGATGAAGAAAAGAATTTTGTTTCGAAATATTGGCTTAAGATAGTTATTCCTTCAGTGTTCAATTAATCTTGCTGTGCCAGTTTAGCATCCTGTAGTCAGGGGATTGAACCTATTGTTTTCGTATTTCTCGGCATTGTTTACAAAAATAGGTACGCAATGCGTACATGTGGGTAGCCGATGTCATTCGGGCTCTAACCATTCACTATACTAGCTCTCTACGAACTTCATTGGCTTCCCATTGCCCATCGAATCAGGTTTAAGATTTAGATCAATTTATCGATCAGCACCATCTTATCTTAGTGACTTGATTACACTCGTATAAAAGCCTGTTATTAGCAGTTCTGCAGAAGATAAGGTGCCCAAGTGAAGCTATGATTTTATATCCACAGTTCATATATGATCCAATTCATATATCATTTCATCGTTGATTCATTCCTCACGGGAACATTAGAACCCACAAATGACCTGCTCCCAACGTCAGTGGCTTCATAGCTCAGTTGGTTAGAGCGTCGCACCAGTATCCTGAGGTCACGGGTTCAAATGCCATTGAAGTCCTGAAATTTTCAGGCTTCTTTGCAAAAATTGCGTTCACAACTGTGAAGATCATAGCTTCACTTGATTTCATATCCGCAGTTCATATATGATCCAATTCATATACCATTTCATCGTTGTATACTCCTTGTTGATCAGTTCCAAAGGATCATCGGGATTTCTGTTTGTTGTGATTTTGTTTACTCCCATGTTTATTTCCTGATTTTTTCCAACTTTTTTTTAAACTGACTTAGAGTGTGATATGTAGTGTTAGTTTTTTACCTCATATAAACCATGTGAGCATTAGCCCTACCAATGGGAAAGGAGCCACACAAGCACAGAGAAAAACTCTGACCAGGGTGGGAATTGAACCCACGACCTTCGGGTTATTTCACCGGTGCTCTACCGACTGAGCTACAAGGTCAGACGGGAGCAGGCTGTGGGAGCTGCAGATGTTAAAGTTACGGCAATTAACAGCTACGTGTACAAGTAAGGATTACGTTTTTGCAAACGTTGGCCGTGTAACACTTATATTTGAACAGACTTAACTGATTAGAGTGTAATGTGAAATGCTAGTTTTTTACCCCATATAAACTCATCGGTTACAAGTATTGCTGCTGTTTGCAAGATTAAAAATATGATTTCATTGCATATCAATATCGCCAGTAAAATCTGAACCACTACGATGCGCATAATTTGACAACTCCTTCCTAAGAAATGTCAGAGATATAGCATCGTGGCTATCTTTTGCATCTTTCAATTTTTTAATCGTAATGAATTTATATCAAGGTCTCATTCCAATGATTGAGTTCCATCTGTCAACACCACCTGATTTTTATTGGGTTTTGATGCTAATCTTGTATTCAAATATTGCAAATTTATGCTATCTTTTGAATTTTGAGAATAAGAAATATCTGTCAATCGAAAATGTGACATATCAATGTTGCCTAGAACGTTTCAACCAGATTTCTCAAATTTGGTCGATAAAGCATTTTCTAATTGTTGTTTTGCGACAACATCTGAATTTTCACTTCCTTCCTTTAATCCAGTGATTTTCTTATGGTTCATAAAAAGCGGATTTCTAATTTTATATTATCATCATCGAATTGCATATACCACTGTGAAAAAAATATTGATAATTAAGACAATCTGCTTTTCCTTGACGAGGATTGCCAACATCTTAAATACGGTTAAAATCCACCCGCAGGTGTCCCTTTAAAACAGATGATCCGCCTGTTTTAATATATTGGCTGAGGTCAATCGATTCACCATTGCCGCCATTTGCTTTTACATGATCATATATTTGTTTTTTTGTCAAACAGTGATCGTCTTCCTTGCCTGGTTTCAAATTGGTTAATTTTTTCCATCCATATCATAATTAGCATCTGTAGTTAGTTTAAAACCAACTCCTGGAATGCCTTCAACTATTTTTGTACTTAGTGTTTCTAATAAACCGTTTGAATAATTCATTTATATATAATTGGTGTATATTAAAATTGTTCATTAAAGTTTTTCGTGGTTTATCAATATAGATGAAGCTATATGGATTCTTTGTTGCTTTTTCATAGACTTCTTTGAAAGTATTGCTTTCTCGGCAAATCAGTGATTTTTCATAGGTGCTTGGGAATTCATAAATACAAAAATGACTACAATTCAGCTTAATATCTTTTGGGGTCTTATAATATGATTGACTCAAATAAATCACACTGCAATTTTTATGTCTCCCCCTTATAAAATAATCAATCAATGGCCTTTGGTTTTTATCACACATAAAATCATCAAGTATCACCAGCTTTTGGTTATCATCTGTTAATTCAGAAACTGGAATTATTTGGTCGTTACTAGCTTCAATAATATCATAACCAGCCTCATCACTTATTGGATTAAACATGGTCAATGGATTTTGATATTTTGACTGTTCTACGTTTTTAGTATATAGGTATCTTTTGTCAAAGTACAATAAATTTTAAATCATATGCATTAATGTGTTTGTTTTACCAGATCCTGACGGTCCACAGATCAGGGTCCTAAAGCATTTATTTGGCATAAAAGGGTATAACTGTTGATAATTTCCAACATTATCATTAGCAGAATCATAATTTGGTATTTTCATTCCTCATATCATATGGGTACATTATCTCATAACATGATGTTAAACACCATGTACAACATGATGTTAAACACTGTGTCAAATACTATCTTTTCTATACGATTTTCCATTTTTATGTAACCAAATAATATAATCAAATGAGTTTACTTAAGTAGAAAGAACTTGCAAAGCAAAAATCTGAATTAGGAGATAGAATTAATACTGTACGAGACGCAATCATACAACACGATTTGGGTCAAAAAACAAGCCAAGCATCTCTTACCAAGGTGTTTCAACCGATAGCAACAAAACTAGATGATGTTATCGTCAGTAATTTGAAAATGCCTGTAACAAAACGATTAAAAAAAGGTGAAGTACCAAATTATGGTATTAATATCGAAGATGAGGTTCCAGACATGAATCTCGGTGATTTATTTGAAGAACTAGTCTTACCACAGCAAGAAAAAAGATGGTTGCTAAGCCGCCTACCTATGGAGAATCATTGCAAGATATATTGGAAGGCAAAACAGATTAGTGTTGATCCTCAATACTTTCCTCAAGAAACACTAGAGTTGCCTCCAGAATATGATGATGATGAGAAACCTGAAACCATATGAAGATATGGATAATGAGATATTAAATGATATTGGTGTGTGAGAACGTCCTCGGGTGTGAATTTATACAGAGTTTTTTACAGAGTCTAACTATATAGAATTTAATTTCGAGAATCAGTTTAACTGTGGAAAGTTTAAAAGAGCTGTGGATACAAGAATTTCTTCCTAGTATCCGAAAGGAAATCCGCAAGGAAATCGACTCGCTGAAGACTCGTCTCCTCGACCCCAATAAAAGGTTTGACGAAATTGAAAAGTCCCAAAATTTTATTTCAAAGCAATACGACACTGTGATATCGACGATCAAGGACTTAAAAGAACACAACGAAGGGGTTAAAAGCCAAGTTCAAGAGATCGAGGAAGACATAAACAAGCTCCGCAACGATGGTTATAGTGTGGAGGTCAAGTTGGATGAGCTCGAGCAGTACGCGCGAAGGGACTCTCTCGAAATAACCGGTATTCCAGTCGTACCTAACGACAACCCAGCGTTGCTGGTGAAAGAGATGCCTGAAATTATGGGAGTAGATCTCGACGTAAACGATATATCGATCACTCATCGTTTACCGCCAACGAAGAAAGTGAAAAACCGACTAATTGTTAAATTCACTCGAAGAGAGAAAAGGGATGAAATCTACAGCAAGAGGAAAAACTTAAAATCCAAGCGGACTAAAGATCTCCCGTCTGTGTTGCGAGCCAGAATCTGCGGTTGTAAGTCATAAAGCACAAATCCATGTCAACGAAAGTTTAACGCCATACAGAAAACGACTACTGGGCAGAATTTTACAATTCAAGCGTGAACACAACTACAAGTTTATTTGGACGGCTAATGGTAAAATACTGCTGAAGAAAACGGAGAGCTCTACTACGAGATCTTTTGTAACCTATGAGGAATTCGAAGAGTTTCTTGATCAGTCTAATTAATTAGTTATCAGTTTAAGGACTTATTTCAACTTGTATAATTGCAGAGGTAAATATGGCTGATTACCAGGAAAACGTAAGTAGTTGTTTACCATTTTATGATTTAACTGATAGGGAATTTAATGCTATGGTTGGCAACTGGCCTGATGGGCGCCATGATCTTGACCTTTACGATCTCTTCCCGAATCCAAGTAAATTCGACGAGTGAGACCCAGATCTAATGTTAAATACCCCTTTCTCAGAATATTATTCAGTCCGTGGTTTTAACAAAATGCTAAACAATTTAAATGTAAATCTTTTTCAATTCTTCATTGCAATAATAGAAGTTTATCTCAAAACCTAAATCTATTGGAATAACTATTATGCTCCCTTGACTCTAAGCTGGATATACTTGGAATTACTGAAACTAAACTAGGTGAGAAATCTATTTCTAATGTTAGTATCAGAGACTATAATTTTTTTCACACGGACTCGCCAACAAATGCAGGCGGAGCTGCTTTATGATAGCTAATGATCTTAAAGCTGTACCGAGGCCTGACATTAAATTTGATTTAGCACTAGTTGAATCCAGCTGGGCAGAAATTGATACTGGTGAAGATAAAAAGAAGATGATAATAGGCTGTATTTATAAGCATCCCACTTGTAATTTAGAACAATTTCGCAACCAACTAAATGATATAATTAAAACAGTTAATCCCAATAGACACGAAATTTACATCTTTGGAGATATGAATATAAATTTCCTGAAATTTAATGAACATACCCAAACTGAAGAGTTCTTAGATATGCTTTATGCTAATAACATCTTGCCGATCTTTACTAAACCTACCAGGCTTACTGATCATACAGCAACACTCATTGGCAGTTGATATAACAGATCATCTCCCAATTTTCTGCATAGTTAGAACCCAACCTATACGGAATAATAGCAACGAAAACTATTTTCGAGACTATTCTTAATTTAACAAGGATCTATACCTAGATGATATAAAACTGATCAATCGGCATGAAATCCTCAACCCAGAAAAGAATCTAAATGAAAAGGTATAAGGGGCAATGAGTACCCTGAATATGATTATAGATAAACATGCTCCCGTGAAGCTGGCTAGCCAAAGCAAGCAAAGGCAACTTAATAAACCATGGCTCACTAAGGGTATCCTAAAATCGGTAAAAAGGAAACAGAAAATGTACCGTACACATTTCCTAAGCAAGGAGTGACAAAAAATCGGGGAATATAAGCATTATGCAGCCATTCTTTCACATCTTAAGAATAAAATTAAGACAAAATATAAGAGTATGCAATTAGACACCCTCAAGCAAACTTGGAAACTTAGTGGTACTCTTGTTAAAAGAAAAACCAAAGGTCAAACTCTCCCCACGAGAATCACTCACAATAACAAGACTTTTACACAAGAAAAGGATATGGCTGAATTATTCAATAACTTCTTTGTCAATATTGGGCCCATTTTAGTAAAGGAAATCAAAACTGATCATACAGACCCCTTGAAATACATAGAATCTACACCATCAAACAGTTTTTATCTTGCTCCAGTAATCCAAACACAAGTATCTACATTATTTGCTGGACTAAAAGAAAATAAAGCATCCCTAAATGTTCCTAACAAACTTATTAAATTTGCGAGTGGACAGCTCTCTGCGCCCTTCACTGAAATATATAATGAGTCAATACTATCAGGGGAGTTTCCTGAAATCTTTAAAATATCAAAAGTAACCCCAATATTTAAAAGTGGCAGTGTATCGGATTTAGGAAATTATAGGCCAATAGCAGTTGTTTCTCCTTTTAGTAAAGTATTGGAAAGACTAGTATATGACCAACTTGTGTCCTATATAGAAAAAGAATGTCTACTCTTTAACTTCCGGTTTGGCTTTCGAAAGTGATACTCCACTGAATATGCCATTCTAGAAACTGTGGAGAAATTAAAATCAGCAGTTGGCGCTAAGCAAATAACATGAGGTATCTTTTTAGACTTTCTTCGATACAATTAAGCACCATATTCGTTTAGAAAAACTGTATAAATATAGGATCCGAGGACTTCCCCATGCATGGTTT
>NC_090889.1:26514514-26524514 GCF_036669925.1 Montipora capricornis
ACGGGAGCAGGCCGTAGGAACTGAAGATGTTAAAGTGTACAAGTACAAGGAGTTCATATGGGGTAGAAACTTAGCACTTCACATTACACTCTACTCAGTTAAGTATGTTCAAATATATGTGCTACACGGCCAACGTTGGCAAAAACGTAATCCTTCCTTGTACTTGTACATGTTCATTGCGGTGACTTTAACATCTTCAGTTTCCATGGCCTGCTCCCGTCTGCCCTTGTAGTTCAGTCGGTAGAGCGGCAGTGATCTAACCCGAAGGTCGTTGGTTCAATTCCCACCCTGATCAAAGTTTTTCTCTGTCCTTGTGTGGGCCCATTTCCATCAGTAGAGCTAACGCTCACAGTGTTCAGATGGGGTAGATACTTAGCACTTCACATTACACTCTAATCAGTTAAGTCTGTTCAATGGCTAAAAAGGCTTTGGAATCTGGTGTTTCACACGCTGGTGATAAAATAGGTAAAAAAGTTGCTGAAAAATCTGGTGATTTAATCATGAAACAGCTTTCAAATATAAGACAGAGTACATCAAAACCAAAACAGCAAAAAAAACAATACCAATTCAACCTATGACACAACAAGAAGAAAGCACTAATATGATTTTAAATCATTTGATATCAGGCAGCGGTATAAAAAGAAGACGTTAAAACTCTTTGATATAATTATGTAATGTAATAATATAACGGCTTTTCGATCAGATCACTATTTACAACGAACCGTTTTCAATTAGCTGACGTTATTCGATATCCTAATAATAATCTAAGACAAGAAAAAAATGGGTACAAGTTTACGATTAATGATCGAAGTTCATTTTTTGGTTTTCTTGTTACTTTTCAGCTTCAAAAACTTACTGATGGAGCTGGATATGCTGCGGCTGATAGAATTTCTGTTACAAACGACATTCTTCATAATGTTCCATTTGTAAAAAATCTTTTGGAATATTCTGGTGACTTTAGTCGTTCTGTTGCAAAAAATAGCTTGTGGTATCTTGACACAAATAATACTACAGCAAACAATAATATCGGTTTCGAAAGTAGAAGACTGCTTACACAAGCTGTCAACAACGACGGGACCGGTGGTTCAAAACTCGTCAATGTCATCATTCCTCTTAATAGATACAGCTTTTTTGAAGAGCTTGAAGGTAAAATGCTTGTTTCTATGCAGCTTCAATTTAATATAAGCTTTAATGAAGATGGCGAATTAACTTCATATGGCAAATGGAACAGATGATGGTAAAATTGTTATAAGCAAATTTGAATAATGGTTGCCGAAATTAATACCAAAAGACAGCAGGTATAGTAATTTTGTAAGCGCTTTTATGAAGGAATCAAAATGGAAATATTTGAGAGAATTTTATGACGTTAGTGCACCTACCCGTACAAGCGGCTATTTTCAAATTTCAGCAAATATTGACAATGTCAAATATGTCTTTGTTTATTTGAAAAAAGCTATCGTGATGCAAATGGAGCAAGACATGTTGACACTACTCGTTATAAAATGGATACCTTTTTTCTTGACGGCGGTGCAAGCCCTAATAACTGTAGATTAGAATACGGTAATGGTGTCTTTTATCCAGGACATGAGTATGAAAGTGACTCGAAAGTAAGAATTTTCAATGATTTGATGGCATATGCGATGAGAAAAAATGATTATAATTCTGGAACTCAGTTAAATTTTAGCAATTATGGAAGTCTGTGTCCTCTTATATTTTTTGACTTGTCTTTTCAAACAGAAAAAGTTACACGTGATCTAAAACAATTAACATTCAGATACAGATCATCTGCAAATGCAAATCAAAATTTCAGTGTTCATGCAGTTGTTTTGTATGAAGAAACTATTGCTATTGATAAAATTGGCAATGAATTTGTTATAGTATAATAGTGCAAAATGGATTCATGTTTTGTATAGTGTTGTAAAATCGATTTTTATTTTGTATATTTTATTTAATCAACAATTTATATAACATATAATATATACATGAAATGACTCAACTTTATAAAATTAATGTTAGATTATCACCAAATAAAAAAAAAATCTTGCAAATGCTTTTCATAAAAAAGAAACCTTTGTTTTAAGATTAACAAACGATTCACTATCCGGACCTGATACTCATCATGTTCCAGCTACAGTTGTTAAACGATTAAACAAAAGCAAACAATTGAAAAAAGAAATGGTTATCAAACTCGCTAAAACCAACATCAGAAAGCAAGTTGGAGGCTCACTATTGTCTTCAATTTTGTCATTAGGCAGAACATTGCTTCCAACGATTGGTAAAACACGGCTTACGGTACTTTGCGAAACGAAACGAAACGAAATGGTACTTTGTGAAATGATTAACTGTAAGATCTATTGCTAAACAACGCAATTTGAAGCAATGCAGAAATCACGAGCATTCAAGGGGAAAAGAAAAGGTCGTAAACAAATAAAAAGCTTGCTCAATAAATGTGTTCAGAATCTTTAAGGATATGCAAGCTGGTCGCCAATTACAAAGCCACTCTTGTTTCTAATCGGAACGGCTTTGTGTTTGTTTCACATGGAAGTATTTCATATAAAACCAACAAAAATCCAAACAGGACATTTTCTTGGTACTCTGTTAGCTAGCAATGGTATTCCACTCGCCATTGAGGCTATAAAAAAAGTCAACAGGCAAAGGAGCACCGAAAATTGGACAAAAAACATTCAACAAAAGTAGAGGTGGATCTGCTTCACTAATTGGTTTACTAAAAATGCCTCCTCCATTTTATAACTATCCTCAGTATGTAACCGGTGAAGGTGTAAAAAAAAAAGCCAAAGAAAAAGAAAAAAAGGCAAAGGGTTGCTATTAGGTCCACAAAGCCCTTTGAGCAATATTCCAATTTTAGGAGCATTACTCTAAAACAACAATTTTATAAAAATATCCCATTAAGCAATCATGATTTGATTCAATGGTGCAATCAATGAGGTTTTCAGCAATGGTCAATCTGTACCTCATAACCACAAACAAACATTGTTTATTTACAATCTCCAACCATGATATATGAGTAGCAGTCATTTGGTTGCTACTTATGTAAAGGATAGAATTATTAATTATCTCGATCCGTTTGGTATGCCTCCGTTTCAAGAAATTGCAAACCATGCAAGAAAAGAAAAACTAACATTATTACACCAAAACAACCAAATACAAAATCTGCAGTCAGCAACTTGTGGTTTCTTTTGTCTTTATTTTCTCCATCAAATGAGCAAAGGTAATTCATATTATGATCTGTTGAAAGTATTTAATATCCATGATACAGTATTTCAAATATATCAAAATTAGATATATAACAAAATGAAATCATATTGCATAAAACAGAAAAAAACAAACTGAATACGTTGAACCTTCAGGTTATAAAAAAGCTACAAATGGGAGACTTATGTTTTATTGCACTTGGGCTGAATGCGGAATAACAAAAACCAAATTAGTTAAACAGAATAATTTAAACTAGGTAGCCCCTCAGATTTAGGGGGCTTTACAAAAATAAATCACAACCTATCAATAATCATATATGAATTTGATAGCGCAATGCTTCAACAAGCATGTATGGCCAGGGTTTAGCATCTGATTTAGGTTAAACAGCAGCTGAGTTGTTTTTAACCAAAGGAGTTCCATATCTTGGTAAAAAAGCTGTTGAAATGGGTTGTTATTACACATCAGAAATGTTACGAGACCGAAAGTTGCAAAAAAGGGCTATTAACTACACTTTAGACAGACTAAACTCAGCGATTCAAAATGTCGGATCACAAGCTTTGAATCAATTGTCGACTAAAATTAGACCAAAGAAAAAATACAAGACGAACAGAAAGGAGCTTGATGGTGGTGCTCTTGACATCCAAAGACAGCCAAGCTCGGAGAATTGCATTTAAGAACTCCAACTGTTAAAAAATACAATTACTGTGGACCTGGTACAAAACTAGAAGAGAGATTGAACAGTAATAATCCATCAATTCGTGAACATATAAACCCGTTGGATGCTTTTTGTAAAGACCATGATATAGCATACAGCAAAGCTGGAGATGATTTGTCAAAAAAGCATGAGGCAGATAATGTTATTATAAAGCAAATAGAAAATATTCCGTTCAGACAAAGACCGTGGTTTTCAACACCTTTCAAGTATGCAATGCAAGGAAAAAAAAACACTTGATCTCGGTGTCGAACCAAAAAACGTAGAAAGCAGTCGAGTGAAATAATAAATTGGCAGCAACAGTTAGCAGATGAGTTTCATAAACCACTCAAACAAAAATTCACTCGGCGGCGTGTTATACGTTATTGTGAATCATAGCGATGAAATATGGGCTGCTGGTTTGGTTAAAATGCAGAAATTTAGCAAATGGGATAAAGGCTACAAATATCTTCTTATGGTGATAGATGGATTGTAACATTGAAAAATAAACAAGGAGAGACTGTTAGAGAAGCGTTCCAAAGTATCTTCAAAGAAGGTAGAACACCAGAGTATCTATGGACTAATAAAGGAAGTGAGTTTTATAACAAACATGTTAAAGACCTCTTTGAGAAAAATAAAATAAAACTGTATTCAACAGGAAATGAAGAAAAAACATTAGTAGTTGAAAGATGGAATCTTACAATTAAAAACAAAATGTGGAAACCGTTCACCATTCAAGGCAATACACAATATTTGGATATATTGCCTAAAATATTGAAACAGTACAATAATAAAAACAAATTGCGATTTTGAGACGGCAATGCCACATTATATTGATGGCTAGTTGGGAGAAAATATATTCCGTATTGGGCGGAGTCGCGAAGCTAATGTGGTATTGTCGTCTCAAAATCGCAATTTGTTTTGTATCGCGATCCATCATTTATAAGAATAAATACAACTGTAAACTAATCAACCCGTGCCTGATCGAAATTTTAATTCTTTCTACCTGCGAAACGTATTTGTTTGCGTACGTCAGCAACCGAAATCAGTGCAACGACGTCAATTTCAACATTAGAACCAATCACAGGCCGCAAAAGTGACACGGCAATACGACGAAATATTGACGGCTCGCGCATAGGCAAAACTATAAGAAGATCGTGATACCACTAAGCATAGTTCAATAAAAATGCCTCAACACCTGTTGAGTCTTCAAAGAAAAAGAATCAAGGTTTAGTAGATTTCAATTTATACGGTGATATGGAGCAATCATCATACAAACTAAAATTTAAAATAGATGATACGGTTAGAATAAGCAAATATAAAAGAAAGACTTTTATAAAGGTTATACACCAAATTGTATGTGTATGTGTATGTATGTATAAACACCAAAGTGTTTATAATCGATAAAATACAATATACGAATCCAATCACTTACAAACTAAAGGTCTTGAATAATGAGGAAATATAAGGCAGTTTTTATGAGCCTGAATTATTAAAAGCCAAAGAAGATGTAAAGTCATCCAGAGAGATTTTAAAAAGAAACAAGCTTTGGTGAAGTGGAAAGGATATAGTGATGATTTTAATTCTTGGGTTCCATTGAAGGATTTGACAGATATATGAAAATATATGAAATTCTGAAACCAGTAACCAAAAATATAATTGTTTCTGGCTATTTTGAACGTACCAATTTTGGCATAAAAATAAGTATAGATTATAAAATGTCAGAATTCAATAAAAGAATATATTTTTACAATGATGATATCAAAGACGATAATTCAGACATTGAAAAGTCTGAATATTGAATATGATGTTAGTTTTATTGACGATGGAGATAATGAAGAAACATTTTACAATGATAATAATGATAATGATCCTGATTATTACGCTGAAAGTGAAAGCCAGTATTTATCCACAGAAAGTGAAACAGAATTGTCAGATGATGAAATTGACAAAATAAAATATCCAAAATATGATAAAAACGATTTTGACTATTTCCATGGCTATTATAATGAGTATCCAAATTAAACACATCTAAAATAATATAAAAAATATAATATGATATAAATATATAGAATGTGTATTAAACCGAATAACGACAAAATAAAAAATGACAATGATGAAATTGATGAACTTTCTCCAGATCAAAACGAGGAATTAAGAATAATGGCTTCAATATTTGATATTTGATGATGTCATCGAAAACATAAAGCTTAAATATGATAAAAATGTTGTTTAAATTACTATTGGTGAAACTAAAGTTGTTTAAATGAAATTCAATAAAAATACTCAAATCGATGATGAAGAAGAGTTTGAGTTATATAAAGTAAATGAAGATTATAAATTTTACTTTGTTATTGCTTATAAATTATCTATCATAAATAAATGATTAATATATGATATATATAATGAGTTTTTATAACAAAGCAAAATTTGACAAATATATAAATAACAAAAAAAAAATGAAAATGTTTTCAAAGACATATTTTTCAAAGACAAAGATTAACAAAGAAACAATCTAATGATTTATATGATTGTATTAAAAATTATGAAGTCCTTTTTATAAAAAGCAAAGATAAAACTTTTCAACCATATTTGTTTGATGAACAAGATTATTGTAACAATCATTTTAAAACATATGAAATTGATCAGTATTTCAAATGTTTTTTTACAAGTGATTGCATCTCTTCGTAAGAGACCTTCGTAACTTGTATACAAATTGTCCTCTTCTCTCTCGTCCGCCTGTGAATCATCGTTCTGGTTGATCCAGCGTCATCTAGTTGGGGAAAAACATAGGCCCGGGATGACCACGTAAATCCCATTCACTATCCAGATTGGCTATGTAGCCAGCATGGTTGCTCTGATAGTGTAGTGGTGATCACACCCAACCGGTAATCAGGGGGACGTGGGTTCAAATCCCGCTCAGGGCATAAAAAGTTTTTCTCCAATGAAAAATGTCTTCCAGGGGTTGTCCGTCCTCAGTCCTTTCAAACTTCATTAATTAATTACATTTCGCCGAGGCTTGGACTGTGAATCCATTTGTGATCATCCTGGGGGGCAGGGATGCGCTGTTGGCCCGAGAGACCTTCTTAACTTGTATATATATATATATATAGCTCTTTGGCATTACAAAGCTTTTGCTTTCATGTCCAAATTGAGCACTCTACTGGGATGAGTCATTGCCGCTAGCAATTGCGCATGCTCACTAGCTCGCTAGTTTGAGCACTCTGGCATGGCTTATATGTACCACATGTGTGGGACATTTGGGGTGGCTTTATAAGCTTAACCTCCATCCCAGACGTCAGCACTGCACTGATGAGGCCCAGGCCTTTTATCAGTTTCTAGTTGGGCTAACCCAGGGCGAAGCCCTATCAGTCTGTTTTTTGATCTCGCTTTCGCTTGTGGTAACGCTGCTTTGGCCTATGGCCCAGCAGCGTTATGTCAAGTGCTGATGTTGATCCCCAGTATAGCTGGGCTGATGATGTTTCAGATGATATGTCTGTCGTGTCTTTGGATGGCTCTGTTCCTCCGTCTTATGCCCAGATGGCCCGACCTGGCCGCCGTCCAAGAGTGTTGAGTCAGTCTTTGGAGGATGATTACATTATGAAAATGAAGCCCGTCTTTCGGATTCCGAAAAGGATCGGATTCACCCGTTGAATATTCTTCCTGAGCGCCCTTGTACGGCTCACTTTGTCCTTCCTACTAAAGATGCGCCTTTGTCTCAAGTCTTCGCTGATTTTAAGAATTGCGGCATTCGTGCAGTTGGTGTTAGGTGTTTGCAGCGTAGTCCTAATGGTTTTGTATCAGTAACGTTTTCTACGTCCGAGTACCGTGATTGTTTTCTTCGCCAGTCCTCGTTCATCTGTCGTCGTAATTCTTCGTCATTCACTTTCGTGGTAATCTACGAGGCCCCTTATGAACTTCTGGATGAAGCCCTTTCTCATCGTCTTAGCCATTATGGCTCTGTTCATGGCCGGGATTTCGTGGTTGTGGCCTCCAGGGTTATGATGGCATCCAAAGTGGTACCTCTGTGGGTAGAATGGAGTTGTCCGAGTCAATTCCTTCGTTCATGCGTTTTGGTAGGAAGCTCCTTAGGATTAAGCACGAAGGTCAGATTCCCACCTGCCGTAAGTGTCATTTGCCAGACCATGTTGCCAGAGCGTGTCCTAATGTTGTTTGTTTCAACTGTGACCAGCTTGGTCACACCTTCAGTGACTGTACCGAAGACACTAAATGCAGCATCTGTAAGGAGGATGGTCATTATGCCATTGATTGTCGCATGTCCTGGTGGCGTCGCCCTGCCTTGGCTGACATTGACGTTCCTGTCCCTCCTGTGTCCCATACTTCGCACCCTTCTACTGATGTGCCTCCTGCCGGTTCACCACCTCCTTCTGATGTTTCTGAACGCCCTCCGCCTGTTCCCCCGCCTCAGCCTTTATCCGATGATTCTTCATCACAACCGCCTTCTGATGTTCCGCCTTCTTCTGTTCCACTTTCTGCGCCTCCTTTGCAGTCATCATTGTCGCCGTCGCCGTCGTCTTCACCTTCTCCTGGTGTGTCTGCTCCTCAGGATTCTCCGTTTCCTTTGCATTCTACGCAGTCTACTCAAGATTCCTCTCAGCAGTCTGCAGACCCTTCACAGCTCTCGCAGTCTCAATCGCTCCTCGAGTCTCCTGAGCCTCCCTCCGACCTTCCTCCGGTTTCTTCTCCTCCATCAAGTGTTATTACTGGCACGCCCACTGTATCTGATTTGCAACTTGCCGCTGAAGTTCCTTCACAATATCCTCCTACTGTCTCAGATGAAGCCTTGGCTGCTATGGAAATTTCTGAAGTTAGTTCTTTTGTTTCGCCTCCTTCGTCTCAGAATTCTGTTCGTGCTTTTGTTTCACGTGTGGCGTTCAAGCGTAAGCCAGCTAGGTTGGACCCTGCTGATGGTCTTCCTCCACGTAAGTCTACTACACCTTTGCCGGTTAGCTCTGGTAGGAAGACTAATAACCCTCACACTTCATGAACTTTCAAATTGTTTCCTTAAACTCTAGGGGATTCAGTAAACGTTTTCAGAAATATCTTATTGATAACCTTCATGCTTCGTACGATGTTTTTTTGTTTTCAAGAAACCTTTATTACTGATCCTGAAGTATTTTGTGCTTTTTCTAAAGCCTGGCGTGGGCCTTGTTTCTGGTCTCCCGCTGTTGGAAAACGAGCCGGCGTTTTAACTTGCTTTTTTGATTCCTTTTCGGGTATAATTAGGAATTGGAAAAGAGATGTATCTGGTAGGGTTATTAGTCTTGTTTTTGAGCTTGATGGTCTTAAGATTAATTAATTAATATTTACGCGCCTACTAATCCGACTGAAAGGAAAGTGTTTTTTGATAATTTACACGAGTATTTTTTGCCTTCTGACGCCGTTATTATTGCTGGTGATTACAATTGCTATGATCACCATCTTGACAAATTTGGTGGGAACTTTGTTGCTGCTAAATATTTTTCTGTTTTTTGTTCGACTTTTTCTTTGTCAGATGCCTGGCGTAAGTTTCATCCAAGGCTGCGTCAGTGCACCTGGCTTAATTCTGATTTTTCTATCGGTTCCCGGCTTGATAAGTTTTTTGTTTCTGAGAGATTTATGCCTTCGGTTACTTCCTGCGAAATTAGACTTTGTCCTTTTTCCGATCATGATTTTGTTTATCTTTCTATCCAGTCCTCTGGGAATAATTCCTGTGGTTCTGGTATTTGGAAATCATTAACTCGCTTTTGAATGACAGTGCGTTTTGTGAATAAATTACAACCAGCATTGGTGATCTTTCTGGTTTTCTGCAACACTTTCCTTCAGTTAAGTCGTGGTGGGATTTCTTTAAGCATTCTATTCGTTCACAAATTACATATTTTTCTAAGAATAAGTGCAGGGAGCTCTCACACGAGCGCGTTCTTTTGGTTAATCGCATCATTGATCTTAGGCTTAAATTAACTTCTGGTGATTTGTCGGTTAGCTCTGAAATTTCCGAGCTCGAAAGTGAACTGAAGGCCCTCACCTTGAAAGAGTTGGATGGCTCTAAGGTTCGCTCCAGAGTTCAGTGGTTTGAAGAGGGAGAAAGGCCTACTC
>NC_090889.1:26532014-26539514 GCF_036669925.1 Montipora capricornis
TCTAAGCCAAACTGGCGTGTTTCAATGAAGTACATCAAAATGTAAATGATCTCATTTTCAGAGATAAAACGGAATAAATAAAGTACATCAATAAAACTCCTTGTTTGACCTTGAACCGACAAAGACGATCTGTCACATCACAACCAACCAAGTCACAACCAAGTCGGAAAAACAGCACAAGGTATCAAAAGAGTGTCATCAATAAGAATATCAAACATGAAGACTACAAACAAACGCTATTTAACAACAAACAAATATACCATACTATGAAAACCATTCGAAGCAATAATCATCAACTTGGAAGCTATGAGTTCAACAAAATGTCATTGTCATGCTTCGATGACAAGCGCTATATCCACGAAAATGGCATAACAAGTTACGCTTACGGTCACCATAAAATCCAAAAACGTATGACGTCACAGCTGTGCCGTTCTAAAACAATCCGGATGACAACCTTTACTGACAAACTTTACTAACAAACTTCACTCACAAAGTTTACTCATAAAGCTTACTCATAAAGTTTACTAACAAAGTTTACTGACAAAGTTTACTAATAAAGTTTACTCATAAAGTTTACTCACAAAGTTTACTCATAAAGTTTACTCATAAAGTTTACTCATAAAGTTTACTCATAAAGTTTACTCATTCAGTTTACTCACAAACTTTACTCATAAAGTTTACTCATGAAGTTTACTCATAAAATTTATGAGATCATTTTCAATAATGTCACGCTATGGATTGATAAAAGTTGCGTTTAATAAGTGTAAAAAAGCAATAATAATATGGTTTTCGAATGGTGAAAATGAAATATAAAATTTTACCGTAGATATATACAGGTTGAACAAAGCGGGAAATATCAAGACAAATACATTTTTTCATTATGATTTTTGTATTGTTACCAACCGCTTCCACTAATATATATAAATATTATTTAATCTAAATTTCAATATGTTTCAATAAAACAACAAAACGAAGCATCAAACGAACACTACTTCAAAAAAGCTTCCGCTTTTTTGAGCTGCAAAAGCTACGCTTATATCGAAGTAGTGAAAAAAAGCAATAAAAAATATTTTTGTAAATAAAAAATATTATAAAAAAATATTCTAAAAAATATAATAAGAAATGTTTTGGAAAGATTAAAAATCAATATGAAAAATGGTCTCGTACCCCCAACTACTATACTTAAGGAATGTTGCCTGACGTCACGAATGGCTGCGTGGGAGTAAACTGTCTGTTCTCAACCCCGATCCTTAACGTTATACACCTATCAAATCGCGCACGCTGCAATCATTTGTGCCCCTGTTCAAATATGGAGCGGTATTGGTGTCAAAATTAAAGTCGCATTTCATTGTACTGATCTTGCATTTTATGCTGTACTTTTCGAATTTAATGTTGCATCAGTTGCATTTTCATGCTGTGTTGCGAACTGATAGTGAGATAGATAGATAGATAGATAGATAGATGGATAATTTTTATTTAAACACGATCAATTCATCAGCCCATAAAAATACATATCACAATAAGCTAAAATATTTCAAATTCAAACTGTATACTATAAACAAAAAGCTGTTTTCCGTGAATGCCGTGCGTTAGACTTAAAGAAAGTCAGTAATCTTACGTTTAAATACCCCCAGAGACTTTGTGTTCCTTGTATCGCATGGTAGACTGTTCCATAATGTGGCGACATTGTAGCCAAAGCTTTCAGTTTCGGTAATAATTAGTGCGCGGTAATGGCACATTGAGCTTATTTTCAGACGGTCCCTGAGGTCATAAGCAGAGTCACGCCACGTAAACTTTTAATTCAGATACTCTGGAGCTAGCCCGTGCAGACATCTAAACATCATGGTGTCTTTGGAATTTCCTGCTGGCGTGCAAGATTTTTCCACCGTAAAAGCTCGAGTAGCTCAGTTGCATCAGCATCATAGCTAGAGAATGTCAACATACGGGCTGCTCTATTCTGCAATTTCTGCAGTTTGTCACGGTATTCAAAGTGAGGTTTTACTAAAGCTTGGTAAATGAGATGTAAGGTTGATGCCCCGATACCAGAGGTGATCTTTTTAGTTAATTTTTCGATGTGACTATGCCAATCGAGTTTATCGTCTATTATTACAGCAAGCGGTTTTGTACCTGTAACCTGGCTCACTTGAGTATTGTTCATTCTAATTTTTGGTGAAGCTGTGAGAGTATTCAGTCTCTGCCTCGACCCTATTAGCATGAATTCGGTTTTGGTCATGTTCAATGTGAGTTTGTTCGCTTGTAGCCAGTTGAAAACGTTTGCTAGGTCTTCATTTAGACAAAACTGAACATTCTCAAGATTGCTGCCAGCATATGTAAGGTGCGTGTCGTCAGCGTACATTCTCGGTTTACAATTTGATAAGCAATTCGGAAGATCGTTGATATATAATAAGAACAATAATGGACCGAGGATGGTCCCTTGAGAGACGCCGCATGTCAATGAGCAGCTATTGGATAGCGACCCGTTCACAGAGCATTTTTGTGTGCGGTTTTCTAAGTATGACTGAAACCATTTGAAAGATTTGCCATGTATACCATAATTGTTTAGTTTCGATAGAAGGATCTGATGATCAACAGTGTCGAAAACTTTTTTCCAATCTAGAAAAATGACTCCATTGATTTTCCCGTTATCAATATTATATGCCCAAAAATCTGTCGCTTCCAACAAAGCTGTTACAGTTGAATGATTAGCACGAAACCCTGATTGATTTTGACATAGAATATCGTGCTCTTCCAAATAGGCATATAACTGTTCATAAACTATCCTTTCAAACACCTTCGCCACTATTGGAATCACCGATATTGGGCGGTAATTGTTAACATCACCGCGGTCACCCTGTTTATAAAGAGGGGTAACCCTTAATATTTCCAGTCATCTGGAAACGTCCCTTGGCTAATGGACTGATTGAAAATATCACATATCGGCATACAAATAAGGTCAGCACATTCCCTGACAAACCTAGCAGATATTTTGTCAAGGCCTGTTGCCTTTGACTTGTCTAGTTTACTTAAAAGTGAAAATACTTTATTTGGATTGGTGGGTTGGAGCTTAAACCGTTTATCTGTAACGGTAAGATATCTTTGATAGAATTCATTTTATGAAGATTCTATGGTTTGCCAATAGTGCCCCATTCCTTGATGCATAACGTCCCATTGTTTGACAGTCCAAGGTCATTTTATGAAGGTCCTTTGCTTTTGCTATAATCGTGTGCCATTTCTTGATGCATAAGTCCCATCGTTTGGTGGTCAGAGGTCATTTTACGAAAAGTTCATTTTATGAAAGTCCTTGTCACCCATGAGTACGTTCGGGCATCTACGACATATCCCAGGAGCCTTTCAAACAAGGCGGACGAGAACTTGGTCTTGCTTCGTTTGGTGCTAGACGCGATTTAAGTATTGTTAGGCAATTAAACGGTGGTAATGTCAGCGAAGATATGACAGATTATTTAGCTTTCACGCTGGATCAGTTGTATGGGCATATCCTTTGATTAACAACAAGGTCTTCGCATTGCTTGAATTGAATCATTTTTTGTCGTAAGGGACAACACTAAGTGAGAGAAGTTGTATTGTATTGTATTGTATATCGATGGGAAGGTAGCCGTTAAGTGATGGGGTTAATGGCTACCCCAGAGTCGGTAATATCTATAATTCAAATTTACAAAAGACGATAGTGGCTAACAAATATTTACATATATAGACAAATAAAATAAGGAAATTTGTTAATAAGACCCTATTCAATTCTTATTCATCTATAATATGACTAAACTATGGACAGCGCTGGCAGTCCATCTCACTCTTTCTCCTTTTTCCCATTCACCAACTACGGATCTATGGACCAGGGTTGCAGTCTTACTAAGTACTGCAACTTCGCAGTGAACCAGTATTTCTAGAATTCCTTATTTCTACAAACATGGTATTTTCGTGCACGTTGGGGAAGTGAATTGTTCAAAGTACAACACAACTATTTTGATTTGTCTCTTCACAGGCGCCCCAAGCTCATAACGCGATTTTGCAATGCATAACTATTGTGTAGTAAGAAAGTTTAATGGTGAAAAGAGTTAAAATTTAAGTGAAGTTTAAAAACTGAACGTCTTTCTCTCGCAATAAAGTTTCCCACCTCAAATATGTTGTTCACCTTTGTTTTGTGTCGATTCATTAGCTTCGCCTAAGAGTGTATAAACGAGTACTGATTTCACTATATCAGCAATGGTTAATGAATCAACACAAAACAAAGGTGAACAACATATTTTAAACTCTTTTACTACATAATAGTTATGCATTGCAAAATGGCGTTATGAGCTTGGGGCGCCCGTGGTCTATTCAGCTGAAATAACATTATTCCCTGTTTAATCAAAGATGTTGTGAATGAGAGAAATATTTAGCCGGTAAACAGTACTTTAAATGTTTTCAGTTTGGCTAAAATATTTACCACTTCAAACTTGCTTCAAACTGTTGGACGTCTTTCAACTGAAGATCCGCTCTCGTAAATTTTGAGCGGGATGCCAATCCGCCAATTTTGTTCGAGTGACCCATCACGTGCTTTGATTAAAATGTGCGCTATGAACTCGTCAAACATACACTGGCACCGAGAAGTGCCCGGAACCGAGTTTCCTGAGAGAAAGAAGTAAATGAACCATTGAAAATTCAAATTCACCTCAGCCTAGGCCAAGATGCGTTCTTTCCCCTTTTATAAAATAGCACGATATGAAAACAGCAAGGCGTAAATGTTTTAATAATTACGCTTTAGTTAATATTCCTGGTAATCCATATTTTCCCAAGATCCTAGTGAAAGGACATTGGAACACGTTAAACGAGACTGTCGTGCGCCAGAGGCGTTTCCTCAGCGGTGTGCAACAAGGGTTACTTGTGTTTGTGCAGATGTAATTTTCTAGCTGGTGTAACATGATGGAAGGGTAAGGGCGTGGGGCTGACGGAAGAAAGTTTAAGGGGGACAGAAAAAAATAAATTGCATGGAGTCAAGAGTAACTTGCATTTTATACGGGTCGCTTTAATTATTTACCTTATCCTTTCAAGCTTGAAAACCCGAACGCTTTATAGATGGCGCAAGGGAAAGTTTAATTTTTTCTGAGGAATTTAATTATGTCGTTAACTGTGGCCCCTTGGTGTGTGAGCTGTCAAAATATGGCAAATTCATGCACCAAAACACTTTTCCACGCAAACATATTCCTTTTCTTTCTTTCAGCTTAGTCAGAGGTGAAATTATGTGCGCCGAGCGGGGAAGAAAATTCTCGCCATGCATGTGACCAAACGATGAACGCACGTGGAAATGACACGTGGAAGTGACACGTGGAAATGGGCTAAAGATAAAAATCTAAAAGTCGTAGTCTTCCTGAATTTTCCGTTTCCTATAATTTTACTCAACTCTGTCTACTCTACTCCAAAGTAGGGTATCTCAGGATCCACAACAACTGCAACCTTAGGTACCTTGTCAAAATGCATACAGTCTTTAATTTAAGATAACCGTTTTATGTTCTCGGCTAAACGATTGCAGTATCAAATAAATGTCGCTTTGCGAAGTTCCGCCATTCAGTTTCTCTGTCGCCTATCTCAACCGTTTTGTTGCGCAAGGTGTTATTGAAAAAAGTAATAGAGTGTTTTGAGCGTCATGTGAAAACACTCTATTGAAAAACACAGTTTGCAAGATTGGTTCGAGTTCCGTGGATAGGTAGTCACTTGGCAAAGAAAACTGACAAATGGAATTTTCGGTGCCTTTTGAAACAACACACTGGATAACAAGGAACATTGCACTTTTTTCAGTTTGGACAAAAAAAACACTGTCTTATCAGTATTGTCCTCATTGCCATGGTTTCAGACCACTGTATTTGCCCTCTTATGAGCTTGCTTGGTGTCTGTTACTCATACTGCGATGACAGCACAATAATAATAAATTTAAATCAAAATCAAACAAGGCATATTTTAAACTCTTCCATTTCGAGAAATAGACACACTGTCTTATTATTGTGTCCTTGTTGCCGTGGTTTCAGACTGCCTGTATGTGACCTCTTATAAATTATGAACTTGCTTGGTGTCTGCTACTCGTACTGCGATGACAGCACAATAATAATAATACATTTTTTTTTAAGTAAATCACTCGAGGAATTATTTACACTCGTCTGTTTTGAAAAATACACTCTCTTTTTTTAGTCCTTGGACCCATAGTACTAGTGATTATTAGTTTTAAGTTATCAAACTGCTTTTCTGTTAACGAAAAATCTTGCCACAGACCATCACAAATTTAATGTATATGAGTATGGTTTCCCTTACGTTTTATCTCATCGCACATGTTATAAATTTTAAACAGAGAAGAAGCAGGTTATGGTAGGCAATTTGATCCTTTTTTAGCACCACACTTAAGAACGGAGTTAATGCTGGAGCTCCTCGATCGTTGTAACGTTTTCATATCGTCTACCGTGAGTGTCATTTTATCCTTCTACTGTGTCGTCCATGAAAATCACTGTGACATGTTGCCATTTTTATTGGATTACTGCGTCGTCCATCGAAATAGGTCTGTCATGTTGCTATTTTCAAGTGCGCGTGTCGTCCATCGAAATGACTGCCATGTTTGCATTTCAATTCGTTTACAGCGTCTTCGAAGAAAATGACTAGCTGTGCGATATTGGCTTTTAAATTATTTAATTGTGCCGTCAATCAGGAATGCCTGTGCCTTAGTGGAATTTCAATTACTTTCGAGCTTCGTCCATCGAAAAGACAGTGTGCCTGACTGTCCCTTCGATTTTCTTATAAAAGCTGTCCACGGAAAAGACTTGGTTGACTCTTTGCCTACCGTATATAGATGCATAAGCTCCACGCTTGTTAAACAGACTGTTACTTTTCTACTGTTTTTGTCTTTTTTAAGAGAGGTGCTTATTCCGGGGCGACCACTATATACATTGTATTAAAGTTTTCTCATTTGCGAACAAGGTACTGCGTACTTCGATTGGAAACGCGTTGTGCTGAAATATTTCACAAGGGGGTGAGTTCAACTATCTTTCATCTAGAGACAAGGAACATTGAAAAAGTATACCGTATATTAATTAATAATTAATTAGTCATTAATAACTGGCATAAAAATTTTCTCTCGTAGTTTTTGTCCAGAGGTGTTTCAGGTACGGTCAGTAACGAAAGGAAAACAATCGTTGTAATGGGAGGGGGAAGGGGGGAGACGTAAGATTAAAATTTACTGACAAAACCAAAATTTCCAATAACGTACGCTGGCTGCGAAGGGAGTCAACATGATAGGTGCCATTCGCTGGCGCCCAAAGTGCAATATCTCTTCCTGGCTGGGAAACGGCCTCAAACCAATAGATGCTGGCTGGCGACCTTGAAAAATAATCTATTGCTAGCTGGCTCTGAGTGGATAATTTTTTCCCAACAGCAACTTACTATATATAGGGACATAAAAGCAATTCAATGTAAACTCCCATTGTACCTTAAGAAGGCTGGTTTCGCCAGCCAAAATAGAGT
>NC_090889.1:26544514-26562014 GCF_036669925.1 Montipora capricornis
ATGATTTTTAGACCCGATAATACACGCAAATGTGAGCGAAGTTTGTGGAACAAATGAATGAAGGGGTAGTTTCTAAAGAAACTGTGGTGCTGCGTCGGTGGGGAAGTAGTATACAAAAATTTGGCTTTATCAACGGAGTTGATAATGTGAATTGGCGACCTTACAGAGGGTGCCGATTTGAAACATGAATTTTTGATCCAGATTACTGGAGCAAAAATTCATCTTTCAAATCGGCACCCTTAATCCTCACGGTATTAACGAACGCTTTTCATTTAACTAATATATTCCTATTTTTCACGTTGCCATGTTACCACCAATAGCGTAGCTCCTACTCTACTATAAAAACTACACGTAACCCATAATCCCTCGATTCGCTCTGACGAAGGGCTAACGCTCGAAACGTCAGCTTTTAGAATCTCTGTACGGTGGCCAATTTACATTATCAACTCCGTTGATAAAGCCAAATTTTTGTGGAAACATCCGACCCTAGGCACTTCTTAGCTTGTCAACGATTCCCGAAATCATTTCTTGTTCTCGCTCGTCCCCCGAGTCAAGGGTTTTGCAATTTTTTCCTGCTTTCTCTCATTCGCCCACTACACAGAAACGTTTTTCCAGTGTTATGTGCTTTTTTATAGTGTTTTCATACACCGTGGAACCAGACAGCATTGTTTGAAAAACAGCCTCAAAACAATTTCTTCACTGTTGCTAATTATTTTAAGTAATTTTTCCCGGGGCAATTACCAATGTCAACGAGTAATGCCCTATGCCATTGCCCTGTATGTTATTAACCTGACAATAAATTTTCAAGTTTTCTCTCCAATGGACGTCCTCCACACGACTTCAAATTTGGTCATTTCACGTCGGCGTCAGAATGAGAACGGCAAAGAAATGTATCAAAATGTGAAACACACGTTCGGGGCGTGCAGAGCCTTTGTTTTTGTTCCAGCATAAAGTCCATTGTTTTATGACGCTCTGGTAGCCGTCGTGATTACGTAAGCTTCATAGTAGCGACCTTACGATAGGGCGACGACAACGGCTACAAAGCCTACAATAGACTTACTGAACAAAAACAAAGGCTCTGTACGACATGCCTTTTGCATTTTGGTACATTTCTTTGGCGTCCTCGCCCTCGTCCTGACAACGAGGTGAATTGACTAATTTTAAAGTTGTGTAGAGGACGTGAGAACCTGAAGAAATATTTTTAATTTTCTTCCCAAGCTACCACACTGTTCATGCCAATTTTATTCCCGCAATGATGATAAACACTTTCCATTCCGAACGACTTGGAGTTATCGCGAAATTATTACAATAACGGGAAATAATATTTTTAGGCAACGTTCTCCTTGGCTTTGGCGTCGTCCTTGCATAAGGCCCCTAATCAATAAGCCCAATCAACTTTGGATCGCCAATCTCTTGATAGATCAAACCGAAATTGTTGTTTGTTCTTGCACTCAAAATAATCAAACGGGTAGCTTTATGTTTGTCAGAGAATGCTGCCTCTAAAATATAACTGTTCATGCACAACACAATGGCAACAACTCTGTCGGGTCAGCGGGGATTAGCTTATACAGTGTAATGATGATTATGGAAAAGCTAAGATGTAACTAGGAAGGTTGACTTAGCGTCAACAAACTTTGGAATAGACTGTTATAGTAATGTTGGATGGTCTACTAGAAACTCATTTTTTCTTGGGTTAAAATAGAAATGTGACATTTGCAGTTGGTAATGCAAACGGGTTTCATTTTGATTCAAGGTCTTCTTTTCAGGGTAAATTCACCAGTTCAATTTTGTCCAGAAAACAAGAAATGCCAGTAGTTGTTTTCCTTGAAAAATGTTCTAAGCATAAATACGTTTGACAAGGTATGCAAGGGAGAAGGTATATAATTTTCACACACAAAAATAAAATGATTCTTTTTATTTCTTCATAAACTTTGACTGGTTTTACGGTTAAAATTTCAAAAACGCTTGTTTCCTTCAAGGAGGGACTACGTTTTTGCAAAAGTAGGCCGTGTAGCACTTATGTTTAGACAGGCTTCACTGATTAGAGTGTAATGTGCGATTGCCATCTATCTACCCCATATGAACCGTGTGAGCGTTAGCCCTACTGATGGAAATGGGCCCACACAAGGACAGAGAAAAACTCAGACCAGGGCGGTAATTGAACCCACGACCTTCGGGTTACATCACCACTGCTCTACTGACTGAGCTACAAGGTCAGACGGGAGTACACCGTGGAAACTGACGATGTTAAAGTCACGGCAATGAACATGTGCAAGTACAAGGCGGGCTTACGTTTTTGCAAACGTTGGCCGTGTAGCATTTATATTTAGACAGACTTACCTGATTAGGGTGTAATGTAAAGTGCTAAGTATCTACCCCACATGAGCCATGTTTTTCTCTTTCCTTGTGTGGGCCCATTTCCATCAGTAAGGCTAACGCTCACATGGTTCATATGGGGTAGATACTTAGCACTTCACATTCCACTCTAATCAGTTACGTCTGTCTAAATATAAGTGCTACACGGCCAACGTCAATCGATATGGGGAGTGACATACTTTCCATTTTTCGACAGGGAAATGTAAAACGGAGAAATTCTACTCATATTCTGACTGGATTGCCATATATGACAACCCAGTAAAAATATCGAAGGCAAAATATCAACTCGGTATTTCCTCTGGAAATTCCAATTAATTAAGTTAGACAAAGCATAGTTTATGCTGTGATTTCGTCCTGGGCTTTTATGAAATATTGACGGGCAAACGATGAAGGTCACAGAAGCCATAGCCAAGAGCATTTGTCGTTGAGTAGATTCAAGTCTTTTTCCAGACATTGGGCACCAGCCAAAGGGTAAGCAAATGTTACGTTAAACGATGTTATCGAAGCTACCTTTAACGAAGCTCGACCATCTTTTCATTTCCCGATCCCAGACTCTGAAGAAACTATCAACCTAAAAATCATGCTTTGCGCGCCTTTGCGATGGCCATGGCTTTCTATGAAAACAAAGACGTTATTGTTATGGTTAATACACTCACCACTTATGCCGCCGTCTGTCAAGTTTCCAAGGAATATTATTGGCATGAAATTATCTGTTTCTTGAGAAATATCGATGTATGAATGTGAGTATCTCATAGGCAGCGCACACTCAAGCTGTACATACTGTATTGACGGCAGCAGAGAACGTAGAGATAGTGAGAATAGTCAGTCCTTTTAATTAACAATTATTCGCCGAAGGCGAAGTAATTATCGGTGAATACTCACCGAGACGAAGTTGAGGTTAGGGTTCACCGATAATCACTGAGCCTGAGGCGAATAATTGTTTTAGTATAAATACACAGGTGATAATTTCAAAAAAGAAAAAAAAAAATTCAACGCGAATCATCTTCACTTACAGTGGCAAAAACGACTGCTGGCAGCCATTTTGTCCGTCGAGGTGATTATCGGCTGATAATCCGAGATAGCGAGCCAATGAGAGCGCGCGATTTTGTATAATCACCTGTGTATTTATACTAATTTGGAATATTGACCGCGATAATCTACACTGAGGCTGCATCCTACAATGAAATTAAGTGTGAACGTTCAAAGCATTCCTCTCTCACCATGACCTCACCAAATTCTAAAATCAAAAACGCCAGGTTTTCTGAATTTTTATGTGTGCCACCTTGAAGGTAATCAGGAATGACATCTATTTACAAGTTTCCAGTGCCGTAGCGTCGTCTTTGGTTTTGAAAATACAGCATTTTGAATTTCCGAATTTTTCACCTTGCGCGACACCAAGATAGTGGCTGTCTGGCCCTGGTTGCTCGAGGCATGGTTAGCGTTAACCAGCGATAAATACCATGGAAACCTATGGCTTGTGATATCTCTTAACCAATGGTTATCGCTAACCATGCTTCGAGCAACCGGCCCCTGGTTGCTAAAAAAAGGGCCACTCCTTATAATTTTCAATAATTTACAGGGCCGTAGCAGGCCCGAAGAAAACTGAGGGGGCCGCAAAGATTTTTAGCCACCTGTATTTTGAAATTTTGAAATTTTGAAATTTGAGGATTTTGGGTTTGGAGGACGCATTTGACGAGTGTAAGCCCATTATTTGTAGGAGGAGGGGAGAAAATGGAGGCACGGTGGTCCCCACGCAAAGGCGCCCCCACCCCCCCCGCTTCGTAAAAATTTTTTGACACGAAACACCACTGAGTGCATTTCTCAGCATTTAAATTTCAAGTTTTTGATAGGTAAAAAGGTTTAAACTAAAGCACAGTACATTTCAATGATCCAAGAGGATTAGTTAAGTAATTATACCAGAAGCAAATAACCTTGAACCGTGAAAATTGCCGTTCTTTTCTTTAGGACGAAGCTGGGGATTTCAGGACACCAATTTTATGCCCAAATATAGACAAAAATAAGATCGCAGCTGCACGCGCGGGAAAATGCGCGAGCTTAGTTACATCCAAATAAGGAAATTTTTAAACTCATAAAACCCCAGGTCTGAACCAGAGTTGAATTCTTCAAGGTCATGAGCTTCTGAATTATACGTGGTCACAAAAAGATGAATATTTATTTCCATGGATTCGATATTGGGACTACACTATCACTGGTATTCCCAATAAAAATCTAACGGAAGTTACAAAAAAAATCATTGACTATCTTTCTCAATGGAAGCACAACAGTCGTACAGAGCCACTTTCTTAGTGCTTCCTTCGTTGCCTCAGCAAACCAATGGATATTGCAAAAATTACAAAAAAAAGCAAAGGCTGTGTCTGAATATGTTTCACCTGTAAGAGTCGCCATAGTAAATTTGTAGTCACTTTACCAGGAGCCGATGCAATTAGCTGCACTAGACTGTCTGAGTTGCCAACAGAGGCTTACATAAACGTTATCGGCAAAACACTGCATCCATACTTTCACTGCAGTGCAGCCATGGGTGGCGATCAAACCATCCCGACTGAAAGGACCTCTTCCTGTTGCCGTCGGAATGGAAGGAAATGATTTCTTGGCTGATAGTAGAGGTAAATGGGAACAACCTGCTTCAAAAGACTCAACAACAGCATAATCAGAGCTCCTTTCTGGCATTTCTATAGTGAAAGACCTTTCTACTTTCTCATCCCATGTCAACACTCGCCTTGTTATCCTGAGGCCTTACCCAGGATAAGAGTGACTTCTGCTTGGAGTTTCTGGGGTTTTTAGAGGACATTGCTGACTTTAGATTACGTTCCAAAGAAGAATCCAGTTAAGAAGAGAGTAAGTCGCCTGGATGTGAAGACGAACGCGGTCTGACACGTTTTTATATTTTCGTCACATTTTTCGTTTGCTGCAATTTTTTGGCTGATTTTTCCGTACTTTTGCATCACGGAACAAAAGGCTGGAGAAATGGGTACTGTAATGAAACTTTATCAGGAATGATTCTCTCCGGATTTATTGACATCTTGATTATTTCAAACTTCTGGAAGATGAAATTCTATTTTCAACATTTTATACTTGTGTTTTTACTTTTTGAGGGAAAAAGTGCGTGGTGACAACTGATTAGAGTGTAATGTGAAGTGTTAGTTCTTGACAGCTTTGTTTGCTCCTTTGGTGTTTGCCGATCTTCCAAACCAGTCCCCTCTATGAACTATGGTTCATGTCTATCAATTAAACCCACAAATTTTGACGGTTTAAAGGTGCATTCGCCTTTATCTGCAGTGCAATTATATGCGGGGAATAGGGTACAAAACTTATACGGGGATTGCCTTGCGACTTCGCTTTTTCTGCGAAACTTTTCCGTTGATTGCCTTACGACCTGGCATTTTTCTGCGAAACTTTGCACCTTCTGGTGTGAAAAGTTTGCCGCGAAAATCAGACGACAACGTCTGCTGTTGTTGGTAACGTGTGTCACCTTTCTTGTTTTGTTTTCCACTTACCATTTTACGTGACACACAAATCTCTTATGATGATCCACCTTCCCACACGTTTTGCCGTGGGAAAATGGCAGTCATTGTTCCCAACCCAGCTACCACATTTGTTGTGTGAAGCTGCCACATAAAGTGATGTCCAAAGCACCTACTTAGTCATGTCATGAAACATTAAAAACGCTGTTTACCGTTTGGAAATATCTGCATTGGTTCCAGAGATATTTAAAAAATTAAGTTTGAAAAATGTGTAAAATATGCAAATGAGTAGGATGATGACGTCATTCACACAATCCACCAGAACATCCAGAATATAAATAGAGCTATCTCGGTCAATTTGCAACCGAGACCATTGAAACTTGGTGAGCTAATAGTTCTGAAGGCAACACACCAACGACTGTAAAGGAATTGGTTCCCATGGCAACTCACTCTTTTCCAGTCCCCTCCAACCTGATTTCAATATTTTGGTGATCTCAGGCGAGAAAAACATTTACCAAGGCCACAAACTCGACCTAACATCTTTATATGCTGGCAGGATCATGCAGAAGCCTGCGAAGCCTTTAATACAGGGAGCTCTGGAACCCAGTATCTTGCCATGGCAACAAAAATGGTAAGTTCATATTGTGGAACACATCTAGATTGTACAAGTATTTCTCATACAAATTGGCTGAGATATCTTTCTCCATCATGTATTGATCAAAATTTGGTTGGGTTTAGGACATCATCACTTGGCTAATTTGCATACTTAAAAGGCTTGAATAACTCCAGAACAAAAAGAGATATTTGAAAATGGTAAACAGAATTCTTCTTCTCGTACAGACAACATGTTTATGTGCCAAAATGGCTTAGATAGGGAAGATGCAAATTTTGTCATAGTAGCACTTTAAGGCTATCAATCTGAAAAATGAATGGAACTGTAGAACAATTTGGTAAGAGAGCAAATAACTTTTACTTATGAATTATAAAATGCTAGTCATTTGTCAGTTTAGAATTGGTTCCTCTAAGGGGTCAGATTTCTTTAGCCTAAATCCACAAAACAAGATTCTGTTACTTTTGAGGGTTGCTTAAAAAAAAAAAAAAAGACCCCTCCTGAGCAAACTGCATCCTAATGTTTGGATTCTCATTGATTTAATGACTTAAATGATATTATGCAAATTTGTTCTACAATAATACTCAAATACCAGAAAAGTATTTTTTAACCTAACTTTTTTGCAAAGTTTACTCCTTGAGCCAGCAGCTTCAACTTTGATACTTTGTTCTAAAAGCTAATGCAGTTGTATAGCAATGGTGGACGTGATGATTAATCACTTTGTTTTCGTTCAAATGAAGAAAATGAAAGACAAAGTAATGATCGATGGAATTTAACCCTTTAACCCCTAAACCGGCCATACTTGGTATTTTACTCTGTCTAAAGCCAGAGTATTTTGCTCTGTCTAACACCAGACGATTTTACTCGTCAATGGGGAGCCCCATGGAGTCAACAGTCTTACAGTACTTCTTAACATAATGAAAATGAATTCTGTGGATTTAAACATGCCCAAATAGATATGCTGTATATTCCAAATATGGTTACGTAAACTCTTCAAGATTTACCTGCTTCAGGAACTTCAAATCAGTGAATATTTTGAATATTTTTCCTGACCTCCTGCAAACTATGTACACTTTTTAATGGTTTGCCCTTTAAAAGTAACATTCAGAAATAATGCAAATACAACTGAGGCTGTTTTGCATTATCTACAAGACAAGACAACAATATCTTTTATTCAAACACAATCAATATTAAAGCAATAATATATGCTTGTGGGGTCATGTGCTAACTATAATAAGATACACTACAGGAAATAAAAGCTTAAAACTAACTATGTGACAGACATAAGATATCTACACATAAGGAATAAGAAAAATAAATCAATTGCTATCCAAAGATCACATTGCAAATACACCAAAAGGTAACGGTTGATTGACAAGTTCCTTTTGCAAAATGGTAGAGCATGTTTGAAGTCAAGCAGGACCAAGATGAGAAGTTATGATAAAAGCTCTAAACATATTTTTTACCAAATTATTTTACGGCCATCAAACCCTTATGCATGGGACACTGTTTCTAGCTGCAGCTCCCGAAATCACATAATATATTCATAAATTTTGCCATCTAAGAAAAGAACAAACATGTGGGGTGTAACCAGAAAAAGTCCAAGGCAATAAAGCTTCCTTTCAGCCTTTTCAGGAAAAACTATCCACTGTCAACCATACTTGACTCAAAACAGATTCCTTGATCCAACAACACATGACAGTCCCCTAAAACCAAAATTACATCATTAATGCTTCCAGAAAACAACAGTCTAAAAAAAAAAAGATTTGAAAAACATTCACGAACCTAAATCTATAGATATCTATATACATCTGTACCTACATTTCTGTTCTTCCAATAACATGGATTTTGATTTTGATTTTAAACACAATTTAATTGCAAATCCATGAACGCAAGGATCGTTGAGTTGTGACTGCTAAAAAGTATAATAACTTAACATTCACCAGAAAAGGGAATATAAATGACCTTAAAAGCAGCTATTTAAACTATTTGATACTAGGGTTACGTTCCCAATGACACAATCACATTCACATCTGATCGAATCGTTGATCATTCATGTAGAGGTGCCGATCGTAAGGAGTAACGCAGAAAAAAATAACCTTCACGTTGAACAATATTGCCATTTCCCTGCCACCTGGTACAAGCCAATTCACACATGAACGGAAACCTTGGGAATCCTCCTTTCTGCACATTACAGTAACTTTTTGTAGCCGGTGGCAACAAACTTTGCACATTAAAATTGCGTAAAAAACTCACCTGTTTCGCAGCTCTTATCCCACGAAATAAAATTTTCCAGGAGCAGATTTTCCGAGGATACTACTTGGATTGGAGTTGCAAACGTGTTACAAAACATAAACGTTCTCAAAGAATACATTCCACTTGAAACTGGCGTTAAAACTAGCCTTGATCGCTCTAAAAAGAACGGAAACCAACACGCTACCGATTCTCAAACCGCAGCCATTTTTCTGTTCTTCTCGGGAGTGCTTTTTTCACGAGAGCCAATGATAGTCCCGGAAATGAATCACGTGCCATATCGCGCGACTCATGCGCAGACATTTTTCGCCAGTGGAACCAATCTCGTTCCCAGAGTCTTCGTTCTCCTTGACCAGCGGGTCGGGTTACGAGAGACTCTGGGATAATCCGTTTGGATAAAGTTTTTGATTGGTTGAAAGTCTGAGCATGAGCAATCGATTTCGGTCTCGAGGCGAGTGCCGTGAGGGGTTTCACACAGCACTGTATGATTGTTAATGATTGTTTGGATTGGTTTGTTGATTAGTTTGGAGCCAAAGCAAAGAGTGAGAACCTATTAAATCTAATGGAATGGAATTGTCTCTCACTGAGTAATTATGTATTCATACCGACTCTTCAAATTGCTGTATATTATTGTAATTTATATGAATCCATCAGATCTTCTCGTATAGTTACCTACGTACATGTGAGTGTCCTGGAAAGGTGCGAGAACCTTTAGCAGATGAGTTTTTGGGTAGAGAAAGAGGTAATTACTGATGCAAAGAGAACTCGTTTGGCTTGTGACAGTGCTGTTGAACGCTTTGAAAATATCGTGGAAGGCCCGTCTCTCTGGCATGCAAAGCAATCCTTTCGGTAGGTTGAAAATTTTAATCTCGTTTCATTTGGTTTCATTACACTGCACTGTTCTCAACCTCCATTGGAAGAAGAGGTCAGATCAGATATAGAGAATCAAATCGATGAAATGAGATGTACATCTCACATCCAATGGAACTTGTCCTACATTTTAGGTACATAGAAAAACTGGAAACTTCAGTTGTTGACTTTGTTATGCAAATACTTAGCTTATTAAACGTTTATGATAAAATTTAAAAAAACGTCTAATATAAAGCTTGGCCATCCTCTAGAGCCTATTACTTCTAGCACTTAAAAGTCAGTTCCAAAAATGACACCTTTCTCTTGAGTAATGAAGTACTTCTTTCTGAAGTACATGTACCTTAACATACCACTACATAAGGAGTTTTTTTTCCGTAATTGCTCAGCCCAAAGTATTAATTACAGTGGCGGTTATTATTTGCTTATTGAAGCCACAGTGGTCAAGTGTTTGAGACTTTAAAGGTTGGTTGACTGTATGAGTTCTGGCCCCAGTTGTTTAAAGGGTGGATAGTGCTATCCACTGGATAAATCACTATCTACTGGATAACTCAATTGGTTTTGGTAGTGTTTATCTGCTGGATAGTGATTTATCTGGCCCCAGTTGTTCTAAAGGTGGATAACGCTATCTACTGGACAAATGACTGTACACTGGAAAGTGCAGTTGGTTCTGCTATTACTTATCCACTGGATAGTGATTTATCCGGCTGATACCGCTATCCATCATTTGAACAACTGGAGCCTGGTGGGTAGTGCTATCCACTTTTTGAACAACTGAGGCCAGATCTTTATCCAACCTCTCTTCTCTGCCTCCTTTGTCGTTGAGGACAAAGGAGGCAGAGAAAAGAGACCCTGGGAACGAGGTTGGTCTTGATCATCTCTCAGTTTTCCCGAACTTTAATCCATGTTGCTTTTCATATGTACCCGCATACAACTTAATACTGACAAATGTTTGATAGACTTTGTAAAAAAGTCTGTGATTGGTTAGCATCCTATTTAATGGAAGGGACAAAGTTTTTACTGCTTAATCCATTGACACCTCAAACGCCCTAGGATGACCCCAGTTGACGAATAGAATCTCCCTGGTATTAGACAGAGTAAAATCTGTCAATTCTCACTCCCAGGGGTCAATGGGTTAAAGCAGATCAGTGATACCCCTTGTTACTCTACAGAAAACATAGCTAAGTGCTGCCACCAATGAACTACCTGGCTCATTTAGTTTCATTATCTAGACACAGACTTTATGCTTTTACAGTGTGTTTGGGAGCAACTTCACAGCAGCCTATATTTCCGATAAATTTTAACAATTTTGTGAAACAAAAGGAGAAGGTAGCATTGCAGACTGTGCAGTATTACTAGTCACTTGAGAACGTATTCCACGCATCCCCTCAATTTAAATTTTGTCGGTTGACGGTTAAGTTGTCAGTAAATTATGCTGTCTATTTTGAAGTCAGACTGACTTCTTCATGTTGGTATGTACAGTTGTCAACAGTTTCTAATGTAATTTATTTTTTATGCCAACAAAAGAAATGTTTAGGTTCAAGGTTTGTAGACAAGTATCCATTCCTTTTTGGAGTGTTAAAATCAACAGCCTTAGGCTTTTTTCCATTGCTGGTCAGAGAGTTGAAGAGAAAGTACCATTTCAAAACTTGTATGGTGCTCGCCACCCTACAGAAAGCCTTTGGCAGTGAGGAAGGGATTACATTATTTGGGGGGTAAGATGGGAAATGAACATTCTCAGGATACTATACAAGGTATATATAATATTGTTACATCCAATCTGTCAAATTTGATGGTTCAAGATAGGTACTGACCTCCGATCATCTGGAAAAATGGAATATAAAGTGCATTAAGGATGACTAGTCTTAACCTCATGGAGAAGTTTTGGCTTTTGCAGTTTTTATTTTGCTTGATACATACCAGTAATTTCATTGAACTTTCGGTGTGCATCTCTCTGCTCTCCCAAAGGAATTTGACGTTACTTAAACAATTATGTGAATTAAACAGTTTTAAGTGGGGATGTTCATGTGCTGTGCCCAGAGACCGACAATTATGAACGACAGTTTTTCATTATTGTTGACAATGAAGTTCTTCTGGAAGTAAGTTCATACAGAGTCTTTCTGCTCAGTTTGGGGTACATTACATGGTTAACCTAGAGTATCCAAGAAAGCCAACATGTCTGCACTGAGTTTCTTGAGAGTATGTATTTAGCATTCGTCTCTACTCGTGTCTCTACTCTTTTAGCTTAAAGTTAATAGCCTCTTATTACATGTATTAACAGTTGCACCACCACAGGAGCTTGAACTAACCTGCATGAAAGGGTTTTATTAGAATCTGGGACCTGGGTACTAGCACCCGTCTTGCACTGAGTACAGTGCCCGCCATTGCTCAGAGGAGGTCTCAAGATCAAAAGCCAGACTATATATAGGGGTGCCTGCGCACTCTGTCACAAGGTCCCTTCTACTTTCAAACTTAATGGAAACCCTGACACAAAAACATACCTGAGTCCATTTCTTGATTTGTCGCACAACGGGCGAGAAATAGTACAGAACATGACCATGTCAGGCAATTAACTCATACCATGTCAAATCATGTTATGTTACCGGTATGTAGTAAATTGTACTAGTACTGTGGTCAATTAAATTGTCACACTGGAAAGTTTTCACAGGGCTGCCATAAAGGACATTCACCTGTACCAGATGTTAACCCTGAGCTCACATTGTGAAGGAAATGAAAACTAGATTCTGTTTTTGATATATTGCAGGTGAAAATTTAATGACAGCCCTGTTTAATGCTGGTTTTTTGTGTGTGTGCTTTGAATTAGTTCCAGATCGGCTAAATTTTGTTGTTGGGATAGAAGTGATCTAAGGAAAATGGACAGTGATAGATTTTAATTACAAAAATTGTTTTTCTGTAACACTTTTCATTTATTTAATTTCACTCACTTTAAGATCTCCACCATCCCTCACGAGAATTTTTTTTTCGTGTTAGTTTGAGCTTCCAAACTGTTTTCATTCCTAGGGACTTGTCTCATTCGCTAAATAGTTTGGCTGATTTCATGCCGCATAGATTCTTCAAAATCATTAGAGTTTTTAGGTGTTTAAGTTTCAGAAATGTGTATTTGTTCTGCAACATTAATTATTTTAGTTAAATTTAACAGAGTTGTTTTTGTGATTATGGCTTGTATGTATTGCCTTGTGTATGTATGTAAACTGTATATATATTTCCTAAATTTGGAAAGCACATTATATGTTCATGGAAGAATAATATTCTAAAAATCAACATGTTTATCCAACTAGAAGTATACATCTCTATTCAAGAATTCTCATTATTTGGTGGACAACAGTCATTTTCTGTTTATACAAAATAATGAAAAGCAGCAAAATGATACTTCCCTCAAGACCTCTACTTCTTTAGAACAGCAAAGAAACTCTTAACCAAAGAACTCATCTCCTTTTGAAAAGAACCCTAAACCTTCGCTGGTGACGAAGAATCTATCCTTTGTATGAATGATTACTCTTTTCGAAAGAATCTCGTTTTAGAGTCTGGTGTTTCGCTCTCCTTCATCTTCCACGATAGAAAACAAAGACAGTCTTTTTAACATTTGAAACTAATCCCGGATCAGTGCATTCAGCAGCGACACAATCTGCTTTTTCGAAAATCCCAGGCAACACTTGACAACAGAGCCCGTTGGTAACATATTCAGCGCAGATTTTTGTCCAGACATATCGCTCCAACACGTCTTATTGTTTCTTTTTCAGTTCTAGGTTGGGATATCCTAATTTTGCTAAAGAAAATTGCATGCCATCGTGAAACAAATCCTCCACTCTCTTCGCCATTTTGGCGTTACGCCTACGCCTGCGCAATGGTGTTCATGACAAGAATCTTGTCATTCGAAAACGGATTATCCCAGAGTCTCTCGTAACCCGACCCGCTGGTCAAGGGGAACGAAGACTCTGGGAACGAGATTGCAGTGAAACCGGGTTGGTGTTAGCGTGTGTTATGTTGCTTGTTTGTCCGTTTGTGTCTTTAATAATTCGTGGTACTTAGGAACGAGTTGTTGTGGGCAATGCAAAATGCAAGTGTGGCACTCGTCACTAACTTGTAGACACCCTTCGTAATTAGTCGGCCCCGAACAAGAACGCTCGACATTTGCTGTAGACCCATCGTTTCTGAGACCCTTACGATCGAAGGTTTCTCCCGCTCAGCGTTCACCTTTTTCACAGGACAATTACAAGAGTAAGACGATTGTAAGTGGCTTCAATTGGACATGGAATGTTTCAAATGAGTCACGGCTACGACCAACTTGGACACTGAATTTTATGAGCCTTTGACTCGTCAAGTAGCTTAAACGGCTAAACATGACAAAGAAATGAGCCTCAAGTTTGGTCGTCGAGCGCTCAAGCTCCGAGGGGGTTAGGGGGGTATATATAAATTCCAGGTTGCTGGAAAGTGACCTTGAAATGAGAAAATCTCATGCTAATGTGGTAAGGGATGGTGAATTATTTATAAGGATAACCGGATCAGGAAAAAATCGAACGGTCTTTGAAAAATTTCCTGTCTGTGGCGACGGGCTTTTTTTTTTCCTTGAACAAAGTGACCGGGTTAAAAAAATGTTGACTTAACCTAAAACTGCGGCAGAAACGCGATGGTTTTTTGGCGAGAACAAGATACCTTAGATACCTTAGGGCCGGGTCGCCTTATAGAACAATTTTTAATTTGGCTGTTTTAAAACGGCTGGAAAAATCAACTTAACTTGCAGGAACGAAAATAACATTTATAACTAAAATGTACGGTCGCATTTCAATTAAGTTAAAATGCAGACGTCAGTCACACAGGTGAAATTTTAGCGGCAAACAATTGCCTTCATTTACCTTTGGCGGCGAGCTCTTTTGCCGAAATTTGGAAAAATTGGTCTGCCCCACCCAAGCACACCGCCGTCTGCGACGTTTTTTTTTTTTTTCCGAAAAAAGGCAAATGATGGATCGCATTGGAAAAAAGGCGTGTTGATAGATTTTAGTCCCTAGAGTAAACTATTTTTTGAAAAATCGTCTCTAATGCGACCTGGGCTTTAGAATCAAATAAATATTGCTGCAATTTTTTTGGATAATACAAGGAAACCTCGCTCACTACTTGCAACTGAATACGCCGGAATTTTGACAGGTCTCGGAGCAAAGTTGTCGAAATGACACAAATATTCTTTGTCAGCTGCTATTTAGTTCTTATTCCTTATATTTCGAAGGATGAACAAAGATTTTAAATACTTCCCAAGTGAACTCCGCCAATTACAGTTCAGTAAATCTTCGGAATCCGCCAGACTAGGTGTGCTTCGAATGTGCTGATCAGGGTCTCATCATCTGTTACAAAAAAATCTTACACGCCTAAGCGTATGGCGCGCCTTTCCAGTCAAGATCCAAATAGCCTTATTATGTAATGTGTTACACTGCTGAGCAGCAATTTTTATTTCCTTTCTGTATGTTTTATATTTTGCTTTGTATTTTACATCTCTTCTCATTAATTTAAATATAAGTGTTAAGCACATTAATTTCTTTTTTGTTCTCTTTATTTTATATGTGGTCTGTATGTATATTTATATTTGTGCGGTTTTTTTTTTTCATTTTAATTAAGTATGCAACTCATGACCGCATTACCACGATTCATGAGGGTCATTTTCCGCCATTTTGGTTTCTGGGCACAGGAAGGAAGAACTGTCAAGTGCAGGTTTTAAGTCATTTAAGACCTAACTTTTCAAGAAACGTTGTCCCTCAGCTGAATTCAACGTCGTCGGTCTCCCTCTTTCAGGCTATAAACAAAAAGGTGAAAGAATGACACAGACCTGCACGGTCTCCCCTTTCAGATAATTATGAAATCTTCAATTCACAGTTTTTCTTGAACGCGTCAGTATTGCTTTAAGATTTGACACTGCTGGGTTTACGTCTCGCTAGTTTTGGCTTTTTGTTTAAGTGCCCATTGCCTTCCAGAAAATTGATCTCTCTCTCGATAAGATGCTTATAGGGTAGCCTCGCTCTTCAAGGCGGGCTTGGAATTGAGATAGTGCCACCTCAAGTGTTGTTTTTGAAGAGTTTTGTTCGGGGTAAAATGCTTGTATTGGAAGGTTTCAGTCGGCTTGTGATATGTTATGATATAGAGAATAGATTTTTTTTCGAATCGTTCTCCTTTGTATACTGTTGTCGGTCTAGAGAAGTGATCTCCTTTTCAGAAATTTAAGCAGTAAGCTTTGTTACAGTGGTTAGTTATTGCAAGTTGTCAGCTTCTGCAATGAATAGGTTGATTTCCTGTTGATCTACGTCCCTTACTGAGAAAGCGTCATCAATGAAACGTTTCCATGTTGTTGGTTTAACTTTGCTCTGGCTTAGCTCTTTTGTTTCAATTTCTGGGTGGTGAACAAAACACTGACCCCCAGTCCATGGGCTACCCATATCACGGACTACCTAAATAGACTACTTCTTAAAGAGCCCCAAACCCCAAAACATTTTTTTCGCTAGAATGAATCTTTGCACCTGTTCGACACACATTGCGGCCATTTTTGCTGGCTTTTTCTAACAAATCCTGTCATTTTATGGGGTTCAAAAGTTGCGAAAATCCAAGCATCTTTTGTTCACGACCGAGTCAGAATGGGAGTGGGTCTATTCCTGATTTGACGTCACATCTAATTTGTACGCATGTTTACAAAGAATTAATGCAATGTAACTCAGTTTGTGACGTCAAATCAGGAATAGACCCACTCCCCTCCCTTGGGTTTTCGCGAGTTTTGAAGCCTATAAAATGGCAGGATTTGTTAGAAAAATGAAAACATGGCCGCAATGCCTTTCGAACAGGTGCAAACATTCATTTTAGCGAAAAAAACATTTTGGCGTGAGGGGCACTTTGAGTATTACTGTCAAAGAGGGCATCCCTCAAGAACTTAAAGATGCAACTATAGTCCACTTGTACAAAAGGAAGGGAAATGGCAAGTATATGTGACAATCATCGAGGAGTCTCCCTTCTCTCAGTCGCTGGCAAGATTCTCGCACGTGTCATGCTTATGCGGCTCAACAACCACCTTGAGCAAGGTCATCAAGCTGGGAGCCAATGTGGCATCCGAAAAGGAAGAGGCACAACTGACATGATCTTTGCTGCACGCCAACTGCAAGACTGAATGCAGAGAGCAAAACAAACAACCCCTACACCCCATTCATTGCATCGATTCCGTCACCTATGGGCCTATGGAAATTTATGGCAAACTTTTGGATGCCCAGATGGTTTCATCACAATGATACGTCAGTTTCATGAAGGAGTGACTGCCACAGTACTTGAGGATAGTGGTCAAGATCGCAAGCGATGGACGAATATCACTTCTTAGGGCCTATTTATATGGTCTCGGATACCCGAGACAGCCCTCCTTCCCGAGACAACTTTACCGGGCGTCTAAATGAGAATTGCGTGACCGAGACAAAGTTGACTCTCCTTAATTATGCATTTAAGACGCATGGTCAACAAGAAATTATTTCAAAAAAAAGAAATATCATAATAATTGTTTCGTTTCCGGAATGGTTAAGGCAGAAGAAAAGACAAAATACTGTAACTTGTGTGCCACTCGATCTGTCATATTTATTTTGCTTCATCTGTTGAAACTCTTGAGAAATAAGGATAGAAATGTGGACGAAAACCCTCTGGACTATGAAAGGCCTGTCAAAGAATATTTAGCAATTATTGAATGAGGCTGAGTAGGATATGAAGAATTCTGCAGGTCGAGGAGGGTGTTATCCACCAAGGCCTTCATTCAAAATATTTTCAAACTCTTAAAGGAGAAAATGAGCTTTATTTTTAACAATTTCGCACCCTCCAACAAAAATAACACAATCTCGTTCCCAGTTTTTTTCGGTCAACGGTTCAATAATTTGCAGCGGGC
>NC_090889.1:26564514-26574514 GCF_036669925.1 Montipora capricornis
TCATTCTTTCAAATTTCTGTTTATAGCCTGACAGAGGGAGACTGACGACGTTGAATCCAGCTAAGGGACAATGTTTCTTGAAAAGTAAGGTCTTAAATGACTCAAAACCTGCAAAGCATCCGTGGCCGTTCGAGTTCCTCTATGTGCCCGGAAGCCAAAAGGGCGGAAAATCACGTTAATTGCCCGAAACGGAAAATACCATAATACTCTTTGTTTGGCCACCCAAATTTTTAATAAGTATTGTTTTTGTTTTCTCCTAACTGGAAACGTTTTGGTGGATAAATAAAGAGTATTATGGTATTTTCCGTTTCGGGCAATGCGATCACGAGTTGCATACTTAATTAGAATGGAAAACTGTGTATATGGAACGCATATAAAATAAAGAGAACAAAAATAGAAATTAATGTCCTTAACACTTATATTTAAATTAATGGGAAGAGGTGTAGAACATATCAAAGCAAAATAAAAAACACAGAAAGCTTTTTGAATATTGACTGGAAAGGTGCGCCGTATTATCTGCCTCGGAAATAAACTTTTATTAGAGCGTGAACAAAAACATTCTTTTTGTAAATGTGACAAGCTGTGGTTTTAAATCTGTTAATTAAAGTAGCTGAGCTGTCCGTGTACCAACCTTTGGATGCCTTGCGCCTTAAGTTAGAAATTTCCACTGATCGAACAATCAAGCAGAATCTTCCTGGATCTTGGTCCGAATCTTCAGAAGCGGGAACATATCCCTTTCTTAAAAATTTTAATTTTCTCACTCATAATTTCGATCAGTTCATCATCTACTTTGACCTCGTCTTCGGCAAAAAAAAACCTTTCTTCGTTAGACAAAGGAGGGAACTAGCCTATAGAGTGTTTTCACGTGACGTCACGGCGGCCATGTTGGTGTCTGCAACTAATGCCCCGGGAATTGAGCTCCATTATCATGCAAATCTTTTCTTTCGTTTTGGTGGAAAAACAAGTTTACCGATCACGTGAGTGAAAACACTCTATATATAATGTGAACTTGTATATTGATCCGAACCGTGAGTTCAAAATGACTTTCACCTAATGTGCAGTATTAACGTAACACTACTCGCTCTAGTTGTACATAAACATTTCATGATTTTCACGTGTTTAATATCGTCACTTCAAATTGAACGGACTTTGGCAAATTTGACCAAAAATATACTGAACGGGCTAGGAAAAATTAGTGCTCTTTTGTCGGACTTTAGGAAAATACCAAGGCTATTATTTTTCTCCGACCCGGTCATCCTTATAAATAATAAACTGTCCCTAAAACCAGTGTTCAACCTCCTTAACCTGAAACGCTTTCTTTTTCACAAAAACCAGTTCTCAAAAGGGCTTGCCCTCAATCATGCACAAAAACAAGAGCTCACGGTAACTGCCTTCTTTGACGTATCAAATTAATCCGTTTTTTCGTTTCTTGATGCTCGTACCCTAATTAACGCTAAAAAAGCGTTCTTGTTTATTTATACTATATACATGCTTGTAACTCTGTCACCTCCTCTGCACATGTCTTCTTGGATACCGATGGCGTCCTTTGATTTTAATGACTTGATTATCTTCTTAAGAACTCTTAATGATAATCGCAATTTTGTGGTATATTTGAGCGACCTTCAAACGAGTTTTAGGAGTTAACAAATTTTTCGTTTCTCACAGATACATTTTCGTGCAGCCGTAAGTAACCATGGACGACACTACTAACTGCTGGCTGGCATTGCGTGTTTTGTGACATTTTCAATGTCATCTCGAACAGTCCTTTCCAGGACTACACTCACCCGCACGATCGTACTTTACTAAATTATGATATGACTCCGAGGTTCAAACCATTTACGATTTTCTACTTTGCTGGCTCTTTGAGAAATGACATGCTCTTAGATAGCTAGGATTTTTATTTCTTAAAATTTTTGTTCCCTGGGGTTGAAGAGCGGGTATTTTTTCCTAGAAAAGTTAAATTAGTAACGAAGATTGACGGGGGCACATTCGGCTGATGTTCGGTACATCGTACGATAAAAATTCTCGAAAAGGGTCGTAAATGGGTGTAAGTGCCTAAGAGTTAATCAATTCCACAATAGGTGCGAAATTTACCTGAACTATGGCCAAGGAATTTCTTCATGTTACGTGGAGTTCTGGAAGACGGATAGACATTGTGTGTTTTAGAGACAGGGTTCGCACGCGCCTTGAAAGTCCTTGTATTTCAAAATAAGATCCAAGGTCTTAAAAAGTCCTTGAAAATTGCAGTCAGTGCTGGAAAGTCCATCCTAGATTCTAGAGTGCCTGGTATGAAAATATATCCTACTGGCAGAACAGTAGCAACACATAATAGATACAAAAACGATCATTCACTATTTTCGCAAATCCCATAATACAGTTCATTCTGGGGGTTATTTGCATTAAAACAATGGATATCCAGTTAACTGAAGCATGACACAGTCCCAAGAGTAATTAACATGCATTGTTTTTATGCAAAGAACCCCTCAAAAGGTATTGCATTCTGGGATTGGGAAAATAGTACAACTCTCCGAACGTCCATCAAGCGTCCCGCGTACGCACATTGAGTACATTTTCCTGTTTGATTATATTCATTGCTCTGATTGGTTCAATATCGGCATTACTAAGAGCCAATGAAATGTTTTCTACTATTCAAGTGCTTCCTTGTTTGCACGGGTGTTGTTTTCACGAGTGAAAGGTTTATAACAATGAACAAGTGTGTTTTCAGCTAATTGTGCCTTCAGAAACCACAGTACAAAGAGTGGCTGCGAGAACTCAAGGGCACAATGCATCGTGTGCAGGAAGGACGTTGATATTTCGAGCAAGGGAGAGTCGGTGCTCACAAGTCAATTGAAGGCAAAAAAAAACATCAAACAGTGACACCTCAGCAGAAAAGGTCATTAGCAAGCGTTTCAGGTTTTTTTGGCAGTTCTCCTCAACAACCAGCAACTACACGCAAGATGCCAAAGTTTCAAAATCCCCTACACCTGAAAGTGGCGAACATAATAACTCCATCACTCAGTCCATTAGTGCGAGTTCATCGGTCATGGAAAAAAGTGTCACTCGTCGTGAGACGTTTAAAGCAGAAATTTTATTGGCACTGTTCATTACGCATAGACTTTTATAGACTTTTAACTCGCTGGTAGGCAAATTCGCTACTATATGAGTATCTGATTCTCGCTTTCCTTTGTAGTGCGTGAAGTCCTTGAAAAATGGAAAGTATGTCCTTGACTTTTAGGGTACGAACCCTGTAGAGAGCTACAAAGACCATTGAGATATTTTTGTCATGTCCTCAGCCTCTCGGCTGGAACAGAAAGAGAGCGGTTTTCTACTAAAGTCCGACTTGCTCACAGTGGTCGACCAAAGTCATAGTATTTTCGCGAAATCATTGTCAACTGGCATAGAAGTGGTTCTTGAATTACATACCGTTTTATGCGTCTTCTGGATGAATGAGGGGAGTCGAAGTCCCAAGTATCGTACTGAGCTGAACCAGGCGGACAATTAGTAAAGCATGTTTTTTTTTTCTTGTGAAGGGCAACGTTACTGAACATATTGCCTGTCTTAGATAATTCCCATTTTGTTATTCCACATCAAGGGAGGATCCATACATTCTGGCAATAGACGGATCAGGTTTGAAGCCCAACAACAACTGATTCAGTTGTATTGTCCGTTGATTTAGCAAAACAGATATACTAGGCAACAACTGAAGAAGACAAATCACGAATGTATTCTGCAAGTACAGTCGTTTAGGACTTGTTCTTTCTTCTTTAAACAAAATAAAACTTCCGTGACCCCAATACCTCAACGTCCACTGTAAAAGTTTCTTAGATTTAGTCGACTAAAATAAGCAAAAAGGAACGAATTCCATCGGACTGAAGCAATTGTGCAGCCTTCACCATTTTTGTAAGGGTGGAAATTCATGGGTGAAAATTCGAAGCGTTTTGTTATCTTTATAGGCCGCCCAACAAAACATCTTTTTGGCTAGGTACATGGTACTTCCCATCACGCCACACTGCATGACTAAATGATAAAGCCGCGGCTGCTGAGTAGTTTGAAAATCAAGATAGCGACTTCGGTCATAAATTGTCATCCTTGCTTTGTTAGGATCGTTGTATTCTTCACCTACAAATCCACTTGGATAACCTGGATTTACTTCATAAAACTCAAAAGTTTGAATCTTCACAACAAATCGGGTTCCATCTTTTGGGGGACGGGGTGCATAGTGGGGCCCCGTTGGCTCCAGCCTTGGATGTGTTAAATAAAGTTTAACGACATCACCAACTATATCAACACCACAAACTGGAACGCAAACTTCTATGGTGTTTCTTTGTCCTATAGCTGCACAGCTGTATTTGTGCCTTCCCCAGTGGAGTGTCTGGCATTCCTTTCCACAATACCTTGCTGTCATGCAACGCATGCAATGTTTCAATTGAACTTCACGTCGGAAGCAGAAAGCGCAGTTTGATTTTGAAGAATCTGCCTGTAATTCCACTTTGGGTTTCCCATTTTGAATACACTTGTTGTTGGACTTGAAATCTGCTGACACTGCGTTTGGAAAAGAAAATTCAAATTCGGTCCGTATCCCTTGTAACGCATTTGCGACCTTCCGGATTTTGTGGCTCAAGAAGTGGACGTGAAGATCCTCCGGGAAACCATATAGCTCGAAAGGATGCAGTCCGTCATGAAAGGCAGGCCCGCAGTTGCTGTAAATTTCATTGTTTTCTACCAAGCAGGCAGGTTTTCCCGGACTTTGTTTGCCAACTCTGATTCCGCCCATCTTGTTGTTATAAATCTCATTGCCTTCGAAGTAACCACCTGAATTGCTCTCCACCCATATTCCCCACCAGAAGTTTTCGAAGACAACGTTTTTCTGCAAACGTAAGTCGTTAACGTAAAATGACACCTTAACTCCATGGCCATTGTTTTGGTAAATTTTGTTTCTTCGTATGTCTACAGCACAAGATGAATGAGGATCTCCAGTTATGAATATACCTTCATATTTGTTATCGTAAATTTCGGAATTTTCTATCGTAGCCTCCTTAGGCAATCCCCCCTTGTTCCAGACGAGTGAGAAAATGCTTACCCCTTCGGTGTTTCCGTGGACCAGGCACTCCTTAACATCCACACGCCCGCCGGCAGTTACTTTTATGCCAGAGGATTCCCCTGGCTTTTTGCCGTTTCCGTTTACTTTGCATTTTATCAATGAAGCTGACGCCTGACAACCTTCGACTACCATTCCACCGCCTGGGCTGCCACTGATTGTGCACTGCATGAGCTTTGCTGTGCCGTAGACGGTTACTGCGTTAAATGCGTTGGTACTCCTAAATCCACAGTTCGTGAATTCCACATCTCCATTGGGTCCCACAAATATTGTAGTTTTTTCCAGAAACGAGACGTTTTGGACAAAACATTTCTTGGAAAAACGAAGTGCATCACATTTTATTGTAACGTCTTTCCCACTGCAATAAGCCGCTAAGGTGGTGTCAACGATGTCATTAGAACCATCAGAATTCTTTAAAACATGAGTCACTTCACCTAATTGCACGTGTCGTGCATCTTCTATGTTGTATTGGTCACTGGCAAGAAGCAGCACTTTCTTTCTCAATTCAGGGATTTTGCATTGCAATAAAGAACTTCTAAGACCCTCAGACGTGTTAATAATTTCCCATCTTTCATCTACAGCTTTGAAAGTAGTTTGAAAAGCCTCATAACATCGACAGGATCTAGCGTCGTGAGAGTATGCAATAGCTGCGAAGCACAATGCAGAACCCTTCCTTCCAATTCCATTTAGAGCCAGAGCTTTCCTTGAGTACCCTTTCCAGCATCCGGACCGTATTTTGATATACTCTTCGCAGTCTTGAAGGCACTTTTCAAAGTTTTTCAGTTTGAGATGCGCCGTTGCTCGATTATTAAGAAGTCGTGGATCCACGCATTTTGCTTCCTTGCTTGCTTCAATTGCTTCTGTGTACCTGTCGATTGCTTCTTGGAATTGTCCGTCTTTGTAGGCCGTGTTTCCTCGCAAACGAATCTCATCGATGAAAGCACACTCCCTATCATCACTGACAGAGTTATCAGATTCAGTTGGAGGCCGAGAAGAGTAGGAAATGATTTTCCGGAACATCTGAGGCAGGGGAATGGTGTGCGGGAAAAGCTTTTTGAGCTCGTTGGCCTCGATGGCACTCGCACAAGAATCCAGGATCTGAAAAGCAAATTGTTCAGCTTCTTTTGCTTTCTCTTCATGTCCGTGGACGCTCAAGTGTAAGGCATTTTCGTAAACAACACGAGATGTCTCAGCAGATATAACCACCGCCTTAAGGTCCCATTCAATCTTTTCCTCAAAGAGAAACAATGTTAAATGCTTCTGCAGTTCCAAAGCATGACTTGTTAACTTGGACCACATATAGAACACAGATGGGTTCGCCACAGAGGCAGATGCTTGTTCCTGCACTCTTGCTGTTATATCGGAAAGGATTTGGTCCGGTGATGGGCAATTGATGAAGGCCTGGTGCAGAATTTGAATCGTTTTAAGCAACGACGAGGCAGTTTCTTTGCTGTCCATTCTGCTGCGAAGGACTTCCTGAACTAGACGGTGCAATCCAAGGCATTTGGATGTTTTTCGCTGAAAAAGCGAAAACTTGGTCAAGATGTTGACTATCTCAGGCTTCATCATGTCAAGGTTAAAGTTATGGCGCGGAGGACCATCAGCAGTTAACAGATGAGAGCGGATCAGCTCTTCTGGAATTTCACTGGGTGCAAGAAAGGCAGCAGCTTTCACAAAACTGGATGCGAGTTCACCGTGAACTGGTGATTTTCTGACGTATTCAAAGTTTAAGAGCCATGTGGTATGCACCGCTAGGCGGCTTTCAGACTCGTATTCCCACGATGGTTTTGTCCGCGGATAGTTCCTCAACAAGTTTAAACGCTGAATTTTGTACTCTTCAAGGTAGCAATTTATAGAGCACTGAACGGCTTTTATATGCGCACCAGCTTGTTCTAAAGCTAGGGGAAGACAACCAAGTTCCCGAGCAAGCTCATCTAACGCCATCTCTTGTCCTTTATGATCTCCGACATCACTTCGGCTAAGTAGAAATCTTTTTGCTTCGTCCACCGTGAAGACGAAAATGCCAACACAGCGTGATGGCTCTAGACCTATTGCTCCAGAAACTTCCTTGGGTTCACGTCGTGTTGTTAAGAGGACATGGCCGCTTGCTTGCCTTTTCCAACGACCAAACAAAAGCTTTTTCATTTGTTCTGAAAGATGTTGTTGATCTACATCATCAAGAACAAGAAGCCATCGTCTTGTTTGTTTTGAGATCAACGTTAGGACCTTAGACAGCGTCAAATCAAACGAATCTTCCAGGATTCCTAGTCGTAATGCAAGGTCATTCAACGAGTTTTCAACTCGTTGAATGCTAACGTCGTCTTTCCGCATCCGCCAAGACCGCAGATGGCTGCCATCTTAAGTTCGCCCCCATGTGAGAAAGAAAATAATTTTTCAAGGTTGCTTACTTCTTTTTCCCTTCCTGTAAACCATTTGTTTAGTTCCGGAACATCAAAAACGACCTCTTTGGAATCATCTGAAAGGGCTAAATTGCCCATCTTTGTTTTCAGTAAGTCCAGTTCTCTTTGTAGGGCAGCACTTCTTTCCTCCATGGTTTTGCAGAGATTCTCTACTTGTTCTTGTCTTGTTTTCAAGTGCAGCTCTGATGTTCTAAGGAGTTGTTTGTGTTCTTTGTCTTTTGTAATCATTTCTTGTCTCATAGTATCTTGGCTTTTGTGAAACTCCTTGCACGCTGTTTGCAAACTTGAGTACTGCTGCTCAACAACATGAATGGATTTATCAAACTCGGACTTAAAAAGAGCAAGGGTAGCACAAGTACTTTGTACGTCCTTCTCTTCTTTCGCTTTGTAATCTCTCACACAGTTATAAAGGTCTTGAACTTCCTTACGTACGACTTGCAGAAGAGTGTCAACTAGTGGTTTACCAAGACAAATCTCTAGACCTGTATGGAACAGAAGCACACATAAAGCGACTAGTTAAACTTCTGAATCCCTCCTAGGTAACAAGTGCTACTTGTTTTGATTTATTTTTTTGTTTTCATTTTTGTTTTTTGATGTCGTTATTGTTGTTATTACATAGGTTGCCCATACAAACCATGTCCCTGTTAATCTCTATCTCTTTCACATAATTACTGGGTTGCCATATGAGTAGAATTTCTCCGTTTTATTTTTTCCCGTGTCGGAAAATGGAAAAGTTGTCACTTCCCTGCTAAGTATTGTCTTTCTGCCTAGAGTCTTCTATGCGCACATTTGGTAGGTTTCAGGGGGTAGTAGAAATGCGTAGATTTTATCCGGTGAACACGGTACAACCAATGACGGCGATGCCAATGTAACGTAAATGGTGTTTTATAGAGTGTTTCCGCGTGACGTTATAGCGGCCATGTTGGTGTCTCTAAAAAAAGGACGGCAGCCATGTTGGTCTCCCCAACCAGTCCTTTGGGAATTGAGCTCTATTATCAATCTAACGTTCTCTTTTGTTTCCGTGGAAAAACAAGGTTACTGATCACGTGAGTGAAAGCACTCTGTCGGATCTTTTAAGAAAATATACTCTTATGGAACTCAAGAATGGAACTCGATAAACAACACAAGCAGTCAAAAATGAATATCCGGAATCTTAAAGGTGACGAATAATGGACTTCTGCAACAATTGCATCTTTTGCCGTCGGATATCAAAGTGAGCTGTATTTTTAATATTTTGCTGACTGTAGTGTTATGCTATGTACAACACTGAAACCAAACGGCAAATGGTAACTTTTTCGGGTTGGATATGGGTTTAACAACTCAGAGAAGGAATCGAACATCTTGAGTGGATCTGTGTTTACAGTTGTCTGGCTATTTATACCTTTATTTATTTGTACTCAACTCTGTACAGTCTTCAATGCTTGTTAGTCAAGAATTATTTGAAAGAAAGCTTGTTGTCCATTTTTGCCTAATTATTCAAAGAAATGGTTCTTCAGTAAAGAATGAAAGGGTAGTTTCCAAAGAAACTGTGGTGCTGCGTCGGTGGGGAAGTAGTATACAAAAATTTGGTTATATCAACGGAGTTGATAATGTAAATTGGCCACCGTACAGAGATTCTAAAAGCTGACGTTTCGAGCGTTAGCCCTTCGTCAGAGCGATTCGCTCTGACGTCAGCTTTTAGAATCTCTGTACGGTGGCCAATTTACATTGTCAACTCTTCAGTAAAGAGTTTGACCATGTACACTGGTGGGAAATTGATTTAGCTGCGTTTGGATTTTGACACGGCGTGTATTGCTTCTTTGAACGCACGCAATGAAATGGGAAGAAACGCTTAATAGCAAATATGTTGTTTGTTTCAATAAAACGGTTGGCTTGAAAAGATTTTGTGAGATTTTTCAGTCTTCGTGGATTGATCGTGTTCGAACTCAACTAATTTGCATATGTCGGTTGATATTTGATATGCCAGTTGTTCTCATAAACATGACAGGAATTTCTAGCCATTTTGTATTTCAAGTGTTTTTTCTTGCAAATGATTTATAGGTACCGTGTAGCACTTTTATTTTTCGGGGTTTAATTTTTGCGGATTTTGCGGATGGTACTTGATCCCCAAAAATAAGTTCAAGCAGAAAAAAAAATACCAGCAAAATTAAAAACCGCAAACAATTACTCCCGTTTATATAATTAAAAATGGCTTTTAGTCCACTTGTGTTACTATATATCATACATTGGGGTAAAAAATAACATTTCTTTTGATACTTGCATTGAGAAAAAGCGATCGGAGCTTGCTACAAACAGAACGAAAGGATAAAAGGTTAAGTCAAGTCAAGAAACGAACTCAAACCAGTCAATCAAAAGGTCACCTTAAACTTGCTGGAACGGGTCATCCGAAGGGACACCATTTACTAAGGCCTCCAGGATGCCACATAAGTTCCACCCGTTCTGGATTATTGGGAGTTTTTTTCCCCAAAAAAGTAATAAACGT
>NC_090889.1:26579514-26609514 GCF_036669925.1 Montipora capricornis
CAATCAGAATCGAGTAATTGTTTCACGTATATTATTATATCTGAAATCTGTCCAAAACTCGATAAGGCAGACCTCACATAATACGCGAAAAATCCAGCATTCGAAGCTCCAAGGATGCGTAGCTGGATTTTCATGTGCAGGCTTGCAACCGTCATGCCATTTGCTCCTTTCTGATTGGATGATTATTTTTTATCATTCAATCAGAGAGGACCAAGCGTGTAATAATTAACAATTAGACCCGTAGCCCGCAAGGGCTAACTAGTCGGACAGAAAAGGCAATAATAAAGTTATCAAATGCAACTTAAAGAAATATTTATTGGGAATGAAACGAAAGAAAGCGTCACGCTTTTCGCTACTCGAGGACTATTAATAATAGTCCTCTAGTAGCGTAGCCAGTTAAAGTGCAGGATTTGCATTAGTCCACGAGTTGGGTAATACTAATATGTGATTATAATAGCAGTACACTACAATATCTTGGATTTTATCAAAATTATGTGAAATATATAGGGATTAACGGGTACACAGTTTGAATGGGCCCCCTATGGTTCTTATTGCTTTCTCAAAAGTCGTGTCCAATGCCTTTGCAGAGGTCTTGTTTGCGCTGTACCGTATAAAGCCCCAAAACTGCGCCACTTGCAGTTGTGAACATTTTGACACTGCAGCAACATGTACTACCTTCTGCACATGTTTGTTAAAGTAAAAACAGAATAGCATGAGATAATTCTGCATTGCGCTAGAGATTTTACCAATCAATCAGCGTTCCCTTTCTACGCGTATGTCTCCAGTGTCCATGACACCAAGATAAAGATAATACGAATACCTAGTAGCCAGAACTTTACTTTGTCAACGTGTTTATTTATTAACACATTACATGCCCCAAGCAGCTGAGTTAGACAGTGCGGTATCATTACAGTACCTTCTTTTCTCCACAGCTTTAACACATCCAGGGTCCTCGCCTCGACAGTGGGTGAAAGTTTCAGGTTCATTACTAAAGCTTCCATGAGGTCAAAACTGTTATCGTAATGGGCCTTAGTCCAAACAGTAAAGTCGCAATGCGCCCACTCATTACGAACCTTACTCTTCAAATCCTCAGCCACCTTTCTGACGGACGTGAAGGGCAAAGCTCCACAGAGAACGGAAAGGGCTGCTGAGCAGTCGAAGGTATGATCAAACGCATTGAACTGTGCCATGAAAGGTTTCATATACAGCTTGGCCAACGATACTTCGTCCCTTACACAGTAGTCGTAGTGGCTTGGCTTACTATGGAGAGTGTCGTTATTGTTGATACTCAGGTAATTCAAGTTGGTTGTACTTGGTGGAATAGTTCTCATGATAGCTGGAAATGTCTGCTTGTCAAGGCCGAAGTTTCGCACAACATGCTGGTAGAAGGATCTCATTTCATTCATAACTTTATCTCTGAGGCATGGGGTGAGGACATTGTGAAGAGCAATGCCAACCACCAACCACCGACGCTGCTCTTGTGATGTACCTGACGACGAAGCCATCACACACGTTTTATGGTACGCCTAGGTCCCCGAGATTTTGCCGGTGGTACTCGCTGCCCAATACCTTCAATTAACAACATATATATTTTTTAAACAGGCGCTTCACGCATTTTCTTCTTTTCCTTTTTTCTTTCTTTATTTTTTGACAGGTGATTAATCTTAACGATACAAGCTTGTTCACCGGGTTTTTCTCTGCCACCCTCGGCGGAGGAAAGCCCTGGGGACAAGGTTGGTAAAGATGGTGTCAAAAACCTTGGCTTTGGGTAAAAGATTCTATTAATTAAATATGCAATAATAACCTCAGCGAATAATTTACTTTCACAAAAACTACATCGGTAGAAAAAATATTTTTTCCCTCTTTGCTTGCGTTGCCAAAACAAAAGACACGTGTTGTATAGATCATCCTCCCCATCTTCGATGAGGTGGTGCTGATTAATACGTTAAGGGCCTGGAGTTCACTAGTGCCCCAGCTCTTGTAAAGGCAGTTAACAGCTCGTCATCTGCAACGTCCGCATTTCACAGTATCTTATGCTAATCTCTAGGCTGCCTTCACCATTGTTCCATGTACTCCGCCAAAATGGGGAGCCAAGCTCCACTTCACGCCATTATTTGCAATTGAGCTCGCACTCATATCTTGAGCCAAGTGGGAAACTAATTCTTTCAACTCCAGCTCTGCTTCCAAAAAATTGCCACTATTATCCGATTCAACCTCCACTGGTAACCCCCCTCGGTTCGCACGCAATGGAATGCACTTAAAAAGTGTCCAGTCCTTACGTCATTTCCAGACGAATTGCACTCGATTTCAAACATGTAAATAGACATAAGTACCGCTTGGCTCTCTGTCTACCACTTCCTGCGAATTCAACTGCCGTGAGGGAAAATGCTCGTAATGGGAAGTTCAGTCGTAACTTTGGCAGTGGCGCTATTATCTGCTTTGCCACCTTTGCTTTACGTCGGCGTCATTCACAGCATTCTCTCACCAACTCACGAATCACCTCCCTTCCACTTAATATCCAGGACCGTGCTGACCAGAAAGACAGGCTGAATGATTGCTCTTCTCGTAGTTTACGATTAACCTTGTCACTGAATGATTGTTCTTCTCGTAGTTTACGATTAAACTTGTCACCCAACTCTTCCTACGCAAAACAATTAGGTACCCCTCTTCATACTGCGATAGCATCATTTTCACTATCTGCAACTTTCTGGCATGTTAGGTTCCCACGCCGCCTTCCATCGATGCGTCTTTTACAGTTGCTCACGAACCACTGAACCCACCCTTTAACTCTAACTAATGAATTTGTTCTAACTTGAAAATCTCATAGCCGTAGACGTGACGGTACCTTAAGACTTAGTGCAAACAGTGCGAACTCTGTACAGCAAAAACCAGCATACAGCCGATTCCAGCTGGCTGTAAGCTGTGCGCCAAGGTCACACACGGACCGTATAGCGGCTGCCAGAGGCGCCATTGTATGCTTTCGATTCGACCTTGTTGAGCTGCGTCGTTGCTGTACTTTGCGACGGCGATTAGCAGCAACAATTATTATTATTATTATTATTATTATTATTATTATTATTATTATTATTATTATTATTATTATTATTATTGTACAGGGATCCTCACTGTTTATTTCTCAACTCTGGGCCTGCTTCAGGACAGCAGTCAATCTTTGTTTTTGGCCAGCTCTCCTGTTCCGTACCTGGGAAATTGCGTCCCGTCCACCATAGTGCGTTCTCTTTCAATTCAGCAGCTGATGCTTTCTTGTTTGGTGTTTCGCCAATGCTTCGAAGTGGTTGAGTCGTGTATCCCTCCGACCGGGTGAGCTATAAAGCGTTTGAGGCCGTTCATGCTGTCTGCCTAGAAACTTAATCAAGTTTGTTGAAGTACCTTCGCCACACACAGGGCCAAACCTTAGTCATAGGACCACTACCGTAACCTCTAGTATAACAATACTCTTAGCTTACTCTCCTAGCCTGGCCATAATCTAGAGGACCATCCCAGTCAAGATCAGGTGTCCACATCTGAAGAAGAATCTTTGCTCTGATCGCGTGCGTTGCTAGAAATCTCAAGGGATGAAAAGGGTGAGGGGGGTATCCACTCTCCGGGGATTCCCCTTTTTTAAGTGACGATGTCCTTTTTGGCCAGCTATAAAACGCCAAGAGTGTTCACCGAAGGTTAATATCCTTTATGCAAACCGAATTCTGCAACTCTGTCTTCCTCTGGTTTTTTTTTTTTTTTTTTTTGAGTACTCTTTGAGAGTTTGAAAGCCACTTTCTTGCAGGCATTCCCGCGCTCTGCCACAGCTTGGATAAGTGGCCATAAAGGTTGATGCACTTGTCTTAACTAGGCGCTGAGTTCATCCTATCGTACATGTAGGTGGACTCCAAGATGGTTTCAACAGCTTTCGGGAACTGCGCATGGTTCTCGGCGCTGGCGTGCTTCTGGGCAACAAGTTGTACTCAGTAACAAGACACAAGTTGGCTCCAAATACATCCAAATACATCCTATCGTACATGTAGGTGCACTCCAAGATGGTTTCAACAGCTTTCGGGAACTGCGCATGGTTCTCGGCGCTGGCGTGCTTCTGGGCAACAAGTTGTACTCAGTAAGAAGAGCTGACGTTTCGAGCGTTAGCCCTTCGTCAGAGCGAATGACGAAGGGCTAACGCTCTGACGAAGGGCTAACGCTCGAAACGTCAGCTTTTAGAATCTCTGTACGGTGGCAAATTTACATTATCAACTCCGTTGATAAAACCAAATTTTTGTATACTACTTCCCCACCGACGCAGCACCACAGTTTCTTTAGAAACTACCCCTTCACTCAGTAAGAAGACACAAGTTGGCTCCAAATACGAAACTACTGAACTGGAACATCAAAGGAGGCCTTGACTGATCCATATCTCTCCATAGAAAACGGTGAATTAGTCTGCTGTATGGGGCGACCTACCAATTCGCAAGTACATCTCTGCAATATCACACACTAGTGCATCAGGAAGTCGTGGAAAATGCAGTAGCACATCAAAAAATCTCACGCTGAAGCTTTGGACCCTGGTAGATTGCATAATTCAATGAAATCTCACTGAACTTTGCAGACGCATCGAATACGAAGCGAGTATTGGCAGTAGTACCCTCGTCAGGCCTCACATTTGCAAAATGAAAAAGATACCGTGACTTCTCTTCCTTCCCGGTCAGTTCCACTTTAAATATATGTCCCTTCTTTAAACAGTCTGCATTAACGTTTGTGCATAGTCCTTTTAAAGAGGAATCTTTCAGGAATAGCTTCTCTGTGCTCAGCAATCGGTTAACTGCCATTTCGTAGTTATTGGGCAATTCTGCAACCTCTGGCGTTCACGGCATGGTCATTTCATATCTCCTATAGTTAAGGGCCCACAGACGTATTTCTGGTGCGTTGCTAAAGAAGTGAAATGTTACTTCCGGTGACTGACATCATCATATCGTGAGCTGACCAGGAAACCCACTCACAAGCAAAAATCACCGCACGAACTGTTGTTTGCATCCAAGGTTTTTCCTCGCCCTTCCTCGAACTCGTTCGCAGATCAACTGCGCATGCGCTAACGAACTTGTGACTTCCGGTTTGAGAAAAAACTAAATTTCCGGCGGTCTTTAAATTGAATTATTATTATTTTTTAATATGGCTCGTTTCACCTCCAAATACACAATATAGCTAAGCATTGATTTTTTCAAATCATCTTTTTTGAAAATTTTATTGGTATTTCAGTATCGTTTATCTCTCTAAAAGGAACATTTTTCAAAATAAAAAGAAAACCATGCTTGGCTGGATGCAAAAACGAATACAAATTATGAAACCAATGATTAAATACCCAAATTAAATAGCACGTAGACAAATTTAGAGTTTTCTTATTGGTCACGTGACCATGGGCGTGGCATGATGACGTCATATTTAGGGTCATTGGTTTAAAAAAGTTGGAGACTGACCAAAATAATGCCAAATTCTCTTCAATTAGTTAACTATTACATCCTTAGCAACGCACCCCAAAAAATACGTCAGTAGGCCCTTAAACTGCACTGGGTTTTCAAATCTTCGGATAGCTATCTGTTCTTCTGAAACAAGGTTTTCTCTCCTTATCGCTGACCCCGAAGTCTAAACTTCCGAGAACCTTTAAAGAGCTGAGCTGAAATCTTTGCCTTGATCATGCAAGAAGTAGGCCATGTTGAAATTGGTTTGTGGCGGGACCTCAGCCATCAGCCAAGCTGTTGCAATGCATGTCTATCCCGGGAGTGTTAATCGGGCCATAGGTTCACAATGTTTACCACAAACATCCCTAATTGAACGATGTAGCTTCTCCGCATAGTCCATGCCGATCAGCAACATCAACAACCGTACGTGGACCAAGTTTTGGGAAATTGATGCTCTGTAGGTACTTCCACTTAGGGTACTGCCTCCCCTAATCAACTTGCTGCACATCTCTTGTTACTCTTGACGCTGTAAATGCTGTCATCTTTACATAAGAACGTTAACAGTGATCTGCTGAACAGCTCCTTCCAATCCTAACTCAGTAACCAAATCCCTATTTATGTACGTCTTTGTACTTGCATCATCCAACAACACATTCGCTACCAGTCTTCAATCACCATGTTTGACAATCACTGGTGCGTTCGCAAACCCACAGAGTGTGCCCGCTTTTAAGTTTTCGAGGTTGCCAAAGTCGTTGTCGGCGAAAGTTTGGTAGGGAGCCGTCCCCCCCCCCCCCCCCCTTCCCTTCCCTTCCCCTGTAAGTGATGGTACTAACTTGATTGTTTCTATTGAGACTGGAGTTGCTTTGCTGCTACCATATGTGGTTCTTGCCATGACCTCTGTTCAGTTGCCTCATTTCTAGTTGACGGACGGCCATGTAGCACCTTCTTGTGTGTGTTGTGGCATCTTACTACACATTCTTCTTTTCCGAGACATCGATAACACAGCTTTAGCTGCTTGGCAACATCCCAGCGGGCTAGTACATCAATTTTTTTGAACTCCTCACACTGCCACAGTGGATTATTGCTTCTGCAAACATCACAGTTCTTCTTGTTTGACTAGTTTGGTGCTTGTGCCTGTCCAACAAAGAACGTCTGGTGCTCCTTCTCTGCGCATTCCTGAAACTCTGGCTTATGCTGCAACAGTCTGGAATTCACTTTCTCGGATGATCTACTCCTGAAGGGTCTCTATACAGTCTGGTTTCTTATGTGAAAGCACTTTGTATCCTAATAATAAGGACCCATGGCCAAGCTCTTCGTCTCCTCCAGCTCCCTCAATTTATGACAGTCGCTTCTAGTAGGTCAGCAGCCAGTCTGTCCAGATCCGTGGCATATTCCCATCTCGTACAGATCTGAACTGATCCAGCTCTTCCATGTGCAAATTAACCTAACGGTGCTGACCTCCATATTTCCTGTCTAACCTGTTTTTGGCTGCTTTATAAGCTTCTGGTGAGAGTCTCAGACCATCAACCAACCTCAAGGCTTCTCCGCGCAAGTACTTCTTCAACTGCAGTAATTTGAAATCTACCGCGACTGGCTCCTTATCCACAAAGGCCGAAAACACCGCCCTCCAGACCCCGCAAGACCGTTTGTTTCCACTGCTAAACAAAGGATTCGATACTCGTGTTAATTGCTCATCTGCATGTCCTTTCTTAGCCCATTTTTCGTAGAAGGAGACAAACAAAGCTCGAGTTCCTCGTCCAGAGCTCCTCCGAGCTTGCTAAATTTATTCTCCGCGTCTTCGCTCGCACTGGACAACTCAGCCCTTGCGTTTTTAAGTTTTGCCTCCAACTCTTTTTCTCCTTTTAATTACGCGCTGCCATACCTTCCATTCTTGCGGCGAATTACAAACTCCGCAGTTTCATAGAAATACTTGATACTTCACTCCATATTTCGTCTTTGTTAGCGTCCATATACTTTCGATAACGATTTTGGGATTCAGCAAATTTCCCTTCGATCTCACGACTTGTTTTTTTTCCACTCAAACTAAGTAAAGAAGGTCAAATCTTCGATATCTTGCCCTGATGTTTCATCAAGTTTTTCTCGACAACTTCGAATTTCACGATGATCAACTGGAAAATTGTCCTGTAACAGATTCCATAGGTTGTTTAACGACTTCGACTTGGCCTTGGCAGCCGTCTTTCTCCAATCTTGTGTATAATTTCGTTAAGAGACATCTCCTACATGATTATTCTTCTCTCCGTCCAGAAGTACTTCGCTTTGCTACCAGTTTAGTTTTGGGGAAACGCCGACCTCAGTTTTTAATTACATAGCCCTGAATAAGCTCAGCGAAGAACGATCTTTTCACGAAAAACTACTTCAGTAAAAGAAAATATTCTCTTTACTCGCGTCAGCTCAATAAAATTCATGTGACCTTCCGATCAACTGTGACACATCCCACATCGTTATACTGCCATATACATTAGGCATTTAAGCCTTGTTCACATGTACGACGCAAGCAAAAGCACAAGCAGCACATGCAAACGCAGTAGCGTTTCGATGAATCATATCTTTCGTTTGGACAACAGACACTAATTAACGATAAGTTAATGCGTCTGCATATGTTGCTTGTGTTTCATGCTTGCGTCGCACGTGTAAACCAGGCTTAAAAACAACCTAATATGTATGACAGTATAGCGATATTTCCTCAGTGTTTACAAGCATTGACATCAACTTTCTTTCTTTTTTTTTTCTTTCTTTTGCCAACGACCGAACAAGAGAAGTCATTGTTTCAAGGATGTTACTAAAACGAGGAATGGGAAAAGAGACTGGGAAAGGCAAATAGGACATTTTTGTTATTACGTCAATGACCTACCTGATCAGATAAATGAAGGGGAATTGGTTTGCGTGCAGATGATACCACTTTATTTTATATAGGTCGTTCTGTTGATAGTATTGTGTGCTGAGCATTAAACCGCATCCTAGCAGATACAGATAAGAGCTGAGGAAATGATACCTATAGTGCAAAGCCAAAAGTGTTTCTGTGGCCTCCTGAGTCCGATTATACTTGGTGATAAGATCTTACGTTATGTTGGCACTAATCACTGTCACTGTCTGGGTGTAGTTATTGATTCTAAGCTGTCCTGGCAACTGCAGATCGATTTTGTTTGTAAAAGCTTCATTCAGAAAGTCAAGCATCCATGGCTTCAAAGATCACAACATGGGAGTGCTAAGACATATCCGCTGTTAGCCTTTAACAATGTGTACCAACGCAGATAGATTTCATTTATGTACACTGTTTACCTTAGCTTATCTCCTAAGCCTCACAAAGATTAACAGTGATATTATGATTTAAGACGTGTAGGCAATTTTACTGTCCCATCTTACAATTATGTTATAGGAAGAAATTTTATAACTTATAGAGGTCCCACTGTGTGCGTGGAACACGTTACCAGAAAATTACAAACATCTTCCTAAGCATGCTACTTTCAAACACGATTAAGAGACTTGAAACTGATAGAAAATATGAGTTTTGGCAAGGGGTCGTGCCTGATAATAAATGTGAATGCTAACTTTTATTATTTTTCTTATATTTAAGAAATATAAAACAAGTACCGTGTTTCTATCGAGTTATACAAACACCAGTGGAAGTTTGGGAGAACGAGAACGAGCTTTTTCGAGTTCTCCCAAACTTTCACGAGTGTTTGTATAACTCGATAGAAACACGGAGTGCATGTTTTCTATTTCGTTTAGAAAACAACACGACGAGAAAAAGGAAAACAACTTGTTAACTCTAATTATCAAAATGTAAATTCTCTTTGCTCGCGCCATCACTACGTCAACAGCTCGTGCTAGTTCTGTGTCTCCATCGAGTTATAGAAACACGATTTTTAACCAATCAGCGCGCGTATTTTCTTAGGACTGTTTTCTAAAAGGTTCTTACAGCTAAATTCGTTGTATCGCGCTGTATTTGCAAACTTTTTGGAAAGGATTTCATGGTTTTTCTGTTCCGTTCATAAACTGAGAGTGGGCGGGGTTATGCAAATCACAATGCAACGTGCTCGCACGCTTCGCCCGTTTGCTATAGAGATCTGAAAATAGATAAAAAATACTCAAGAGAACGTCGATGGAGAGTGGTATTTATCTTGAGGCCAGGATGGAGGGCAGCAGCAGACATTGATTTGGTGTTGAAAGTGGGGAAGAAGACATTCGTAAGAAAGATCAGAAAAATCTTCGAAGCCGACCAACCGATTTGAGTCAATATTACGATTCGGTTTCAACAAAACTCTTTTCGAAATAAGGTCAAATAACGGCTGACACAAAAAGCAAAGCCGAGTGTCACTGAAAAACACACCTCTTTTCTAAAGATTCATCCTGTTGACATCATTCTTCTGGGTTTGTATTACAGTGTACATTTACCCCCATTACCAAAAAAATCCTGTTGCCTTCCTGGTCACAAGGATTATACATGCACAGACGAGAACATGATTCACTGAAATAACTTCGGCTCGATGCGTTTCACCCTTCATAACAAATAAATGCCCCCAGCTGGAGGTGTATGATTTCCTTCCAATGAAAAGATCATGTTTTACTTAGCCACAATGCAAATTTTTTTAGACGAATACCACTGCAGGTCGAGATTTTATGACCATTTGAAAGTTCGAGAATCTCGGGAGAAAGGTATGTTTGATTTTGGATTCGAGTTCGAGTTAACTCTTCGTTCCAATTTCCTCAATTCCTGTCCACGTTCAAATCCCTACTGTTACTTACTGTTAAACAGAAAACCACTGTGGAGAGGGGATACTGTTTTTGCAATCTGCAGGCAGTTTTTGGCAGAGTATCACCTACATGTAATAGCGCCCGAGTCAAATTAGTCCTTCTCAAATCAAATCAAGGTTTCCTTTTGAATGCTAAAATAAAAGAACCCTCCCGGAAATTTAAAAACTTAACTCTTCTGGGATACCTGTTTTACGAAATCTAAATACTACGTTCACAAGGTACTTCTCTAGCACTGCTTAACTGTAACTGCACAACGCTGGAAAGTTAGTCACTTTACGAAAAACACGAATTTGCGCACTTTGCTCCAAAAGCAAACATTTCATTTAGCAAACTGAAAACAAACATGTAGGCAAAGTAAAAATTATTATCAGGTTAATTTTTAGCAACTGGAAGTCCGACTCGAAGTCCAACTCAGTCTAACTCGGGCCCGATTCACACGGTACCGGACGAATTTTAAACCGTTTGAAAAATTTGACCGGCCATTTTGTTCGCACGGAACCGTGCAATATTTTCCCTCTGTCCACACGGAACTGACGAACCGGATTAACCTTTGTCAGTGGTTTTACCATCTGCCCATGCGCAGAGGGCTACTTTACGATATCCAAAATGGCGTCAAGAAAGAGAAAGGCTAACGATAGTAGCTGAGTTTCCACGCATCCATGCAACCGCCCCTTTGCGGTGCAAAAATTTAGACGGTAAAGGTGTTCACAGCGCGCGGGTTAAATTTTCGACCGTACCGGCTAAAATTTCGTCTCCAAAATCGATGGTTCGAGATTCCTGAGAATTTCATACTCATATACAAGCTAGAGTTGTTTGCTCTCCAGTGAAATTTTCTTAAATTAAGGACGGTGCCTACTAATTCAAAGGTATTTTTGAACCGGTTTATGATTATGCAGGAAATGTAGATCTTAACAAGTGTTATTGAAATCGAAAAAGAAAATTTGGGGTAACCTCGCATTTTTCAAAGATAATTCACGAACAATATTTGTAAAAAGCTTTAAAATACAGAGCCATGTATGGCATTCTTTCTTAATCATCTCTGAAAAATGCATGGTTGCCCCCCATTTTCTTTATAGATACCAATAGTACTTACTAAGATCTACTTTCTCTGCATAATTTTAAACCGCGCAAAAATATCCCTGTACATGTATTAGTAAGCACCACCGATAGGAAATCTGAGTATCTTGAGATGCGCAGAAGGTATGCGCAATAACAATAGTAGGCACCGTCCTTAAGTGCAAATACAAAATATAATCGAATTCTTATTCTTATTAGAGGTAGAATAAGCGAACATAAATTAACAAGAATAGAAATTCTCGGCCTTGCAACCCGCAAGGAAAAAATTAACAGCAGTTTGAAAACTAGCTTCAGCCTAGTTTCCATATGCGCGTAACTCCGTCGCAAGAAATCGCAGACAGTTTGCATAAAATGAAAACACCTTTTATAAGTTCATCCCCGACCAATCGCCGATGATCACCAGTGATCGTAAACAAGACGCAAGGGATAGAAAAATTTCTATCTTTACGTCTTCCGATATGGAAGCACAATCGTTAACTGTTTCTGATTGTTTGGGATCAATCGGCGATAATGCAAAATGTGGTGATTGCAAACACTAGAGAAACACAAATAACGAGTACGTTGCCGAGCGATTGTTTTGCTCATTAACTGCTATTGTTTGGTGACGTTCTCGTTGACGTCGCCGTCGTTGATAAGGTCCCTATATTCACAAGGACTGGTCTCATGAGCAAGTGAGGGGTTTTTCCTCAGGGAATTTCAGACCACAACATGGTATAGGTTGTTTGCAACCAATCTCTAGGGACACAAATAACCGCCAATGACGTAATGTACAATTTCTGGTGATCGAACAAAAGGAGCTAATGAGAGATCGTTTGTTTTCGTCCACCAACATAGCGGCGATGACGTAACGTGAAAACCACCTATACGCGACAATGAAGCTAAGGAACAAAAGGCCGCCACCAAAGTACAACAACACAAGAGATGACAGGAAACTTAACGTTGAAAATTTCAGGAAGGACATAGAATCCACGCCTTTCCAGGTTGCGTTAGTTGTTGAGAGCCAGATGATGTCTTATGGGCATGGCAAACTTTGTTTAACAGAAATTGTGACGAACACGTCTCACAGAAAGAAGTTAAGATCAGAAGTAAATCGGCTCCTTGGATAACAAACGAAATTCGCTTCAAGATTAATAAAAGATTTAAGATTTTCAAAGCAGCAGTTAGCACCAAATGCCTTGAGCTGTGGTTCTATCCTGTCAATCAGTCAATGTCACTACAGAGTCACATGAGATGTGCATGCGCAGAGCCGATCAGTGCTTCGTTTTGCTGGTCTGTTGTTCACGTTACATTTTTTTTGGAGAAAGAAATCTCATCCGTTTTATGCTGTTTCCGACATCCAACTCCTGAGGCACTTTGGTAGGAGGTACGTTCAATATTCTTGTTTCATTCTTTTGTCAAGCCCTTTAGCTTTTGCCTAGAATGTCGGAGAATCACGATTCCCGTCTCGCCAGCCCGACCATGGAGGGAATTGAACCACCAAATAGAAAATTCTTCTCTCGCAGACAGGTGGAGGACCGAGACCAGTGGGTTAGAGGCGACCCTTGGAAACATTAACAATAATATGGCCAAAATGTCTAGCCTTTTGGAAATGATGTGTAGTTCAAGGCAGCAAAGTACTGCGGATTTCTCAAAGTCGCCACAGGCGAAGCGAAAATCGGTAGACTCCTTTGCCCAAACTGTCGTGCTCTGACGACGATTATTCTCCGCCTCGCAAGAGGTTTGAGGGCTATAATTCAGATGATGATGTAAGTCTTTATGCCGATGATGATTTGGATTGTGATTCATCGATAAAAAAGCTCACCGAGCGAAAAAACCCATCGCAAAAAGTCACTGACCGTGATGGAGGGAAAAAGCCCTCCGCATTGCTCAAGAGCCTCGTTGATTCCTTTGAGGAAGAAGGCGCCACCGGCGATGTATCGACTCCGATGTAGCTGAACTACTTAAAGTGCCCCTAACCCCAAAATATTTTTTTCGCTATAATGAATCTTTGCACCTGTTCGAAACGCATTGCGGCCATTTTTCATTTTTCTAACAAATCCAGCCATTTTATAGGCTTCGAAAGTTGCGAGAATCCAAGCATAAATTGTTCACGACCGAGTCAGAAGGGGAGTGGGTCTATTCCTGACTTGACGTCATAATCTGCTTTGCATAGTTAATGCAATGTAAATCAGTTTGTGACATCAACTTACAAGCTCGAAATTCTGATGTATTTTTATTTCAATTTTAATGCCCTAAATAACGATCGCTAAATTCCCCATATAAACCCTCATAAACAGTTTATGTAACGCAACAACGATTCTCCGTGAGCTTGGGGTACCTATCTCATAGATGTTTAGATTTTCAATAACATGGCCGCTCAACCTCGTGATTGTGTAAATGGTTCACCCTGAAGTCAAACTAGATGCTTTTCTCAGGAACCCGATAAAGAAGGCTTTCTGACCCGACAGATGAAATGTAAATATTCAGTTTAATATTACAACAAAATTAAAAAACCAAAGACGGAAGTAAATTGGCTAAAAAGTATGTTGTTTTACTCTGAAAACGACGAACGATTAACATTCTTTCCCGTAGTTCATTCAGCTGATACAAGGTGATCACGTGCACCTTTATGGTTGCCTAGCACGTGATCCATTTCTTCCTTTTGAAAGAACATCATGACCTTTCCCTTCATTCATGAAAGTCAGAGACTGCGGAAATTTTCGTGTTTTTACGATCGATTGTCATTAATCTTTCGATGAGAATACGATTCAGAATTATATATAAAAACTGTTATTTTTTTCTTCGTCTGTCTTTTGGCTTGTCTTTTACTGTTAACTCCTGGATTTTACGATACTTTTTGGTGCAAACGTAAAGCCAAGAAATGTTTTGAACTGGCATCAAATTAGACTGAAAAGAAGAAGCGGAAACAACATGTTCAGTCCTTCCTTAGTGTGCGGAATTAACGTTTGCTTAGTGCAACTGCAAGGCATGCATGACATGCAGGAAAACGTGCGTCAGAGCAATTTGCAGTTAATTTTTTTGCGGTCTATTTCACTTAAAGAAGAAAATAGTGAGCTTTCTCAAGAGCGTGTTTTGTTATCTTTGAACTGAATTTAACCCTAATAAACGTGTGAGCCAAAGGGCCTATGCTGGCACGACATCTGGGTGACCCCTCCAATGTTCTTAATGACCCCCCGCTTGAGAAAATTAATTGGAGCGCTGCAGTTCAATAACACCCAATTTAGTGCCTTCTGTTTTTGTGTAACACGTACCACAGGCTACCCAGTGTACGCTTCACGGAGCGTCTAGTTGCATTTGCAGTTTGTTTTGTTTGACTGTTCAATAAAGTTAAGGAGGTTTTTATTTACACTTGCCTCTTTATTTCTCAATTTTTGGATTCGTGGCAAAGGACTTTGAAATCTCATGTGACTCCGTAGTGACATTCACTGATTTACAGGATAGAATTATAAAAATTAAACGAGACTTAAATTCTTAAATGATATGAGCCTGAAATTTTGCATGATAGTATATTTAAAGCCCCTTTTTTTCATTTCTGGGAAAATAATTTGTTAAAACTGCTGAATCATTGACTTAACGAAAAAGTGGTCTCGTGACTAATTGTTGCAAGTGGCCGATTTGCAATAGCTCTGTTCTCTCTAAAACATCACAGTTAGAGATCGGGTAAATTTTTCTTGCTCGGTTCAAACTCTTTCACATCAGATAAATTTACATAATAAGTCAATGTAACTTCGAATATTCGAATGTGCTACAAAGCATGGTATCTCTCCAGTGTCGCGCTCAACGATACTCCTGGAGGCGTTAACGTGGGATGCGTTGTTGAACTGTTGAATGGGTACCCACAGTCATTCTGGATACGTGGAAAATAATAAATTTAATGTTGACTCAGTTCTAGCCTCTTAAGCAAACTTCTTTTGGCGGGTCATTGGCATGGGGTCACGTGCGCATAACAATATAACAATCTCCCATCGATTGTCATCGGCAAACAAAACACATGCAGCGTAATCTCAAAGTACAAGAGGTATCATGCTTGGCCGAATATTAGCGGTGCTCCACGCTGAGCACATAGTTGAGAAAATATGGTAACCCGTCCATGCGAGGTATTACGGTTTTAGCTATCATGGGTCATCATGCGACCGTCCGTCCGTTCACCCCTCCGTGTTTGACAATGTGACCAGTATCACTTGACCACATCGCGGGCTCAAGTTTAGAGTACTTGTGCCCAACATGGCGGCCATATGCTCCAGCTAATTACAGCATGCATATTAATATTGAGATTGATATTGGACATCTATCTTATGGTCAATTGAAACCTGTCAAAGCGGGTTATCCGCTGACCAGTATCAAGTGACCATATTGCAGGCTCATCGAGGTCAGCTGTTTTTTTTAAGTTGACCGCTCACCAGATACTGGTTTCGATTGGATCGCAGGTTCAAGCCAGGTTAACTTCTAGTAATCAGGACACCTAAACATAAACGAGGCTTAATTTTTCGGTGTAATTGCAAATTATGAAACTAAATATTTCGAGCAAGAGCCGATACAACGTAGACTTGTAAAGGTAATCGCATGATTTCGAGTGCAATTTGGAATAAATACTACATTTTTTCAAAGACAAACAAAATTGCACGAGCCCGTAGGGCGTGTTAAATTTGTGGTCTTTGAAAAAATGTACAAGTGCTTATTTATTCTAAATTGCACCAGAAAAATCATGTGATTACTTGTTAATAGTACACATGGAAATTTGGAAATTACGCGAAGACTGTTAGCCGGCTCGTAGTCTTGCCAGTCTTGTTCGTCTTGCTTATGGCATAAAAATTCTCCCAACCGTGATTTTGTTGAGGGCGACCAGTTCAAAGCTTTCATTAACCAGTTGTTTGTGCTTTCCTTTGTAGTCTTTGTTTTGCAGTTTCCTTCAAACTTTGAATGAAAACATTGCTATTCTCGCCTTCTCGCCAATCTGTCCGCCATTTAATCATTTGATAATTAACTTTTTTTTTTTAATTTTGTCTAATTAAAACCCATAGTTTGTACCTCTTAGTAACAAAAATTTCATGCCTCGTCCACAAGACAGGATCTTGGTACCTCCTACGGGTTCTTTTCCAAATTTCCGATGAGCATCCCCGTCCTTTTTATATGGGAGTATATGGGAGTCCCCACCCCCCCCCCCCCCCCCATCCCCGCGGGATCTAAAGTGCAGCGGTGTTCACTAAAGCGGTCCTTTAAACGTCGTTTAGTTTCTAATGAGTACTATAGATTACATCTGTTACGTTCAATCATGTACGTAATGTTGGAATTACTGGCGCTTGTTTCGCCAATGGTGAAGAATTTGCAGTTGGTTAGTCCATGGAAAATGTAAGGACAGGTAGCGCAGTTGTTGCCACAGCGAAAAGAACCGGAAGGAAGTTCGGAATTAGAATGAGTTATATTGGTTGATAAGTTAGCCGCAACCAGCAAGTCTCGAAGGTTAGGGGAGAGTCTGAAGGCTATAACCTTAGATGATGGAAAGCGTTTTTACAGCGACCAGAGGAAAGAAGTAGATTGCAGTGTTTTTTTATTACGTTGAAGATGGAAGGAAATGATAGACTATAGGTCGTTAATTCTTCGCGCGCTTTCTGTGGCTCAAGGCGGCTACACGGCCATACTACATAAACTAAGGGCCTGTTTGTATGAGGCGAACCATAGAGATTCCAGTTTAAGATATATACCTTTAAGATTTTGCGACCACAGTCAATGGAAAATAGTGGAGTTTCGAGCAGGCGGTGAAAGCTAAGGCACTTTGGTCCCACGAATGAACGCAAACCTTGCACAAAGTTGAGGCAATCCAAGGCGTTACCTCGCCCAAAATTACCGCAGGCTCATGCTACAATGCCAAAAGGGTAAAAATGGCTGAGAAACCACAGAAAAACGGACTGGTTAAACAAAGAAAACATTATCTTTCTTTGGCTAGAAAGAGTTTAAAAAACCGGGAAAACATTAAGGGAAAACGGGAGGCCAAAATCTTCGCCGAAAACCGGGGGTTTCCGGCCAAAAAAATAAAAAACGGGAGTGTTGAATCTCTGTAGCCAGCCCGGTAAAAGGGATGAAGTGTTTGTATGGACGATTCCAGCCCGGTTTACCGGGATGAATTTCAGGAATTTGTTTACGTGCCTTGTAACCGACAAAGTCACGCATGGGGTAACTAGTGAATTTTCTTGCTTTGGTTCGAAACGAAGGTTCATTTTAGCTCTAGCAAGTACGAAATGGCATTTTAAAACAAAAGATGCAAAAAAAATCCTGTGTTTATGCAAATCTGGCCACGTTTTCAAGGCAACCCACGCGTCATGAGAATTTTTAATCCCGGCAAACCGCGCTAGACCGTTCATAGGAGAATTTTTCAGCCCGGCTTGTCGAGACCTCGGAAAGCGGGCCAGCCAGCCTTCTCGTACAAACGAACCGAAATAACAAAATAACGTAGTCTTAGTAACATCCTTGTTTCAACAGCCAATAAACCTCTGGTTGACACATTGACGGGACATTGACAATGGTTGACGTAACGAGAATTTTAATATTATTCAGTATTGTGTAATCCAGGATTTAGGTTTCAATTTTTCTGTTAGTCTCCTTCGCAGCCGTCTTTAGGGATTCACCCAACGTTGCAGCGTGGAATCCCAAAAGACGGCTGCTGAGAGAACTATCGTTTTGTAAGCGCATTTCAAGAGTTGTAATCTCACGAACATTATATAAGAGACATGAAATTTACCCAACCTGCCATCAAGCCCAATTTTAGCAAACGAAAAGAGAGCATGATCGCAGGTTACCGTGTACCCAACGGTGAGGGCATCAGTCAGTATGAAATGCAGACTGCAAATTGGGTCTAAAATACAGACTAGGTACAAAATAGTCCTAGGCCCCAGTCGGCATTTTAGACCCAATTTACAGTCTGCAGTCTGCATTTTATACTGACTGTGAGGGTATCAGACGGAATCTGTAGATCATGCTGCCTCGGGTCTTTCGGTAAGAATATTTACCTATGAGAGCAATATAATCGGCCTGAAACAGTCCCGAATCAACCGGCTTTTCGATTTTTCTTGTTATTATGTAACTGTAAATTGAATTCATGCGTTTCGTCACGGATCGCCGCCCATCTTTCTTTCAGTAACAAAGATGCTAGAGATACAAATTCTCATACTCTCACTTTGGAATAAATCCAGTAAAAACCAAAGGAACGACAGAACAAATAAATACACGGGTGTTGAGTGTGAACGTTAACAAAAGGCCTGATGTAGAATCCGTCCACCTTCTCGTCCATAGTCTCTCGGTTTACTAAGTTTTATAAACGCCGTTCCTTTCATCAATGGCAACTTATGATTCCTTGCTTACCTTAGAATTAGAACTTGTTCAGATGCTCAGCGATATTTGAGCCACTTCCGGATCTCCCCTCTCGATGTATGGGTATCCATCCCAGTCAAAATTCAAACTTGTTGTTCTTAAACCCAAACCTTGGGTAGACTTTCATATACCGGACCAAAATGACGGAAGACGTATGAACCATTGTTATTCTGATTAGGCTGTGTTGATTAGGTATTGTTATGTTCGCTTTGTTCTTTTGTTTATTCAATTTGTCAATTCAAACATTAAGTTCGTCAATTCAAACATTCAATTCAGCAATTCAGACATCCAATTCGTCAATTCAAACATTCAATTCGGCAACTGAAACATTCAATTCGTCATTTAAACATTCAATTCGTTAATCAAACATTCAATTCGGAATTGTCCGAGTTGAATGTTTGATTGACGAATTGAATGTTTGAATTTAATAATTGCGAGTTTAAATTGCCATATAAACACCAATGAAATACCAAGTGAGCTTTCGAGCGAAAACATGATATATTCACACGTGAAAAAATCACTGTTGCGATCACTGTTTCGATTCCTTTCGTGAACGATTTAGTATTTTCATTGGTGTTTACATAATAAATAGAATATTACATGACCGCTTGGAGATGCGAAATTTCTCTTCTCGTATTTTTGAAAAATATTTCACTCGTTCGCTGCGCTGACACGTGAAATATTTTTCAACACTCGAATAGAAATTTCATATCTCCGCGCGGCCATGTCAGGGACCGCGCAGCATTTCTGCGATTGGGGGGGCTACATAAAATACCGAAGGCATTTTTAGCGCGCGTCGCAGGCGCAAGCGTCCTAGGGGGGTCCGGGGGCATGCTCCCCCGGAAATTCTTTTTAATAAATGCTTCTAGAATGGCTAAAAATACATCCCAATATAGCAGACAGTGAATTATTTTATTATTTATCAGGCTAATAAACACCAAATTTGAACTAAAATAAGAAAACATCAAACACAAGGAAAATCCCAGTGTTGCAGCACAATCGTGCGTGACATTTCTTTTTTGTGTGACGTTTTATTGCATTGCGGTGGTCTGGACCTTGCCGGGTCCCGGATGACCACGCGAGTCGACACTGTGGTGAATAGACCATATTCGTATTCTCGGTATTGGACTGGAACTAGCTTGCAATGGAGGCTAATGCGGGGGAATATTTTCGAATGCAAATACTTTGTAATATATTTCCCCGCAATAGCCTCCATTGCAAGCTAGTTCCAGTCCAATACCGAGAATAAGAATATGGTCTATTGCTTTTGAGCTGAAGGTCTTAGTACGATAGTTAAGTTAAGGTTCTCTCTCAGTTTACGGTACCAAGGACTCACTGTTTACGGATTAAGGTTTCTATAAGGCGTCGCGAGGATATTAGGACACAGATTTTTCGTTACCGCCATTTCATCGTATCATTGTATCAAGACTGCGTGTAAACGAATCTCTGTGGATTTTCAAGTAAACTGAGTTGTTGTCGTATGTTATATGGTACATCGTAAGGTCCCAATGTAGCAGTTCCGCCGCTACACCCAGTAATTACTTTTTAGCACGTTGACAAATATAAATCAGTGAATTTACCAAAGTTGCGAAAACGGTTTTCATTTCGCTGGACAAATTAATTTGCTACATCTAGAAGCCACATTTTATCTGTTCTTGCCTTGTGAGTATGCAAATTTCATGTTAGCACACAACCACGTTTTCACTCTTCTTGCCATGGAAAACGACCACTCACCTGTAGCACTTGCGGCAGGATTTACCAACAGGAGTTTACAAATAACAATAACCTCAGTTATCATGTGTCTCTCATGATCAGTAAGACTCTTAACCGCTTTCAAAACATCGGCAAAGCAATTAATCTGCACATCCTTGATCAACACTTTCAAAATTTCCAGTTGGGAAAAAAGATGTCCAGTTCTTACATCATCAGCATAATTTTCTTTCATGTAGTCCATTTGTGAGGATATGTCTTGCGAGCTCAAAACGCCTATCAGAAGAGACTCCATATTGGAATATGCTTTGAAACTAGGCTGATCAAAACGTTCTTCAATGGACGACACTATTAAATCTAGTGCTTCAAAGTAGATTCTTCGATATACTTGCTCAGGAGTCACAGGAAACAGAGGCGTTGCATATTGCCGTAGATCATGTGAGCCTCCTGATTGCTGATAGTAGTTGGCTTGTACGACTCAGGGTGACTGCAGCTATACATCAGGCCTCGTTTGAGGTACTTCTCGCGATACTTCACGGAAATAACGGAAACATGCCATTGTTCCGACATTAAGCGTGCCGCACTGATTACAATACCGTCTCCGTCAAGAGTTTTGGGTTTCTGATGATACTCATGGAAGTAAACAACGACTTCTATAATAGAGCTTAAGAGAAAACATAGAAACCACGTCCTAGGAAGGGCCGCCATATTGCATGTCCTAAATGAAGAAATCAATTTACCGCGTACCACAACGCTCACTGGCGAAAGTCTTCATTAATTATCGCATATCTATGAAAGCAGTAAAACAGTAATTTTTCAATTAAAAGAATTTTTTTTCCAAAGGCCCCGAGGGAAGGACATGATACTACACAAGTTGCGTTGACGACGGGCAACGGGGGAAGGACAACTGAAACATCAGAGTTCTAGTCAGGAATCGAACCATTTAGCAACAATCCCTTTAACACCGGTCACATGCTGTAACGATACCGCATTGTGGCAGTGTGTGACATTCTTATAATAGTGTAATCGCCTCTTGTTAAATTATGAGAAGACAATTCAGAAATTCGATCTTGTTGGACTGCTCGACGTAGACGCGATCTGAATTAAAAAGTATTATAAGACTAGCATTCGTCTCGCCCTCTCTCTCTTCAACGCTTAAAATAAGGCATAAAACGATACAGATGCTCAACCGATTGAGCTACTAGAACTCACTGGAGAGCTACAGTCTAACATAAATAGTTGGACACTTGGTGCCAACATCCTCTTTTCTCTTCTTGTGCGTTCCCTGACCCTCTCAACATTGTTTATCGCAGTTCAGTCACCAAATCTTTCACACCAACATCGAGAGGGAAGGGAGAGGCAGAACTGTACCGACAATTATGCCTGGGACTGTAGGTGGTTAATCTTCCTCGGGCCCATTACAACTTTCCATCACATTCATGTATTTTAAATAATAATTTTGGGCGCTTGCCGGACTTTGTAGAGCACGCAGCTGGCGGGACACATTGTCCCTTAAGGACCTAGATTAACAATCTACAATACTCATCACAAATCGTTGAAACAGACACCGTTTCTCTCGAATTTTCTAGAAAAATCCTGAGATTTTTACTTCACACTGTTTTCCCCACTGAAATGTGCCTTCTCCCAATGTTGAGTCACACGTGTTTTGAAGCACTGAGACCAATGTGATACCCAAATCAACATTGGGAAAGGGGAAACAAACACAATTGTTTCAAGATTTTTGACGAGTATTGTAGCCTCCCTAGGAGTTTTAGTTTTTTTTGTATATAAAATACCAAACGATCTTACTAAAGTTTTACTAAGTTTAAATATAGTGTTACCAGAAGAATTTATGAAAGCTAACCATCAAGTCGGCGATTAGACGTAATCACGAGAGATCAGTGCCTAACCCAGCAGTTGTTTTCTGCTTAAACAGTGTTGTTTATCTGCCTAAGCGGGTTAACACTGAGGTTTTCTGTATATGTGTCACAAAGTGTCTCACCATATTTTGGAGTATCCATTGCCCGGGATCCATTGTAGTCATAACCATAATAATTGAGGAGCCAGGCATTGGATCTTAGGCACCTTTCGTTGTTGCGGTTGACGGAGTAGTTCATTCGCCCTTCACCAATTTAATGATGTGACCTGGCCTGGATTACAGGCCAGGCCATATTCTCCCGTTTTCCACTCTCGTCAAAAAAACGTTTGATTCGATCTATTTCAATTCTATGTGATTTGATTTCATTCACAGTTTTTTCAATTAGGGGCCAAGAATGCTGGATTTCAATGATCTCATCAACAACTGTTTGTTAGTGGGTCACGTGATTAAGAAGGTGAAGCGGATAACTTCTCCGAATTTTTGTGAGATGAAATCATATAAGCTGAATGCGTGTCATTCACTGTTGTTCTACAGAAAGATGGATTGCTCGACTGCCCCAGCTATAAGGGTAATCGCTAATAGATCGTTTTCACATGACGTCACGGCAGCCATGTTGGTGTTCCAAAATAAAGAAATGGCGGCCTTGATGGTGTACCAAACTAATCCTCTGAGAAGTGAACTTCTGTTTTCATGCAAATACTTTCTTTCTTTCTTTTTTTCAGGAATCCAACGCTCTATACGCTGGGGGAAAGCTTTCGGCAACAATTTGCACACGTGTGGTGTTTTCTTAGACTTTTCAAAGGCATTTCACAGTAAACTATATGACCTTAACTTGCTAAACATGGAATAACAGAGACTCCTTTAATCATAGTTACTTTTCAAATAGAACGTTTTTAACCAATCTCTAGAGACACCAATAACAATAGAGAAACGTACGACTTCTGGTGGACGAACAAAAGACGCTAATGACAGATCTTTTGTTTTCGTCCACCAACATGGCGGCGCATGAGTGTTTTATCGAGGTTAAACCCGCGAGACGAAGGCGAGTGATTTTTAGACGCGATAATACACGCAAATGTGAGCGAATTTTGTGGAAACATCCGACCCAAGGCACCTCTTAGCTTGTCAACAATTCCTGAAATCATTTGTTGCTCTCGCTCGTCCCCCGAGTCAAGGGTTTTGCAATTTTTTCCTGCTTTCTTTCATTCGCCCACTAAACAAAAGCGTTTTTCCAGTGTTATGTACTTTCCTCTAGAGTTTTCATATTTTCGCTCATTTGTCTCAGTTCTTGAATAAATTCATGGCTCACCACTTCGAAACAAGACATTATTGTTTGAAAAACAACCGCAAAACAATTGCTTCACTGTTGCTAATGATAAGTAATTTTGCCCGGGGCAATTACCGATATTAACGAGTAATGTCCTATGCCATTGCCCATTGTCAGGTACCGACGTCCCCTACACGACTTCAAATTGGGTCATTTCACGTCGTCGTCAGGACGAGAACGGCAAAGAAATGTTTCAGAATGTGAAACACGAGTTCGGGGCGTGCAGAGCCTTTGTTTTTGTTCCAGCATTAAGCCCATCGTTTTCTGACGTTCTGGTGGCGTCGTGCTTACGTATGCTCCATTGTGGGGACCTTACGATAGGACGACGACGACGACGACGAAACCTCCGCAAAACAATAGACTTAACCCAGGTGAATCTGGTGACGTAATTCGGAGGACTGGGAAGAAAAATTTTCACGCCGTATCCCACAACCGCTCGCGGCCTTATGTGTTGTTTCAAAACTCCCTGCAGTATTTGCATCTGCAAAACTCAACTGATCATTCTGTGTCTACAAGATTTCCTGTTACTGAATGAACATTCAAGTAGACCCCACGCGGTTGTGGGATACGGCGTTAAAATTTTTCTCCCCAGTCCTGAGAATTATGTCACCAGATCACCTGGAATGAACAAAAACAAAGGCTCTGTACGTCCTGCACATGCCTTTTGCATTTTAGTACATTTCTTCGGCGTCCTCTCCCTCGTCCTGACAACAACGTGAATTGACAAATTTTAAAATTGTGTAGATGACGCGAGAACCTGACGAAATATTTTCAATTTTCTTCCCAAACAACTACACCATTCATGCCAATTTTATTCCCGAAATGTTGACAAACATTTTCCATTCCCAACAACTTGGAGTTATCGCGAAATTATTGCAATAACGGGAAATAATATTTTTAGACAACGTTCTCCTTCGCTTTGGCGTCGCCCTTGCATAAGGTCCCTAATCATTCAGCAGTGCCAATGGTTCTGCACGCCGCGCAAATGCATTTAACATTTTTGGACGCCATTTTCTACTGGGGATCGCTAATCTCTTGGTAGATCAAACCGAAATTGTTGCTTGTTCTTGCACTAAAAATAATCAAACGGGCAACTTTACGTTTGTCAGAGAATTCTGTCTGTATAATATAACGGTTCATGCACAGCACAATAGCAACAGATCTGTCAGGTCAGCGGTGATTAGGTTGAGTACCGTTTATTATGAATATGGAAAAGCTTAGATGTACTAGGAAGGTTGACTTAGCGTCAACAAACTTTGGAATAAGCTTTTATAGTAATGTTGGAAGGTCTACTAGAAACTCTTTTTTTTTTTGGGTTTAAATAGAAATGTGACATTTGCAGTTGGTAATGCAGAAGGATTTCATTTTGATTCAAGGTCTTCTTTTCAGGGTAAATTCACCAGTTCAATTTTACCCAGAAAACATGAATGCCAATAGTTGTTTTCCTAGAAAAATGTTCTAAGCATAAATAAGTTTGACAAGGTATGCAAGAGAAAGAGTTGTATTGTATAGAATTTTCACCCACAAAAGTGAAATGGTTCTTTTTATTTCTTCATAAAATTTGATTGGTTTTACGGTTAGAACTTCAAAAACGCTTGTTTCCTTCACTCTATGGACAGCAATGTGAAGTCGATCGAGATGGATCCTGCTTCATTCTAGTAGCCTGTACATGTTTAGAAAAAAGGAAGAAAATAAGACTCTTATTTTAAGAGCTAAACACAAGGTCGGCGTTTTGTTTTATAGTGATGTAACCTTTTACGAAAAATATCGTTTGTAATGATAGAAATTATTCGTTTAGTTCGTGTAGGAAGGGTTAAAGGGGAATAGCCCTGATGCGTAATGACGTCTGACTAGCTGATTTCACCACCAAGCTTCGAATTTGAAAATCAACTTGAACTTGTAGATTTTAGCATGAGCTAAAACTTGTAAAGAACCCACGTGTGAACTGTATTGCCTGTCCAGATGAAGTGAATAACGTTTTGAAAACGAGGCTTGAGGGTGAATTTTGGAATTTTGAGCATATGCCGGAATCATACAAAAGGCCTAATGCTTTCTTGTTTCTGCATTTAAGATTAATTTGCACGGCTTTCCCTTTTTTCCCCTCTTTGAGCTGGCTACGTAGGCTGCTGTTGGCTACTTAGGCTGAAGGTAAACTTGCAGTTAATTTCCATTCTCAAACAGTTCCAGTAGTATTGCTTGGTAGGGACAAAGTGAGCATATCTGGCAGTCATGGCTCCTGGCAACTTGTGGGTTTTAATAGTTGAGCTTGATTTAACACCAATTCGGTGGAATTCCTTCAGTATGAAAGAAGGCACTTTGATTAGCATGAATACCATCAGGATTCATTACTAAGGGTTTAATCGGTACACGGGGAGATAAATTTAAATGTGAAGTAGTGAAACAAGGTGAAGAAAGAAGCAAAGTGACGGTATTTTTTATAAACGATGCTTTTTAATGTTGGAAGCATGTGGGAATGCGTATGGACAGTAGCAGTTGAAGTGAAGATGACACCATTAGAGAGGTTTAGCATCGAATTTACGTGAACCGATAGACTGCTGCTTGTGATATAAGTATGAAAATTTTACAATTTCATGTCGTCCTTCATCCCCTTCGAAACTGCTAGTATCTGTAGATAGCAGGGAAGTAATAAGCTAAGTTCGAGCTTCTTTAAATTTGATCTTTTGCGGAAACGCCCATTTGAAGCAGACTTTGACTTTGCTGTAATCGTGATGCTAAATCCGGCCCGGAAGAAGGGAGCAAATCTTGTAATTTTTATAGGGCAATGGAGTTTTATTTGGGATTGCCGAGGACTGAAGCAGTACTTTAACCAACGTTAATGCAGATTGTAGGACTGCTGCAATACTGTGAGTTGTGTTTTCGTTTGTTGAAGGTTTAATGTAGGGTGGTTGACGACGCCAAGGCAAGTAAAGAGGTTGGGGAACTTGTTGCGCGCGCTACAAATAATTCTTTTATTTGAGGTCAGCATTCTAACTATCACTATCTGAGCGTGTTGAGCATTTGAAGTTGATAAATTGATTATCTCACCACTTGAGCGCCATTTGTGTCCATATGCGTTTTTCAAGTATTCCGTCGGTCGAGTAACACAGTTGAAAGTCTGTGACCCATCTAGAACCATTGACCACTCCTTGGACAAACAGGGAGCAAATGTGAAACGTTTTACCCAGATCGACTTGAAGCCAGTCGTTGGTCTTGTTGGCTGTTTTTGCGCACAATCCAATTCCTCTTTTACCATTTAGGCAACCGTAACTAGCTGGCTTGAGTATTAGGTGAAAGCTGAGAGGAGGCGGTCATTTCGGGCTGTCATGAATAATGTTTTGATTGACGGTAACTCCAAGCGCTGTAGCACCACTGCAAATGTGTTCTAGAGCTCCTGCAAAAAAAAAGAAACAATATTTTAAGGAGAGCAAAGTATGTTTTCCAAATTCGAGTTGTTTAGTATGAGGAAACTTAAATGAGACAACTGAAACGTTCTAAGGCGGAGGAGTTTGTCTTGTTAAGGGAATGTGACATGAAGAAGCTGAATCGGGAAGAAGATGCAGAAAGGGCAAGGCGAATCAAGCAAATTTGAAAGGAAATCGTCGTTCTTTTAAAGGAAGAAACAGGAAGTGTTAGTAAGTAAGTAAAATAACTTTATTTAAACACGGTAAATTCATCAGAAATACAATTATAAAATACTATGATAAATACAATACTAATAACTAAAACTATACAAATCTATACTAAACATAACAACTCTGCTTTACAACAAAGGAGACTAATGTCACGCATGCGCATTATCAATGGCAAATTCAATTTTATTTGCATTGTGATTGGTTGAAAACCTTCGAGACAGTCTTAGAACGCGGGAAGAAAAGATGTCGACGCTGTCGCTAGTTGTAGGTTTTATTGCATTCACTTTCAATGCTATCTATGCACTTGTGGTACAAATACCGAAAGAAGATGGACAAAAGCTAGAAAGACCTCGGCAATTCCTTCTACTTGGGAAAGTCCTTTATCTCGGATGAAACGAAACATGCTTAGATCGGCTGTTTTAGAATGATGCGGTGTGCTCAGACTTGTCAAAGAATTGCGCGAAGTTGGAAAATTTTTGCCTTATTTGCAACGCGTATGGTCATGATTGAATGTGCAAATCACAATATTGAATAATGTCACGTATTAAAGTAACTGGAACCGGCATTAAAATTTTCCGCTGTGGTTTTTTTCACGTGGATACCCGCGCTTGAAGTGAATGCAAAACAAATTTGCCAGGTTGACGGGATTTGCTTATGGCGCGTCAGTGGTAAATGAGATGATAATCCGTTCAAAGGATGTCACAGCTTAAATTTATCAATGAATGGAGTTAAGGTAAGTAACAGAAAAACATGACAGAAGAATTTCGTTTGTTCTCTCTTTGAAGCGAATACATTCTATCCGGACGAAAGAGTCATTTTGCAAAATGTCAATCGGTTTATAGCTTTTTCTGTTTAAACCAAACTCTGTCATTAAGAGTACAGGACTTTTGTCTCCGACGTTGGTCCAAGAAAAGCCGTCAACAGGTGATATTTTGTGAGCCAAAGATAAGGTTTGAGTAGAGATATTCCCGGTAAAAGTGGCACAGCGAATACTGAACCCCGTCGTTTCGACTTCTTCGTTTACCAAAGTGCTTTTCTTTGTCGACGAAACAGTGCTTGTTTTTTCCACCATCAAGTGTTATTTTCTCTGGACTAAGACATCAAAAGTCTCTGTATTGTTAATGTGTGATTTTCATACCTTCTGGACATTTTTTTGTCTTTTCTCCTCTTGAAATGTGAACTACAACCATGTATATTTGACGCGCAACTGAAATTTTCTTACCCCAAATCGGACAATGGCGTCAGTGTTCACGTTACTTTCGGTCAAATCTCAGCAAATATGTCTTCGTCCAGCGATCGCCATTAGTATGGAAAGCACATATTTGTGAAGAATCGAACTGCTTTGAAAGTTTTCCTTCAAAAGTGGCAGGGCGCACGAAAATGCCCTGTGAAAGTAAACCTAATTTCCATCGAAACTTGGCACTTTGTGATGCGTTGATTCAACTCTGGGTCAAATTATTCAGATGCAATGCATTCTTAAATGCAATGTACTGCAAATAAGACTCTTGCTTTTATTGCAATAAATATTAGTCCCAGCTATTAAAAATTATACTTAATTACATAAAAAATGTTTAGTTAGTGTAGTAATATTTACAAATACAAATGCCTGCTTACCACAACTTTGCACTGCACTTTTCGATTTGATAAATTTCTTACTTTAAATTTGAAGGAAACTGTAGTAACGGAAATTTTAAAGATATTTACAAACTGTATAGTAAAATTTACATGACAAGTAATTATTGTAAAATATAATAATTTTGTTCATGATGATTTACGTGATAAGTAATTATACATTATATTTTGTAAATAATGTATATTTTAAAATTTTCATTGCCTTGTGTGGCTGCCTTGCATGGGTGTGTGTGTCACTATTTGCACCTTTCTGCTTTTGGAATCCCATTTAATAAATAATACAAATATAACAATTCTTTAAACTTTGTACAGTGAATTATTTTACCTTTGTCTGCACATTCAAGTTTTATGAGACATGTGACTGTGTGCAAGGAATGGCAGCAAAAATAAACAAAAACCAGGTCAATTAAATTTTTTGACACACAAAACAGCCATAATATTCAGGTATACCTTCTCTTCAATTTCTTCTGCAAGTTTTTTGCAGTTACTATAAGTTGCCATACACCAAGAATGAAGTAAAAAATAAAATTAATGAACACAAAATGGTGTGTGGTGTTTCATCATCCTACATCAATGTATATTAATTACTTAACACTGTTGGAATCAATATTAAATTTTATTGGGACATGTTAGTTATTAAATACTGGCTCAATTACTGATACGGTAATATTATTGATGTACTATATTTAATAATTAAATCCCTTTCACCCCTAAACTGGCCAAAACCGGCCATACTTAGTATTTTACTCATCAATAGGGAACCCCCAGGGATCAATGGGTTAATTAATAGACTAAAAACATTTAAGATCAATGGCTGCACATTTTGTTCATTTTCATCCTGATTTAGATAAATTTACTTTATTCTCTGCAGTGAGATAGTAACTTACCACAAAAGTGAGCAATGAATATGAATGAGCATGAACTAACTGCCCACATCAAAATTAATAAGTAGTTAATATTTTGTCAGAGTTCTATCACAAAGTCTGCTTTGCCTTTAATTGCCCTTTTAATTTTAAACATTGCACAGAACACAAGACCTGCTTTATGTATTTCCAGACATCCCAATTTTAATTGTACATTTAATGTGGGTGTAATTTTACATCTACAAATGGTCAAGTGACATTTTTACCTCCCCAAAGAGACCTCATTCAGAAAATTTCA
>NC_090889.1:26614514-26679514 GCF_036669925.1 Montipora capricornis
CTCTGATAAATTATTGCTACCGGTAATTAGCTTTAAGGCCGTAATGAGGCTAAGATTTTCTTCTTTTGTTCTTTGTAACTCGAATTCCATTTCACGCAGTTTTCCTTTCAACAGATCATTCTCGCTTGAAAGGTTTTCAATAGTTAATAACTCGTCAGGGCTTTTAGTTGAGCTGGTGCTTGGAAATGCAGATTTTTCTTCGATGATAACATTGATTTTCGAATAAATTACATCAATGGCCTTCCAAATCTCTTTTATTTCGTCCCCATAGCCAATATTAGACACAGACTTTGGAAAAACCTCGCTGGTCTCTTCTACTGCAGAGTTTGGAAAATCCTTGCTGGTCTCTTCTATTGCAAAGTCAATAAAACTTTCTAACTCACTTAATCCATATTGCGAGTCTTCGAGGGTTTCGACAAAGTTGGGTGCTAAAAACTCGGCCAGATTGTCAGTGCAGTTCCTTTCATTGCTGTAATCAATCAGTTTGTTTCTTAGGTCACAGGCTGACATTCCTTGAATTTGAAAGGTTTTGGTAGTTGGGAAGAAGTTTACCGTAGCCATAGAGAATTTGAACATAAGGCGTTTAGCATTTGTGTTCACCGTTAAAATGCTGTCATCTCCGTTCATCACATTGATATACTTAAAAAATTTCTCCAGGTCATCCACACTACCATTCCAGATAAGCCTATTTTCTTTTCTGTTGAATTCAAGGTTGAACTCAAGGTTACTTTGGGTTTTTTCTAGGAGTTGGCTCTTAGCCCTGGTGACACGTCCGTGCTCCATGGCTCCGTGCTCCTGGAGCACCGGAGTGCTTACGTTATTAGAAATAGTTTATTGGGTTAGGTCATGGATGAACGTCGGGGGCGTTGAATGGCTGGGCTATATATCAACACTTAAAGAAATACTCAGGGCGATGGTTGAAGGGTTCTCTTAGTTACGTACCTCGACCCATGTGACAACTCTGTTGTACTCTGGTGGCATGGTGAGAGCAGTTTTCTTATGGGCGGCTGGCACAATGATTGTCGGCGCAGAATAATAGGCTTCCGGGAACTTTAAAATCTGAAACGAACAATTGTCATCAGTGATCATTGCATCCCGTAATTCGTCCTTTAAAGTATAACGTAGTTTCAAAGATGAAATGGTATAACCTGGCAAAAAGCGTTGTGATCTTGAAGACGAGGCTTAGTCATTGAGGAATGCGAGTTTGTGTTGTTGGGCAAGAAGATTGTCTGGCAGATCTTTATACGCATGCTTTATACGCATGCTGTTGTGTTGGAAGTCAATCGAGTATCTGATGCCAGAATCCTATCAATAAAAGTTAATATCCTTGATCAACAGCTACTGTTAACATCTTGCTATGCTCCAGACGAATCTTACAGTGAACCCAGTAAACAGATCTTCTGGAGGGATTTTAACAAACTTTTATCATTACCTGTCAAAAATGTGAGGCGTATTTTCGGTGGGGACTTTAATGCTACGATAGTACCGAATTCAAAAGAATCTCCAGCTCTACCTGGCTTCGGTGAATTTCATCCACCCTCATGTTACGGGCGCACAAAATCCACCTCATTCAATGGGCACGCACTACATGCCGCCGCCAGACAGTACAAAATGTTTCTGGAACAATCATACTTTAAAAACAGGAGAGCGTGTCATTCTTGGACTTTTTGTTCCAACAACGCCACAAAATACAGGAGGCGATTGGACTGGTTTTTAGTCGATAAAAGCGTACGTGCCCACACAGTCAGTTGCCGCAGCCATCCAAACCCAGTTAACCCCGATCACCGCTGTATTATCATTTCCGTCAACTTACCATGCAAATGGTTCCGCAAAGCAACCAAAAAACCACACAAACCGCGTCTTCCAAAGCCAAATTACGGCCTACTCACTAGTGATCCTGATATCCGTCTAAAATATCAACAATCTTTACAACAACAAGCCGAACAAATCAGTTGCTTCTCAGACAATAGCCTAAATAGGATGCATGAAATAATCTCGAACTCACTTCAAACAGCTGCTACCGATACCATACCAACTTCAAAAGCCAAAATCGAGTCGGAGCCGTGGGTTACTGATGAGTACATTTCAGCCAGATTGCAAGCCTATAATTGTAAAGATCCAGCGAATAAAAAATCAAGCATCAAACAGTTACGAGCACTACAGTCCAAGCTTATGAATCGGTACTATCAGAAAAGGGGAAAAGAGATTTCAGAAGGCTTTGAAGCCAGAGAGGCTGAGCATTATTTCCGCCAAGCTAAAGATCTACAAGGCCCGCTAAAACAAACGGTCCAAAAGCCTCTTTGCACCGAACTCGAGTTTGTACAACATTTTTCTTCACATTTCAAAGATCGCCAATTACCGCTGCCACCCGAACTAAATCCCGCCGAACCGTTCCTACCTCCTACGCTAGCCGCAGCACCAGAAATCGATGACAGCCCACCTAGTCTAGAAGAAATCCGGACTATAGTTGAAAAATTCAAGCTTCGTAAAGCTGCAGGAAGTGATGATTTAGTTAACGAGCTACTGCGCTATTCAAACGATTGTCCAGATTTTATTCAAATCTTGCACGAGCTAGTAACATTCATTTGGGAGTCTGAGGATATTCCGGATCAGTGGAGGAGAGCTACAATCAGTACATTGCATAAAAAAGGCAATCTATCAATTCTAAGCAATTTTCGCCCACTCAGTCTCATCTCAACACTATCGAGAACAGTCACCAAATTATGCCGCAAACGCATAAACGCAAGATAGCACCATGTTTTGGATGACTGCCAGTACGGCTTTAAACAGCACGTTGGAACTGTTGACGCAATTTACTGCTTCAAACAATTGATAAAAAACAAAACTGAGGGGATACACTGCTTATTTCTTGATCTTCGCGGTGCATTCGATCTTCTCTGCCGATCGCAACTACATCAAATTGTTAAAATAATGCTTGGTACTACTAAAATTGCAAATATTCTACGCGCTTTTCATCAAAACACAACAGCAACAATCAAATCTGGTACAATGTCGTTCAAACTTGGTTCCGGAGCTCGACAAGGTTCTGACGAAGGTCCAAATCTGTTCTGTTTGTTTCTGCAATATGTACTCTCGGTGGTTGAGGCGGAAATCCAGACATCAATTCCTGACGCAGGTGTAAACTTCAAATTTGAAATTCTCAGCGAATGCAATCCGCGTTAGCTGCGTTCAACGGCTCCTTCTAGCGGTTCTAGGCGTATGTTTAGAATTTTATATGCTGATGATATTGTGTTTTTTGATACAGATGAAACGAGACTCAATAAGGTATTAGCAGTGGTAGAGTTAGTTTTCACGAGATTCGGTCTAGTTATTGCTGAAGATAAAACAAAATCAATGAGTTTCAATCTGAAGCCAGATGAACAACCTGCAACCCTTCACTTTTCAACTGGCGTGCTAGAAAAAGTCAAAAAGTTCAGATATTTAGGATATCACGTATCTTCAGATTCTCCAACACTATTTCTAGACATGCAAATCCAAGCAGCGTTCACAGCACTTAACTCAAACCGACGTGCACTTACCAACCGCAATATCAGCCTCCCAGCCCGCGTTTCACTACTTGACAGTTTAGTGCGCTCAAGGCTTCTATATTCAGTCCAAGCATGGAATTTAACCCAGCTGGAAAAAGAGCGACTTGACGTGATCTACCGCAGCTTCTTACGAAAGATGGTTTACAAAGGATATGCCAAAAAAGACCCACAAAATGGCGATTATAGTTTCATTATCTCTAATCAAAAGTTATACGAGATAACCCGTACAGTTCCACTTCAGGACTTCATTGATAAACAATTCCTAAAGTTCCAAGGCCATGTTACCCGTCTTCAAAACAACAAACTCCAAAAACAGCTCCAATTTATGATTCCCGAGGTTAAAAACACGCAGAATCTTTGGAATAAATGTGGCAAATTAATAGGAGGTTACGATGGTATTCAAACTAGACGACACATGCAGTCTAGAGCAAAATTCAGACAAGCTATTGATTCGCGGTATGGAACTCGCAGAACAAAGCAAGCCAAGTGAGACACTTCTCCTGGCTAATTATCATTGTTTGTCATTGCAAGCCAGTTCTGCCAAATAAATAGATCTCAGCATTATTTACAATTACAACTTGAAGTGCAGGCTGACAAGGATCCGGACCAAGTCGTGTATGGATTGAAACTTCGATTTTGGGATCACAGTAAATCGTTAAGGAAAGAATCTTTAGAGAGCGATTGTGCGAAGAATCAAGAATCTAGACTTGGGGGCTTTTAAAGGGGCATGTGCGAATGACTGTTTACGTAGTTGTGCTGATGTTGAGTTGATACGTTTCTTGTTTTAGTTTCTTATTTAATACTCGAGCAGGATAAACAGAGGCATAATAAATATAAATCGGAGTAAATGCATTGTGTCTGTAGTACAGGCAACAAATGCAGAGAAACGTTTACTTATTATATTTCGAAATAAATCTATATCATCTTCAGACTGAGGTAACCAACAAGTAGCAGAGATTTAAATACTATAGATGATGAATTAGCATTATTAAGCACGTGAAAATGCAAAACAAAGACGAAACTATCATAAGAATAGGCAAAGTTCTCTACTAGCTTTTAAATCAATGTTCAAAGATGATCAAAGATGGTGCTGAACGCTTGGTGTGGTAAGCTTCCTTGTATAGTAATAGATTCCAGTTATCATCGCGGTCTATTATTTTTGTGTTACCACGTACGGTTTGGGTGAGAAATTCTCTGTTCATTGCAGCAAAAGGTGGGTTATTCTCATTGATAAAAATGTCCGGTAAGTTGTATAAACCTTGTATGTGTTTGATCTGGTCACAATGGCGCAAATGTTTGTATATAGTGCTTTCTTTGTCCGTAAGCGCATGTTAATTTCTTGTGTGCGAACAAACAGGGTTTTGTTCGTTTTGCAGATGTACAAAGAATTGGAACCGGGGCAAGTGAATTCAACCTCTCACACAGAACCAGTACACACTGAAGGACATTTTCGACGCAGCAAATACAATCAAGGCAATATCTCCAGCTTTGTTTGCGGAAGGTTATGAATTCGTCTCTTTTGATGGGGAGTCTCTATTTACTAATGTTCCTCTTCAGCGGACATTGAAAATCATTGAAGATCATCGAATCTACAACAAAAAGCTTGTCAAAACGAAGCTCAATAAATCTACGCTTCAAAAACTAATCCGTGACACGTGTACGAAAAAAGTCTTTTCTTGCAACAACAAACTATACGAACAAGCCGATGGTGTTAGCATGGTTAGTTCGCTCGGTCCAGTCCTAGCAAACATCATCATGACACAAGATTTCTTGGGTTAGAGCATTGATTGACCGCTTACACCGAATCTGCACTCCTAACAAAATTAAAACCGAGCTCAAGCTAATAAGAAAGTTTTTATTGAGGAACGGTTTCCCTAAACGTATTGCGAACTTATTAATTGATTGCTTTACTATGACCGCACGGAATAGGACTCTAGATCATAGTACCAACCACACCTCCCACAACAACCAGGATTCAACGATCTGGCTTACCATCCCATTCGTTGGTGCCCTAACAACACAGCTTGTTAAGAAACTTAAGCGTAAGCTTCGGAGATGTCTAGTCGACCCGAATATGGACATCCGAATAAAACAGAAGACCACAAAATTATGCTTCTTCACAAACACTAAAGAGAAAACGCCGCCATTCAGTCAATCTAAAGTTGTATATGAATTCACTTGCCGCGGTTGTAATTCTTTGTACATGTGCAAAACGAACAGAGCTCTGTTTGTCCGCAAACAAGAACATGCGCTTACGGGCAAAGAAAGCGCTATATACAAACATCTGCGCCATTGTGACCAGATCAAACACATAAAAGGCTTATACAACTTACCGGAAATTTTATCAATGAGAATAACCCAACCTTCTGCTGCAATGAAAAAGGATTTCTCACCCAAACCGTGCGTGGCGTGATAACTGGAATCTATTACTATACAAAGAAGCTTACCACATCAAGCGTTCAGCACCTTCTTTGAACATTGGTTTAAACGCCAGTAGAGAACTTTGCCTATTCTCTTCAAAGTATCGTCTGCATGGATCTTCTTTATAGATGCCTTGGTTATCCGCCATGTTTCTGCTCCATACATCAATACCTGCTTAACGTTTGAGTTAAACAATCGTACCTTGGTGGTTGCACCGACTACTCTGGAGCTCCAGGCCTTTTTTAGCATCTTAAATGCTGATCGTGCCTTACCGATCCTAGTTTTCATATCTGCGTCTGTTCCCTCACTTTTTTCCATTACACTACCCAAAAGGTAAAAGACTCAACTTCCCCCAGTTCCTCCTCCGCAATTTTGACTGGCTCATCAGTGCCTGCATTGATCCTCAGGATCCAGACCTTTATTAATCAGTGCTTACGTAGAATCCTAAAAATCCATTGGCCAGAGACTATCAGCAATGAGAACCTATGGGCAAGGACGCAGCAAACGCCAGTGGAAGAGGACATTTGACGAAAGAAGAGAGAGATGGCTTGGCCATACGCTTCGCAAACCACCTTGGTAGCATTGGCCGTCAAGCCCTAAACTGGCACCCCAAGGTCAAGGAAACAGAGGGAGGCCACGGAACACCTGGCGACGTGAGCTTGAAAAGAACATTATAAGGACTGGACACACATGAAAACAACTTGAAAGGATGATAGCTCAGAACAGAGGAGACTGGAGAGTTATTATTGGTGGCCTATGCTTCGGGAGGAGTGAACGGCAAAATTAATTAATTGATCAAGGTATCGTCTTTGTTTTCGATTTTCACTTGCTTAATTATGCTAATGTACCATCTATAGTATTTAAATCTCTGCTACTTGTTGGCCACCTCAGTCTGAAGATGATACAGATTTATATCGAAATATAATAAGTAAATGTTTCTAAATGTATTACAGACACAATTCATTTACTCGGAATTACATTTATTCTCTATCTTTTAATGGGTAGGTAATGGACGTAGCATTACTTACCACTTTGATTTTCTTGTGTTTTCCACCACAGTTCTGCATCTCGCGTAAACATGCACACTTTAAAGTTGTTTAATTCAATGTCTTCCACCCACACCGAGGCCGCATCGTGTTTTTGGTCAGGTCGCTCATGTTCGGCTGTTACTACCACGAAAGGAGTGGAAGCAAAGCTTTTCTGAAAAAATATTTTTAAAGGTAAAGATAGTGGTAAAAATTAGTATTCCTTTCTAAAATCAAGATAATGTTTATGTGGAGCAGGTTCTCTGGGTTTTTTTTTAACTAATCGAGAATGATACGCTCTTGCAATTGGTTCTTTCCCACCGGTTTGTCATGGTTATTAGTCCAGCCACTGCGTTTATCAGTGCTTCTTGGAAAGCGATGTAGTCAACGAAGGTGAGCCCGCCATCAGGTGTTAGACGATCATTTCGTCCCGCCTTTAGTATTATGTCAAGCTGACATTGTCGATCCAGGCCACCGCAGCATCGTATATGAAGCTTCCGGTGTAGTTGAAGTAATTGATGGATGTCAGTACGTAAACTAATTCTCGGCTGGACATGAAACTCGTCTTGAATTGAACGAATCTGCATTTGACGTCAACTGTATCAGGACTGAGCGTAACGCGCCTTCTCTGAATGACAAATGCAGGAAGTCAAGAACGAGAGGAGCACTAAAATTGTGTCAGAAAAAGGAAGGTTTGTATGCTGTTAAAACTGCGCACAAACTTTTAAACTTTTTTACTGTAGGTGTAATTAGCTTCATAAATGGTTTCTCAAGTTAAGTCAATGCTAATCGTTACGGGGCTTAATTTCATTTCAAGTAATGAACTTGAGGGAAGGTTCCTCAAGGTTCCTGGATAAAGTGGAATCCGATACAATTGTGACTCACTTACCCAGTTTGGCATACTGGTGTGATTAATTATATTACTGTGTTTCTTTTACTAGATATGAACCATCTTAATGTAATGGTAACACTCACGTTTACAGCCTCCATAATGCTTGATTCCGGTTTCCTCTCTGTTTTTGCAGACCTTGTATTTCTATTGGCAGATACTTTGATGAGTCTATCCGTTGTTGTCGCAGAGGGGCTCAGATTCATTTTAATTTCTAGCACATGGAATGCAGACAATCGAATGATTGGTTGCACTTATCGCCTTGCACAATCCGTAATATGGGTAAGTGATTTCGTTACTTGGGTGATAATATGCAAGAAAGTGTTACAGTTTTGCCAATTACCGGAGAAGAATGCGTCGGATATTTAACAATTATTCGCCGAAGGCGAGGTGAATATCATTGAATAAAAATAGGTCCCTCGGGGGACATGTGCTTACGGGTAACAAATGTTACACCATTAACATTGTCTGTGTGATTGTTGACATGTTTTTGTAATGGGCGTTGACAATGAATACCTTGGAATGCACGAAGAGCATAGACCTTATTCATAAATGGCGGTCAATTTATAGTTCTTTTGTCGAAGTGCAAATTAGCCTACCAAGCCTCGATACCATACAGTGAATTGAAAAGAATTCTTGCTCTAAAATGAGGCTTGGTAGGCTAATTTGCACTTCGACAAAAGAATTGTACTGTGACCGCCATTTACGAATAAGGTCTATTGCAATTAAGTTTTTCAGATAAACAGTGCATGTGTCTACTGTAACAGTTACAAAAACTGAGTGAATTTCTAAAGAAGAATGGATGCATTTATAGGGAAAATAACGAAAATAACGAACTAATGAGCGAGAGGTGGTAAGGTGTGCAAAGAGTCGTGATGGAATCCGGCAGTAGCTGATCTGTTTGAAAATCAAGATCAATGCAAAGTTCCCTTCTTGGATTTGTTTTTGTTTTTTCACTCAAGAAGAATTCTCAAGGTTTAATACGTTTGTCAAATAATTCTGTATTGCGGGCGATGTACAAAGAGAGAAAACAAATTATGAGCACGTCACTTGATAGCATCAGGTAGCTTCACTTGCGTGAGCGATGTTAATGATACCTTATTTCATAGGTACTGAGATTTATCCACGAAAGTCATAGTGAACTAGACGCTCCATAACGTGTACACTGGGTTGCCTGTGGTACGGTGTTACACACAAGAAGAAGGCACTGAATTGGGTGGTATTGAACTGCAGCGTACCAGTTAATTTTATCAAGTGGGGGGTCGTTATTACCATTTGAGGGGTCATCCACATGTCGCGCCAGCAGAGGCCCTTTGGCTCACACGTTCACACGTTTAATTATTTTGTAATGTCCTGTCCCATTTTGAGGTCTTTTAGTTTTTTAAGCTTTGGTAATAAATTCACTTTAAAGATAACAAAACACGCTCTTGAGCAAAAATTCACTCGTTTCTTCTTTAAATAAATAGTCTTCAAAAAACTAATTGCAAATTGCTCTGATGGACGTTGTCCAGCATGTCTTGCAGTTGCACTAAGCAAACGTTTATTGGCCTAGTCGAGGTTCTTCTCCTACTCGAGGTTCTTGGCCTACTCGACGTTCTTGGCCTACTTAAGGTTCTTTACGTACTCGAGGTTCTTGGCCTACTTGATGTTCTTGGCCTACTTGAGGTTCTTTACCTACTCGACGTTCTTGGCCTACTTGAGGTTCTTTGCCTACTCGAGATTCTTGGCCTACTTAAGGTTCTTGGCCTACTCGAGATTCTCGGCTCACTTCAGGTTCTTGGACTACTCGAGGTTCTTCACCTACTCGAGGTTCTCAGCCTACTTGAGGTTCTTGGCCTACTCGAGGTTCTTGCCGCCATAAACTCGGTGCCTGCTAACAGATCAGCGGAAGATACCCGCCGTATTTAACCATTTCAACCAAAGTAAAGGTAAACCAAAGTAATGGTCAAGTAAACCAATCACAAATGTTTTTCCCCTAATATAGCATGCAAAATCCAAACCAAAATGGTCGATCCCAATAGAAGACGACTTAAATGTCTCAATTTCCTTATATATATAAAAATGGGTGACTCTTTGGACGTTATGACAAACTTTGCGCTTAGCTCTTCGTTAGCTACAGTTTATGATGTCTTTGCCAGCAAGTGATCGTGGATCCGAGAGCCGCAAAGTCTCGTGGGTATTACTTTTTCACCATTTCATCTTACATACAAAAAATTCCGCGAGAATTGCTGTTTTCGATTTGCGTCCAAGGTCGGATTAAAAACTTAACGAACTAGCTAGAATGCTATTTACTTTAAATAACATCGTTTCCCACCGCCCGAATAACCTACTATTTGTAATTTCTTAAAAAATATTCCCTGTCTAATGCACTGTTCAATACTGCCCAACTATAAATACAAAATTTACATCCCCTATTGCTTAAAAACCTTTGATGTAGGCATGATTTTGAATAGAAATACAGGGTTATGACAAATTTATTGGCCTGGCCTCGGTTGATTCAAATGTGGAGAACCCGATAAATCACCATAAGATAAGGACAAGCAAAACCGTTTTATTTATCCCGGCGATGGAGAGCGCTAGCAACCCATTGAACAACTGAAGCCACGTTGAAGCTTGTGTGTTAAATCGAGAATGTTTATATACGTCACAAACATCCAGGCTTTTCCTTGATTCAGGCGCCTTGATCTCTTTTCCCCGACCGACCGACCGACCGACCGACCGACCCAATTTCACGAGAGGGCAGACAATGTGAAACCAACTATTCCATGGGCCGGGAAAGTGTACTCACAATAGTATATGCGCCTGCACAATTTGGAAACCCCAGTTCCTCATCTCAACCCACATCAATACGCAACGCCATAATTTAACGCATGCTATGGTCATTGTATAGATTTAAGATTCTTTTCATGTACGATAGATTGAAGATGACCTTTTAAAACAATACAGTTTAATAAATTGAAAAACAAACAAACAAGAAGACAAATCAAGACTGTAATAATTGATTGTTCCTTTTTCCCTAGGTGCTGAGGAAAGAGAATGTGCGACCTCCACACCAGGAGAAAAAGGATGCAGCTGTGGCAGCAAAGTTAAGTCGAGGGATCAGTTCTCAAATGCATCTGCTCGTTTTTGGATCATCAGGTAGAAATGGCACATAACGATAGTTCTCGTTTGACGTCACAACCATGATAGGGAGCTTGAGGATATAGGCACAGACTTTCATTACTACATCGCCTAGTGACCTGTCAAATACGCCGTTTTGCCTGAATTCTTCAGCTGTCAGAGCAAGCGAGTCTCGATCTTGATCGGAAACAAACGCCATGAATTCATCATTTTCTTTCAAAATTTCATCTGCAAAGAGATTACGTAGTATCTCAATTTCTTCCTCTTCATTTTCGAGAAGACCAAGTGTTATAAGATGCTGCCATATTTCTTTCTCCTCGCTGGAAAAGGCGCGTTCTGTGTTCCGTTATTGTGGGGTTCGTTCTGTCGTTATCGCTTTCGTTATCATAGAAAATGTGATGCACATTTAAACTTTTAGGTTTGTCTGCAATCAACAAACGATCATCAATGTGAAAAGATCATTTGATAGACTTGTCATTATCCGCTAAGCCGAAATTGCAGCCTATAGTGTGGATTCTGCAACAGCGTCAAAGCAAACATCTTTGATGGACTCTGCAATCAGCAAATGGTTGAGACCGTTACCGGTTCCTGTGTGCGTTGGCGCTCCCTTGTCGCATACATTTTCCTCAGTATTGTGACAGGCTTTTGTTTTAAATGCCGACCAACTCGACCTTAAGTCATTATCAGGAGAGAAAGGTTTTCTTCGTACAGGCTTTACGAATTTTATTTTAGAGTTACACTTGTGTTGCAAACAAGAAGACGCTTTGCTGCTATAACTGTAAAAAAGCATTGTTAATAATGCGACAGCTAATTCTAGACTGATTCTTGTCTCACCTGTTAATAGTAATCTGTTTAATGGTCTATGCAGTTGCTCATTTCGTTCGGTTCCAAATCCGGGTGGTATTCCAGAAAGGCATCCTTTTTTAATGTGTTCGCGGATGTACTCAATTTGTTTAAATGTCGCCTCTCTTAAACAGGAAGAAGGAACATTCCTCCATCTTTCAAGTAGGCGATCTAGATTAGCTTCAATTTCCAGGGGAACAGGAGTAACCATAAGCCGATTTTCCCCAAGATCGGTGCTCTGTCTGAAAACTAATCTAAATTCCTTTCCAAATTGGTGTCTAAGAACGGACTGACCAGTTTCAAGTGTTCTAAGTACACGCTAGCATGCGTGAAAAATATCCAATTTAATTTGAGCTTTTGGAAAAACAGATTGATACTTGTTTCTGTTCTCACAACAGTCGTCGATAGCTATCAAGGAAATTGAATGTTCTTGTTTACTCAATCTCTCCTTCAATATCACAAGAAGATCATCGATTTTTTGAAATGCAGTCGACTTTGTCAATCTCCAGTGCAGAATTTGACTGTTTTCGTTTAAAACGATGAACAAGTTTTTAAAGTTTGTTAGAAGTTTCTGATCTTCTCCTTCAGTAACGACTCCTATATTTTCACTTATTTTAAACCTGTGGTCGCATGAAACTGATGTTGCAGAAATCCCTAACATTTCGCTAGCGTAGAAACCTTTGTACCACTTGAAATCGTCGAAAAGTATCCTTGTAAGTTGATCATTGCTAGGAAATGCAAACAAGTCGTTTGAATAGAAGTCTCCAAAATCAAATGCTTCGCCTTTCGCTAGTCCATCTCTTACGGCTGCATTGAAAGGCACCGTCCTTAAAACCTTTTAGCGGAGAACTATTTCTCTAATGTGATTACAATTTTAACGATTAATATTAATATTAAATTATTTATAATTTAAATGGAGTTGTTTAATATCAGAGTTAATGTAAACCTAAAGAGTATCATAATTATAATAGTGCCAATACCGTTCCTTTAAGCGATTTAAGGTTTGAATTGAGGAATACAGAATATTTTAAACTCGCAAAACGAAATGGCTTAATAGATTCTAATTATCTGATCCGGACTGGTGTCACTTGTGCCGTACCAAGTTATCTGAAAAAGCTATGCAGAGAAGTTAGTAAGAATCTTATTAAAACATTGCCATTTAAAAGTGGCGAGGAAATTGTAAATCCAGTCGTACGTAATAGCAGGAATTTTTATTGTCTTCTAATATACACTAAGGCGACAGAGTAAAGAGATTTCCTATAAGTTGAAATTCGAATTTTCTATTGACGATGAAGAAAGAAGAAAAGCATTTTCACTTATAAGATACGGTATCTATTAAACGTTTGTGCAATGTTTTCTGTTTAAAGTATTGCACGATATTTGATTTACAAACTCCTAGCTAAATTTGGCTTGTTACTAAGCGATCTATGCACCTTATGTAAGACTTTCGAGAAACAATTAACAATTTCTTTTTCACTGCGTTTACTCTCGCGTGTTTTGGGATAAATTTGAATCATACTGATTATTATTAACGGAAGACCAAAGGAAACTTGAGTTCAAAACTATATTAATTGGTGTCACAGGTAATTAAATGAAATGTCATTTGTTTAACTATTTTATCATCGTGGGCAAATTGCATTTATAGAGCTTTCGTAAAACAAGAAATAGAGAAAACACTTGACTACGTCTTTGTTTCCCCTACACTATACAATTTAAGGACTGTGCCTACTATTGTTATTGCGCATACGTTCTGCGCATCTCGAGATACTCGAGTTTCCTATCGGTGATGCTTACTGATACAGGGATATTTTTGCACGGTTTAAAACTATCCGGAGAAAGTAGATCTTAGTAAGTGCTCTTGGCATCCAAAACGAAAATCGGGGGTAACCATGCATTAAGCTTCAAATTGAGAAAGAACGCCATACATTGCTTTGTATTTTAAAGCTGTTTGACAAATATCATTCACGAATTATCTTTGGATTTCAATAACACTTGTTAAGATCTACATTTCCTTCATAATCGTAAACCGGGGCAAAAATACCTTTGAATTAGTAGGCACCGTCCTTAATAAGGTTCTGAAAATAACATGGATACTTGGGTATATTAATGATGACTGCCAGTCTAAGTGGAAATTCTTTCTTCGACATCTGGGAGTAAATTACTTTTACTAGCAATTTGGCAAGAAAAGATGCTAAAAGCCTGGATATGTAAAGCACTTTTCTCCAAAGACTTACTGAGCTGTGGTGAGATTTAAATTTAAAGAGTCTTTTGCTTCATGAGCGGAGTTTGGTACCGAATCCATATGGAACAACTCAATGATTAGAATTGCTGGCAAGACTATTTTTATAAGCATTGGTTTGAGGCAAGTGTGCATAATATTAATGATCTCTTGCGACGAGCGGTTCCAAGTTAATGACTTACAGTTGATTTAGAAATAAATGGTGCCCTGCCGTTTCCTTTCTTGAATATTGCAGAGTGGCTTCAGCTATTCAATGTGCTTTTAAGACATTAATTGAGGCAGCCAGACGACCGAAACCCAAAAAAATGTATTGGCACAACTAAATTCTTCCAAAAAACTGGTATACAAGATCTGTAGAGATACGAAATTGGCTAAGCGAATTGGCTAAGGAACTGCGAATCTGAAGATGTATTGAATTTGGATTGGAGGTTTATTTATTACCTAAGAAATGTACATTAAGCTCGAAACTCAGTTCAAATTACTTAACGGACGAATTGCAACCAATTCATTTTTAATTTGAAATTAAGTTCTCTGAAACAGATTTCTGTTGACTCTGTCAAAATGCTCAGAAAACCCTAATTCATTTGTTCTGGGACTGTCCTGTTACAAATGTTTTTTGGAAAAACATAAAAAAGTTCCTGATTTCAGTTAACCTGATCCAAACCTCTCACGTTCTAAGAAACACTGTGTGTTTAGGTCTTGATGACGAAAAAGGAGAAAATTTAGTTAATCACTGCCTACTTCTAGCTATATACTATATTTTTAACCGTAAGTACAACAATACAAAACCTTCGATATTAGAATAGCTTTATCAGATTATAGGTAATTTACAATTAGAAAAACACATTTCAGCCACAACAGGAAGGCAGAAAGCATTTAAAAAGAAGTGGCATAAAATAATTCAGTCGCTGTGACTGTTTTCTCCTTCCCCCTCTTCTTTTCCTGTTATTGTCATGTAATTTTGTTAATTAATCCAATCTGGCCCCCCTATTGACAGGAAATTACCCCCTCCCCCCCCCCCCCCCACTCATCACTGCGACGCAATATTGTAATTTTATTTCTAACCTTTTTTTAAAGTATGTAAGTGTTGTGTTATGTCGTTACTGTATCAAATACTTTAAGATTAAAAAATAAAAGAAAAGAAATTGCAAAGATCACTCTCATTTAAATTCACCTTTTTGAAGAATCTATTAGTGGCTAGCCTCCTGTATTAGATTTTAAATTGAAAAACGCGAAGTTTTGATCTTTTACTACATTCAAAAGGTAGTCTGAAAGACACCTTCCAGTCAATAACTTCATTTTCTTCTGTCATACAGTGCGCAAGCCATTTCGTTTGGCTGTTAACCGGCTGCTTTCGTTTCATTTCTGTAAGTTTTTTATATGCTAGGCTATTTGGATTTTTGGCCTTTAAAAACTTATCAAGTTGGTGTTTTCCTGAGAATCGTTTAAAGAAAGAAAGGTAGTCTTTATGTTATAGCGTTCTTTAAATGCAGAAAAAGATAGAAATCTAGTCTCATTTTCCATCAAATGACCAATAGCGCGCCATCTGGCGCGCCATCTGTAGCAAAATTACGTTTCGAGAAATACATGAGAAAGTAAACAAATTAGTTTCGAAAAGGTAATGTGATACGTTTCGAAATGTAATGTAATATGTCGAAATGGGTTTCGAAAGGTAATGAGATACTTTCGAAACGAAATGTGATTCTTTCGAAAGCCGGTTGCCATGGCTATAGCATGTAACGTGATAGTCGCCATGCTATGGAATGGAGTGTCGTCATAGTCGTCTTATATGACGTATATCACGTGCTATTCCTCAATTTATTCTCCTCCAAAGACGCGGATATTTTGGCTTGGTTGTCGTGGTTAAGTTAAAAGAATTCTTTCAACTTCGCAAATTTCAGCCTTAATAGTCACTTTATTCGACTGTTTTCTTTCACTTGCGCCATATTATTCCAAAGTTTTTTTTGCCTATTCGACGGGTCTACGCCGTTAAACGCATTTCGTGCATCTTCAAATGGTACAACTTGGCTTTTACATGCACGCAATGACGCCGCCAAAGATTCTCCTGTTTCTGTAGTTTACTGCGAGTTATGTGGAAAGGTTTGAGTGGTTTTCTTTCTTCGTGGTTTTGTGGTCGTTCAATTTTTTACCTATGCGCCCTTCTCTCTTTCATGTTAGTCTGTCATTTAAATGTCGTGATGCCAAAAATAATTTAATTGGTTATAATGTGCATTATATTTTAAGATTAAATAATTATTTAGCTTATTACGGGAATTTTTTTTTCTCGTGATCAGGCAAGACGCCAACAGGCAATTGCAGCAGTTCGTGTCATCTATTTTGCAACTGTTGCAAGAAATAGATAGGTGTAACGGTACTCCTTTGGACAGGGAGACTGCAGAATTTTTGCGTCTCAGATTGGGTGGTTCGATTCGCCACATGAACCAGGTCCTTACTTATATTGAAGGGTCTCCTCAATTTTCACAAAGTGAAGTTAATGACATTAGAAATCTTGCCAGAGAACTAGAGTTGATCAAAGATTTGTTCGAGAGATTGCCAGTTTTCACTCCTAACTGCTATAGGGCTCCTATCCAGCATACTGGTGCCATTGGCCGTCCAGCTTATGAAATATCCAGTGAACAGATAATGCTTTTGCGTTCATGTCATTTTTCTTGGAACAATGTTGCAAGCATTTTGGGTGTTTCCAGATGGACCATACGAAGAAGGGCCAATGATCTTGATATACCACCTTCTTTTCTAACATATTCTCCCATTCAAGATGGAGACTTGCAACAAATGGTCCAAGAAGAACTTTTGTCAATGCCTCGTTGTGGGGAGCGCTACATGCAAGGTGCACTTAGACGACGTGGCATCTGGGTCAAGAGATGGAGGGTGCGAGATGCCCTGATCAACCTTGATCCTATTGGTCGAGCCTGCCGCTGGGCACAGCAGATTCCGCGTAGACCTTACAGAGTGCCACATCCTAATTTTCTCTGGCACATAGATAGCAACCTAAAATTACGCCATTGGCGATTTGTGATCCATGGGGGTATTGACGGTTACTCCCGGTTAATTGTTTATCTCAGGTGCAGTAGCAATAACAGGGCATCTACGGTGCTGTCATTGTTTAGAGAAGCAATTAATGTGTGGGGTCTGCCTTCACGTGTCAGAGCCGATGATGGAGGAGAAAACGTGGCTGTAGGGGATACCATGTTTCATTATAGAGGGGAAAGTCGTGGAAGTTTTATCACATGGCCAAGTGTTCGCAACACAAGGATTGAGAGATTATGGCGTGAAGTGGTTCACTGCCTTTTATACATTTTCAAAATATATTTTTGCATTTGGAACATATTGGTGTGCTCAATCGTAACAACGATGTAGACATCTTTTCATTGCATTATGTTTACATGCCAAGGATCAATAGTGCTTTAGTACACTTTGTGGATATGGTCAATAATCATGGACTTTCCACAGAGCATGGGTTATCCCCACATCAGTTGTGGATTTCTGGCATTTTGCAACATCATTCACCCAATTACTCTGGTGTTGGAGGGGTCATCAATGACAGTATTCCTGCTGATCTGGTCATGTATGGAGATGACCCAAATGCACCCTTACCACAAGGGGATGATAATGATTTATCCGGAGTAGAGGTGGCTCCAATCTCATTACATGTTCCAGATCATGTACTTGTGGTGTTGCATGAAACATTCCATCCAAGGGAAGAAGATGGAAACCAAGGAATGAATGTTTACATTCAAGTCAGGCAATTTTTAATTCTTTATTTTGGTTCTACAGTGTAAACAGTTCAAATCATAACACATTGACACAGACATTGGATTGTGAAGATTATGCACATAGAATTATTTGTCCTTACTGAGTGCAATGTCGAGTGTAATAACTTACTGGTACATGTAAATGGATGTCTGGTTGATGCTGGCTCCTGAAAGTTACCTTTTTGTGTAACAGATTTCAGTAGAGCAATTGGCAGCATACTTGTCTGTTCTGTGTTGGCATACGGGTAAAGCTGACTCCTGAATTTCACCTGAGATTGAATTCAGTTGAGAATTGCAGCTGTCTTGATGCTCAACATTGACTCATGTCATGGAATTTATTGTTGTCTTAAAATGTACTGTTAAAGTTGTCTCTTGTAAAGTACCTACCAGTGTTTTTTAATCAAGAACAGCAGCTTACATACTGTATCTGTTGGTTCTCAGTCTATAACTAATCCTGGCTACAATGAGTCGAGTTGGTCACTCGATGAAACCCCCTAGTAGTCTCAGTGTTGTTGTTCGGATTGCTCACACCTCTATGTGAAATCAGTTTTGAAAGACTCTACCTTGCAAGTTGACAAGTCATGTTTAGAAATCAATGTTAAATGTTAATTTATGGAGCAGAATAAATTGCCAACCTAAGACTACTAGGTAATACCCTCTGTTCCAAGAGGGGGAGACCAGGGAACCACCCAGAAGCTGATGGGTTCAAAATCCATAATGGAGACCAGCTCAGGCTCTAAAGGTGGCAACTTGTTTCTAGCCCTACTCACTTCTTGTCCTTTGATGGATCATGACTTGCGATGTTTGAAAGTTGTAAATCTTTATAGTGGCATGAAACATAATGCCCACTCATGGGTGGACAAGCTGTGTATTTGTTTGTTTTTGTTGTTTTTTTGTCACTTAATAAGTGATCATACATGTAGCAACATTTTGAAACAGTCCCAAAAATAAACGGCGGTCACCAAGCTCGTTTTTGAATTGTTTTTGTTTATGGCTAAAATAAGCAGCGTATTTAACTTAAAAAGGTCGATGCGTTGCTACAGTATGGTAACCTATTATGTCATAAAGTACGTCACCAGTGACTGGGCATTTCTTTGAAAGCATTACAAAAGGTAATCACTACGAAAACCACCGAACTGTGCATTGGATTGCAATTTACGTCTCTGCCCCCACAAAATCGTCGCGCTGCATTGTGTCGTCAGCGGTGTAGCAAAACAAAATATGGGCCCACAATACATGTGTTGGAAGAAACCGCTGAAAATGGCGAATGATATCAAAGGGTATATACTTCATGCCAGTATGCCATATAGTCGCCTTGCATATAGTTGTCCATATCGCCAAGTACGCAGTTGATCAGTAGTAATACGTACTTGGCGATATGGACGACTATATGCTAGGCAACTAAATGGCATACTGGCACGAAGTATATACCTTTCAAAGAAATGGAGTTGTGCTCGTAACGTAGCGCAGGCGAGACAGACAAATCTCACGATAAATAGAGGCTCGGGCTGAACTTTAGAATAATTTTTTTTGTAGCATTTCATTTTTTGCCTTGCTTGGGTGAGTTTCTTTCGTCAATTCTGTGCAAATTTATACTAAAACTTAACAAACGAAGCTGTTCAATTCACAGACTGCCGTCCATGACCATATATAGAACACCTGTTTGAAATTAGGTCATCATAACCAGTCTCGCATTTGGAACACGTTTTCAAAATGTTGGAAATTGCTGTCGGGCCTGATGAACTATTGGATGGTTCTTAAAAGGCAGCTACTGCATATAATGCTGGCCTCGGTTTTTCAAAAGGTGGATAACTCTATCCACCGGATAAACACTAGCGAAAGCAATTGAGTTATCCAGTGGATACTAATTTATCCAGTGGATAGTGCGATCCACCCTTCGAACAACTGAAGCCTGAGCAATGAGATCAGCTCAGTGCTCACACACTGGCTGGACTTAAGGACGGTGCCTACTATTGTTATTGCGCATACGTTTTGCGCATCTCGAGACACTTGGATTTCCTATCGGTGATGCTTACTAACCAAGAAAAAAACACTTTCTCTTATTAAGAACCTGTGTTTACTTGGTTGTGTCTGCTGGTCGATCAATCTCCAGATTTGTACTGAAATCTCCATATTTTTTGAGATCAGTCTCCAGATTTTCTGTGTTTTGAGGTTGATAGGTCTGGTAGCGCGATTGCGCTATCTTCAGATTGAAAAAAAACTCAAGGCGAGAAACAAAATAATTTGTCATTACTTCATTTATTTTAGTCAAAAGAGCAGGAAAGTGGCAACTGCTAACCCTTTTCTTATGAAAAGTCGCAAAGGGAAAAAATTCAGTCGCAAATGCACCTGCGAGACATTATGGGAAAAGGAGGAGTCTTCGGGGAAAGTTTTGCTGCGTTTCCCAAAGAGAGATAATTTTTGAAAACATGTTGTTCCATTGTTGCGGTCGTTATAGTGCACCATAATCCAGTGGGAAAGGAAGTTCATGAAAATGTTTAATGAAAGTCTGCGGGGCAGAAACTCGGTTATTCGGGCCCATTCCACAGATCGTTGGTTCTTGTAGTAATAACTTGAATAAATTGGTCATCATGTGGAAGTGATGGAACCTGATGCCAGCCACCGTAAAACAGCTGGTTTACTAGGGTCATGTGTGTTGTGTACTCAGCATTTACCCCAGTTCACGTGGTCGTATTATTTGGCTGTGGTGTTTTAGGCACTTTGATTGTTAGGGTTATGACCCATCACAATTTATGTTAGTATGGAAGGAGTCTGTACCCAAAGGAACTGCACTTGGTTACAGAAATCTTTATTAACGTAATAAATTGACGTTATAAAACATTCCAAGTACTTATTTGCATTACGCTTGCCACTGGAGCGCAGCAGGTCTTGAGAATCGCATCCCATGAATAATGATGATGTAGGTTCACATTTGTAACAATAACAGTTTATTTTTTATTCTGGCTAGAAATACTGTTTTTGAGAACTACATTTCTTCTTAATGTTGCCTTTTATTCAAATGGTTTCCCGGTCCCCCCCTCATTTGCAAGAGGGTATTATCCTGCTACAAGTCTTAAGCAAGATGTCTTTGGGACATGTTAGTCACCTTGGATATCTCTTCCTACACAACTCTTCTTAGCAGTTCCTTTCAGAACAGAAGAGCATTTTAAGACTTTCAGGGGGTCATCAACTCGACTCATTGTTGCCGGGATGACTGTGCTTTAGTATTGTCATTTTAAACACTATTATTAGAGGGTAATACTGCGTTCCTCAACTGCAAGCCCTTTCAGAACTGTGCATTCAGGAGTCAGCATTTCCCTCGAAATTTTCCTTTGAGAATGAAGTTGACTGTATCATACTTTGAAATACACTCTTCAATATCTGAATGCTGCATTCCTCAACTGTGTGCACTATTGAGTGCATTTCAGGAGTCAGCAATTCCCATGACTTGTGTCAATGATCAATATGTTCTGCCTATTCTAACATAGAAAATCTTCCACATCCACTTCAATTTTTTTTTAAAGTTTCTTCTGATCCGTTTTCATCATTTTCATTTAAGGATACTATCACTACAACATTTGATTCCAGACCTACGTCCTGTATACGCGTGCTGCTTTCATGAAGCCGCCTGCATTGCGGTCAAGTGGACAGTGTAGAGCAATAGATGCTGAGACATATTCTCCAGGAAGCAAATGTCTCACTTGTTGGTATAGATCCTAGATTTAAATGAAAAACAAAATTACATTATTATGAAAGGATTCTAATATTATGTTGCACTCTTGGTTCGAATTGGTTGTTGTGGCTTCATACAAGCTGATACTCACAGTGTTGCAAGCCCATTCACATTAAAAGTATCTCAAAATGCTGGTAAACAAGCCTGCAGATTTTCCAGCAAGTAAAGACAGGTCTCAAAAACCACTGCGCATGCTCACTTATTTCCCGCCATCAATGTTTCAAAATGGCGGACGACAAATGAGATTTCCCCACGTACTTTAACCTCTCACCAGGCCGCTCGTACATTTGTTCAAATTTTAATAATCAGTTGAGTTGCGCCTTCGACATTTCTAGTTTACCTCTGTACGAAGTTTAGAGAGATCGGCGGTTGTTATCCAAAAGATATTGTCCCTTATCTGGTTCCTTCTCGTGTAAATGTTCGCTGCTAGTGGTAGATGAACCGGACTCTGTTTTTCTCGTTTGTTAAAGCTGCCCATGGTTTGTTAAGCTTGAGATGTGGACTACGTTTACGTTGTTTTTTCCACAATAAAATATCAAAAATGACTTTTTTTTCGTTCCAATGGTCTTGAGAAAACACTTCCTAAAGGTGTTGTTGTGGATTTAAACCGAAAGGAGCGACTGCATGAAGTTCATATAAAGGCGAGAGTGACGAGACTAAGTCGGATCGTGTGCAAAAGATGACTTCGCAAACTAATTTGTGAGTAATAATTTACAATTTTGTTTTTCCGCTTAGCGTTCGTCTAGCGTTATAGCTCCATCATGATTGTAATTTCACGTTAAGAAATGCTTTAATATCGTCCATTTATCTTTGCACGCTGCTCTCTTTTGATGTGGAAATAAACTGGATTCGTCTTAAGTTCGATTTTAAGGTCATTTATATTAATTCCCTTTTCTGGTGAATGTCTAAGTTATTGTACTTTTTTAGCAGTCACAACTCAACGATCCTTGCGTTCACGTAATTGCCAAGTTATGGATTTGCAATTAATTTGAGTTTAAAATCAAAATCAAAATTCATGTTAGTTAAAATAATGTTTGGAAGAACAGAAGTGTAGGTGCAGATGTATATAGATCTCTATAGATTCAGGTTCGAGACTGTTTTGCAAATCTTTGTTTTTTTAGACTGTTGTTTTCTGGAAGCATTAATGATGTAATTTTGGTTTTTGGGGGACTGTCATGTGTTGTTGGATCAAGGAATCTGTTTTGAGTCAAGTATGATTGACAGTGGATAGTTTTTCCTGAAAAGGCTGAAAGGAACCATTATTGCCTTGGACTTTTTTTGGTTACACCCCACATGTTTGTTCTTTTCTTAGATGCCAAAATTTATTAATATATTATGTGATTTGATAGCTGCAGCTAGAAACAGTGTCCCATGCATAAGGTCTCATTGGGTTTGATGGCAGTAAAATAATTTTGGTAAAAAATATGTTTAAGAGTTTTTATCATAACTTCTCATCTTGGTCCTGATGGACTTCAAACATGCTCTACCATTTTGCACAAGGAACTTGTCAATCAACCGTTACCTTTTGGTGTATTTGCAATAAGATCTTTGGATAGCAATTGATTTATTTTTCTTATCCCTTATGTGTAGATATCCTATGTCTGTCACATAGTTAGTTTTAAGCTTTTATTTCCTGTAGTGTATCTTTATTATAGTTAGCACATGACCCCACAAGCATGTATTATTGCTTTAATATTGATTGTGTTTGAATAAAGTATATTGTTGTCTTGTCTTGTAGATAAGGCAAAACAGCCTCAGTTGTATTTGCATTATTATTTCTGAGTGTTACTTTTAAAGGGTAAACCATTAAAAAGTGCACATAGTTTGCAGGAGTCCAGGAAAATTATTCCAAATATTCATTGATTTGAAGTTCCTGAAGCAGGTAAATCTTGAAGAGTTTACGTAACAATATTTAGAATATACAACATTTCTATTTGGGAATGTTTAAGTCCACAGAATTTATTTTCTTTATGTTGAGAAGTACTGTAAGAGCTGTCAGGTAACTCAGATGGAAATTTGACAGACCTTAGCTGTAATTCAAATTATTAGTACAGTTTTGGTCATTAGTGGAACATAATATTTTATTGGGACATTTTTTAGTGAGTGATTAACCCATTGAGAATTTTTTTCCGCTTAGCGTTCGTTAGTATTCTTTAAAGCAATTGCACCTAATGTTGAAATATTTTTTCCATATGGAAACAGCAGTTATTTCTGTGAAAGCCTTCTCCAGAAAACTCCAACATGGGATTACGCCCCTTTCAAATGTAGCTTTGTATGCTTTTGCTTGATGACTTTGAACAATTATTACATAAATATGAAGTTATGGAGTTTTTTAAAATTATTGAAACCACTGTGTTGCAACCAGAGTCCACAAAGAGAGGTCATATAATCTATTGCACTCGAAGTATTTAGTAGGCCAGCATGAAATTTGTTTTGGATAATAGCACTGAATCACCTTCAACAAGTTTTCTAAACTTGAAGATACCTAATTTTATATCCTCCTGTTGTTTTATTGCTGGAAGATAAAACCAATTCTTGATTAATTATTTTTGTTGTCACATTAACCCACTACAATGTGTTGATAGTGTATTATTAGCTGTAATAATATTTTGTTACAGTAAAATCCCCCCTGCTAGTGAGCTGGATTTCTGAATCAAATTTTCAACTTGGAATACCGGTATTGTTGTTTTGGCTATTCAGAGTTAACCTAATCTATGTTTATTTCTATAATTTGGAGGGAAGCAAACGATTGGCATTTGCTTGAAATGACTACAGCAAAATATAATTGCAACTAAAAGGTTTCCTTCTACTGTACCCAATATGAGGTGCTTATATGGCATGTTATGTATGACATTGGTGCTAAATTCACTTTAAAATTTATATTTGAACGACTGAAATATATTTCTAACTTTTCAGGGACGTCATGCATTTCTTTTTTTTCCTCCGTCTTAAAAAATTTGCCTTCATGGACCACTTGAACGGCCATTTTAACAACTTAATTTTGAAGAAAAATGCAAAAATCTTAACATTTTCTGCTAGATGCGGAGAGAAACCATTTGGAAATTTAGTGATATATTTTTTGCTCCACTTTTTAAAAGATAAACGCATGAATTGAAATCAAGATGGTACTCCATTAGCCGGTAAGCTCCACAAACAAATTTCCACTCAAACACTGTCACAGCAACCTGGACTCGCGTTGACCTTGAAATTGTGAAAGAAATTTCCCTCGTAGCACTGTTGGCTAAAAAGTACGGTGGCCCACAACTGAAAAGAGAATCTCGCTGGCATAAAAACGCACTATGCAGTCAAAACATTCGTCCGTTTTACTGGCCTGAAAAAGTTCTTTTTTTCATCGACGGAGATCGGATAAAGATAAACACCCGATGGCAGCCATGTTTTTCGCCAGTGAACAATAAGTCAGTGGTTACCGTCTTGCGCACGCGTCCTTGAAAGGCAACCTTAGCCAATCAGCGGTTTTTGAGACCTGTCGCAAGTAAATCATTGTGAATATTGAGCCATTGATTATCAGGGTCCACTTTTGAGGATGGGAGGATCGTAAAGTCATGAGGGCAGGGGACACGGCATTGCAGTTCGGGGAACATACTGTACATGTAATCGATTTATTTGGAGAAAAATTAGAATGCATGCATCACAACCCACAGTTGGTTAACCCACCATCAAAGTGTTTTGCAATGGAACATCCAGTATATGCCTTTTGCCATCAGGAAGAACAACAGCAATTTGCAGCTCTCCTTCTGATCTAAGCCTCTTCGCTGGTGGTTCATTTGCATTTTCTTGTCGTTGCCCTTCATTGCTCTCTTGCTGTGGCTGTTCATCACTACACTCCTGTTGTGGTGGTTCTCTGGTTATTACCTCTGTACGGATCTAGCAAAGAAATTCAACTAAAATATGTGACTGATGTCCTTTTAAAAATCAGACACATTATTTTAAGTACTTAGAGTTACTGTGTCATTAATACAATAATTTATGAGATACATGCCCTTTTTTTTAACATAATTAGTGTACATCAATTGTTGTTCCATTGTCATGAATGAAGCAGAAACATTTATTTGCTTGATAGCAATTGAATACTGACTCGTCATGCTTTTTACATAATGCATCATGTAATTCAGTGTACCTCTTCAAGCACTTCACATTGGCAGGCTTTGGTATTCTTTTTTCTTAGCTCCTGTTGCACAAGATCATAAGACAGACTGAATTAGGATTTTTAGTCAAATGACTTAATTGATTTATTAATAATAATAACAATACTAATAATATCTTTATTTCGACTGAAAAGACCGTCAAATCAAAAGATTTACTTGTATAAACCTGTGATTAGTAAAATAGTACCATAACAATGTAAACAGATAAAAATGTTTAGATATTAAGATATGTACAAAAAAATAATATATACAGGATCACGTCACAAAACAAGATAATTATTAAGACTGACAGACAGACAGACTATAGTTGACTTGGCTCTCATACCAAAAGCTAAAATCAATGTCTCAAACCTTCTCTTTGTCAGCTTTGAGAGATTCTTCAAATGCCAGATCTTGTTCCTTCTTCAAATCCCTTTCTGCTTTTAAGGCCAGCCTGAGATAACAGTGTATGAAATGTTTAATGAAACTTAACTGTATTTGTTTCTTTCCTATAGCTTCTGTGATATTGACGGGGAGGGCAAAGTGAATTAATTTACGTTAAGATTAATTTTGTACATATGAACAAAGCCTTATAAATTATGTTTTAATTAGATTGGACGTGACAACAGGTGTGTTATAATCCGCATACCATTTCCTCTTCTGTTCTTGAAATTCTTTCAAAGCTTCTTCCAGAAGTCTTTGGAATTCGGAAACACTTGGTAACTCTTAAAGAAACATTGTTTTGAGATATTAGGTTTGTGATGAGGGGGAAAGATGTTAACAATTATTAATTATCAATAATCAAACATAACTATTCTCAAATCCCATAAGCATGAATAAATAATAAATATTGTTTGACTATGAATGATGATTTTTAGAATTTAAATATTTACTTTTTAAATTATTTAAAAGTCGTACTTCAATGAAAAGGTAGTATCAATTAACAAAGTTTGTGCTAACTCATTCTGGACTGCATTACTAATTGACCCAGAAGCAATCGTCTGTTCCATCAAGTCACATGACTGAATTTTCATGTTTCCCCTCTAGAGCATAGTGGCAAGTTACGTCTAATACAAATATTACATTTTGTACAATCATGTTGACCCCTATTAATGTGTAGATAGAATGCGAGGGTTGAGCATACAATACAATAATACAATACATACTTAATTGACCACTCCCCATAGGGGCTTTTCAGAGCCAATCTGAAACAATCAACGAAACAACAGAACACAACAACAACAACTGTTAAGAATCCCAACTGGCCGGAGGCAAACCAGTTGGCTATTTACAAGTGCAGCTGGGAAGTTGAACCAGGGAAGACCAGGATCAAATTCAGCGAGTGGTCAGAGTGGGTCTTGAACCACTACCAGCATGTACATTACCAGCATGTAATTATATTCTTGTCAAATTGGATCACGTTTGAGATACATTGTGATCAATACCTGTGATCTTTCGCAAAACTTTTTGGCAACCATCGACATTGCAAACTACAGCCACCATTCCTGAACTGCTGTGATGTTGTATGGCTTCTAGTCCTGAAAACAACACAAGTTATGCTTTGTAATTAGAAAAAGTACTGACAGATCAAGCCTGTGAAGCTAAATTATACCACAGTGTGAGGTGTATATACATATATGTGCATATTTGTGTACTAAGCGTCAACATTTCAGTGAGATCAAGTAATATTACAAAAATTATTATGTAAATTTAAATTGTCTAAAGTTGTTATACTTTTTAATTATTTGTAATTTATATCAATCTGTGGATAATGTTTTCATCCCATGTATATGTGTCAAGGAATAATGATTGTCATTTACTTTTCATTCCACCCATTCAGGGTTCCATAATTTTAATTAATTAAATAGACATGGTGTAAGTACAAATATACTATTTGTTTAAGCTTTCCCTAACCAGTGGAGGTTTAACCTTTTTTTGCGCTAACCCAGTTTATGCATAAGTACTGTCAAACTGTGTACTCTATAATTTACTTTACCTTGTTTTCCCGGAGCTCCGTCTGATGATTGCACCCAAAACAAAAATTGCACATTCACCACATTTGCAATATCTCTGTGTTCAAAAATGGGCCTGACAAATGTAAATTATATCAACATTGTTACCGGTTGTTGTTAACAATTCATCTTCGTTAGTGGGAGAATGTAAAACATCGAATATCAGTGTTACTGCAGTATGAAGCGAAAGGCAATAAGTTTAATATTTGGAAACATAGTGATGCCATATCATAATTCTATTGATTTTGATTATTTAGGAAATTCATCTCTCTTACATGCACTTTGATTGTTAGCATGATTGTGATTTATTGAAAATTGAATTTTATGATATATATTTATTCGTTTTGTAAGGCGCCTAGAACTGTTAGTGGTACAGACGCTATACAAATAAAGATTGATAGTAGCATTATTACTATGCTTATCAACATTCTTATTATTTTATGAAATATTTAACAATTATTCGCCAAAGGTGAAGTGACTATCGGTGAATTTGTCTCGTCGAGGTGAATATTCACCGATATAATCACTGAGCCTTATTGTTTTAGTATAAATACACAGTTGATTATTTCAAAAAAGAGAAAAAAAACATTTCAACGTGAAATCATCTTCACTTACAGTGGCAAAACAACTACTGGCAGCCATTTTGTCCAACGAGGTGTTTATCGGCTGATAATCCGAGATAGCGAGCCAATGAGAGCGCACGATTTTGTATAATCACCTGTGTATTTATACTAAAAAATAATAAGAAGAATGTTCTCACCTCCACAAAAGCCACTGTCTCTCACTACAGACGCACATTAGTGCTGGTCTGCTTGACTGTCCACATATACGTACCATTTCCATGAGCTGAAACATTCATAACAAGTACAGTAAACAATAATTATTGACTACTTGTAAACTGATTGCCAACCTCAATCACTACAGGTTTCCCAGTCATCCAAAACTTAATTTAACATACCAAGTAGACACAATCTGTCTCACAACTTGTTTACTTACCACATGGAAGGTACATGGATGATTGAATGGCAGCCTTGTAGATTGTGTCATTGAAATGGATGTTTGTAGCGCACTTGCCATCTGGCCTAAAAAAAACAACAACAATTAATTTTTTATATTAATTTTTTACTATTCTTTTCATTACGAAAATGAATGTATAGAAATTACTGCATACCTGATAGGGTAGTTCTGAAAACTTCTAAAACTTATTCAATACCGTAAGCATAATTATTATAAAGCACTGGTGACCGTAAACAACTTCTTATATGGGAATGAAGCCCTAAGAGTCAAATTCCGGCTTGCAATATTTTGATCCATGTGTGTAATTTGATAATAAAAGGTAAATATGTATTGCAGCTGTTGGTCAGTATATCATTATAATACCTCATACCCTGATTTGGAGGCAACAGATGAAGCAGCACACTTGTCTCTGGTAACTCTATGGTGCCTATATGGAGCAATGTAATCAATATTATAAGTATCATTGCAGCTGGGATCATGAGAAAATCATAACAAAATTTAAACAGAAATGTTCATACTATTATGGTTAATCATATTGGTGTAATTTGTTGAAAATGGAACAAGCAGTCATTACCATTTGGCAGTTTTATAATGCATTTTGAAATTCTCGTAAAATACATATTCATGCATTACCTGTAATGCTTGCACTTAAATGCTCAATTGATGGCCTGGACTCAGCTATTGTAGTTATAGTGGTTGTTACTGTGTCCCTGCCATTACTAAGAAGAATGAAACAAAAAATTCAAGTCAATGTTGACAATGAAATGAACCTTTTATCTCATATTTTCTGGACCAGTAGTAATGGCAAAACATTATAAATGCCACAAAAATTAGAACTGCCCATCCTGTTTCTATATGCATATCTATATTAAAGCTGTTTTCTTTAGATATTTAATCTAACCTCTTAAAATTCTAGTCTGATACTACATGTGAAAAACTAACTTAAAATAATTTATGTTGATTAAAATAATACCTGTTCCAGTAGTAGGTGTGCATGTTGTGGTGGGTGATACCGGTAACTAAATACATCGTCATCCGGGATATGAAGATCCTAAAAAAACGGGACGATAAATACATACCGTAACTTTGATTATGTTTATAAATAATCCATCAACAACCACAACACAATCAATCAATCCACTGTTAATTGCACGTAACGTAGTTACGACCGCGTCATAAGGAACCGTTCGAGCTGAGTCAATAGACGACCCTGACAGGGAACAACAATTTGCTTGTGGATCAGTGCTATTCGGAATAGGTGTTTTGAATGAAACACTGTTTATCAACGCTGAGCGAAACACTTGAAATCGGTCGATGAGAACATTATATTCGTGACCTTGTAATCAATGGACATCCATATGTACATCGTGTACTTAGCCAATATCGAAATTACTATAATACACATTCTTTAACCCTCCAAAATCTTGCAAGGGCATTTTTCCAGTTTATCTTCGGATCATTGTAAGTCACATGAGAAACTTAAACCAATGCTTGCGCAAAATTTTGGAGGGACAAACAAAGAGTTTTATGTTATTTTCGATGTTGCCTAATTGTCACGCGATGTCCAACATCCTTCTCGTCTATCCCTTATAGCGTTACATGTAGTTTGGCCCGCGCGGAAATGGGAACAATAAATGCGTCAGTCTCTAGTTTCTAGTTCTTGCGCGTCTACTTACTCAGTTTTGTGGACACTCTGGGAATGCGGGAATAATTTATCCTCTCTTGCGGTTACTCAGCTATGTTGAAAGTTTCTGAATATAGAACGAAGGAAACTTTATAATCAACTCACTAACCTGATCGCGGGGTCCCCTGTAAATTTCTTCTTCAACTCCGTCGGACAGTTGTTCCCAACTGCTTGCATCAGAGTTGTCATCCATACTCTATAAAATATGTAGACATACATACGCATTCTCTGCCCCAAAGAACTGGTTTAGTGTGTGCTATCATTTAGTATGATTCGCATTTATTCTGTTGATACTTCATTGAGTTGGGGCTTTCAGCTCGGCGAATGCACAATAAGGGTGCGGTCGATTGACCCTATTCCAGACTAAGAATGCGTGGAGCGATGCTTTAAACCACAGTACAACGTGTGGCGTTTTGTAGCAACGCGGATAATAAAGCTATGTTTAATATAGCATTTTAGCAAGTGTTTGACAATATTAATGTGAATATCCGCAACTACATTGAACGCGTCCTAAAAGTTAAAGGGGTTTCATTGCGATGGGCATTGTCACACCTGTACCTTTGCAACACAGCCACTTGACGCGATTGTTTTACGTCACATGCCCCGTATTTAAGCAAACCATCGAGGGATTAAATATCTATCAGTTAAGTGAAACAGCCATCCACTGGAGTAATCAGTTTTGTTTCACAAGCACATCACTGGGATTACTCGCTGGATCACACAGAGCACCACTGCCACCAACCAAGACAATTCAAGACATTTTTTCACACGAAGATGACGACAAAAAATCTGAGCCGGAACTGAGCTTAGAAAGACGTGCAAAGTAAATGGAATTGAATTCCTTCAGGATATGTTTAAATTCCTTGTTACCTAGTTCTATAAATTATTAGTAGTGTAGAACATTCTGTCAAGCTGTCCATAGCTGCAGGGCAAGCTAGGGAACAGCGATAAACGGTTTGATACCTACCTCGTTTTGCCGAGTAATGGACTCATTAAGGCTGTCTGACAGACTTCGCGGCGAACTCATAATGTCACTTACAAATTAGATAGAAAGCTGACGGAAAGTACTTCTTCTAGTAATTACTGGTAATTCAACTTTACCCTGCAAATTCGAAAAAAGTAGATTATCCCAGCTGCACGCCTTTTTGAACTGTTACGTCATCATCATGTTTCATCATCTCTCAACAGTTCTATCTCTACCAATCGTGAATTTGTCGATTATCACCCTGATTGTGCTCGGCCGCCAAAGGGCCAGCAAAATTCCATTTAAACGCTCCGATTTTTACACATCCGATAATTGCAACATCAGCCGGAAAGACCAAAAAACTTTTGTTTGCTTTGTGGCAACAACACGTTAGTTCAATAAGAATTTAAGAATTTAACAATGAAGCTCGTCTCTCCTTTACGACCAGTTTCTTCAAACAAGAACATTCTATTTTCGTGACTGAGTTTACCGGTGAATAGGAGAACGTATCCGCCCTTTTTGCTTTAACTAGTACTAACAACGTGCAAGCATACTTATCAAAAAAGTTATGCCAAGCGTGACAGTGATGCATGAACCCGAAACTTTTAAGAACTAAGCATCTGCTGGATGCAGCGACCTCGTTATTTATTTGATTAACTTTTCTCTGTTTTCTCTATCGCAAATTCCATGTATTTCAAGTTTATCCGGGAGTTTATCCCCCTTACAACTTGAGGAGATATTCACTGCGGGAGGTTTCAATCGATAACTGCTTTCCTTCTTTTCGGCGACTGATATTGATGCTTGTCGCCCGCGACCAACTAAACCTCCATGATCATGTCCGGTTCAAATAGCGTCAGTGGATCCGCCAGCCGTTTCCTAAGCATTTTGAATATATAAGCGTTCATATCAGACATTAAATCGACCTTTCGCGGCAGATAAACCGTCTTATTATCTTTCTTGCCTAAGAAAAAATGAAGTGATCAGCAAAGATGAGTATTTATCTTAGGGCCCGGACGCACTGAGCAAATTTTTGTTTATTTTGCGAAAAAATCTGTCACCAGTTTCCCGAGACAAGTGCGCCCGGTGATTTTTAGATCTACCAAATTTTGTCAAGGTTTACCAAACTTCAGAGACGCCGTCGTCCTGCCTCGGAGCAGGACAAATTTTTGTCAGGCGTGAAATCTGACATATTTGTTAATTAACACGCCATGATTTGAAGGAAAATGTCAATCAAGAAAATTTGATCTCTATTTTTAGTCGGATTTCAGTCGGCCTTCTAGAGACAAATCTGCTGTGTTACTCTAGAACCCGTTGCAGTCAAACAAGGTGAAGCCTCCACTGGCATAGTAGAAGTAGCAACTGCCTCTGCTGGAGTTGAACGAATTCAAGGAAGAAAAAAAAAAGTAGGATACAAGCAATAATATGCCGAGGAAACATATTCGATCGAAGCGGTTAAAGATCACCATAAGCCCTTGACTCCTGAGATCTCATGTAACCTTTCCGGCTAACAGCGCGCAAGCGATGTTGTTTATTTTCGTGTGATTGACCCTTGTGGTTAACAAATATTTTGCTGTGTCTCAGTGCGCCCACGTTTGACAAATTGAAAATTTGACACAGACAAATTTTGTCGAGATTTTTGGCATGGCCAAACAAATTTTGTCAGTTCAGTGCGTCCGGACCCTTATAGGACAGTTGTTGCTCTTGTGTGATATGAGTTGACCATAGCATCACTGAGTTCTCATGCGACTCACTTTTCTACATTCAAAGGCCACGCTTTCGGAATAAGTAATTTTATTTAATCTTTGATTGTGAGTAGGACGATGACTGGGCGGTATCCTGAGAATCCAGCCATCTAAGCGGGTTTTACTTCTGTGTCATCGTTGTGGAGAAAGAGCTCGTCGCGTGATATCCACCATGAGCCGGATTGTGTGTAATGACATTAAATTTCCATTTTGCGACACCGGATATATTTACACACAGTTGTAAGTGCTTCAAAATACATTTTTATTAAGCAAGAAGGAAATGGAAGTCAAATAACTATATTTCTCTTTGCAACGTTTAGTTTCTTGCATACGCTATTAAACGCGCTGCTAATTAACAATTACCAAGTGATTTCAGCGAGGAAGGGAGAGAGAGAGAGAGGGAGAGAGAGAGAGGGAGGGGTGGGGGGGGAGGAAAAATAAATTAGTCATTGAAAATTTAAGGGTCGGTCCGTTTAGGGACAAACGGTGACCTCGATCGTCCAAAACTTGCCCTCGGCTACCGAAGGGCAGCATTTTTAAGACCTCGGTCACAGTTTTTCACTCCACGGACCTCCCATCTTTCAATTCTAAGATTTCAGTGACTATTAAATAACGCACAAGTGATATTAATCTTTAAGCAGTCCGAAACGTTGCTGAAACTCGTTAAAAAAACAAACAGGTAATGGGAAAAAAAACAGAGAAAATCGGTTTTAAGTTGAATGGTCAATTTATTAATAATGTCAACCTCAAAAGAGATCAATGAACTGACTTTCAGCGTTTGGACAACGTGCGAGCCAGCGGGTCATGCGAGGCACGCCAGCCATGACTGCGAGTCATGCGAGCCAAGATGGCGAGTCCGACATGCGAATCACACAGTTATTGAAAGCTAACCGTTTTAAAAATGCGTGCTTAGAATTAATAACAGCTTATCAGCGCTATTTGAAATGGATGCTTAGAGTTAAATGCGAAATTTGCATGGTTGGCATAACTCGCTGGCTCGCAGATTGTCCAGCCCTCATTTTTCACAACAAACATTGATCGCGTATTCGCGATCCATCAAGAAAATATGTAATCACAACTATAAAAAATCCGGGAAGCTGATCGTTTGATATCACTACTATTATTAGAACATAAATTTGACGGTGTATGCGTCGTATCTGAGTAGTTGCACGGTACTGTATTTTCATAAAGGAAAGTTCGATATCTATAAATCACGGAGTATATGCTTATTTGGTTTTTTTTTTTTTTTTTTTTTTTTTTTTTTTTTTAAGAAGTTCATTTTAGGTATTTCCTTTTTCGAATTGTGTTATAGATATGATTGATTATTGATATTACTGACTGGAGTGGCACCATTAAATTGTGTACGGCCGAATAGAGGTAACAAGACTCTGTGACGTAGTTCAGTATGCAGCTATGTTAAAAATGAGGCTCAAGGATTTACGTTAGAATCTCTAGTGTGATTTCAGTCCGAAATGCACCCCTCACATCTGTTACCGATAAACATAATTTAGCGGTGCCCTCCAAATTTGACATGGCTTAAATTGCCGTGAAAGTGGTAATGCACCACTTGTCCCCTCTCCTGCTTTCTCTCTCCTCCCTGTCTCCTTTTCTTTGTCCTCTTCTCTTCGTTCTTGTCATCTCTCCTCCTTTTTACTGCCCTCCAGCGAATTTTCGCTGAGGGGCAGTCCTTGGCCTTGTGGCCTTGTCCCCGACAATTGAAGCAACGTACTACAAAAAAAAAAAAAAGGAAAAAAAAAGTTCAACTAACGACCATTTAGAAATTCACTCACTAGAAATAGTAACGCAGATAGATAAAGTGGAGATCTTCTGTGTTGACTTGTGCTCAGGTATCGTTGACTGCATCACATTCATAAAGTAAGATGTCTGGTGTTTGTCAGGCAATGTAAGCAAGATATTATGCTCTCATTTGCGTACTATAACATAAAGTAAAAACTTCAACGTGTGTTACCCTTTTAACGTTAATGAAATATTTCTACACAATTGCAGCGGTGAGCTATTAGCAGTGAGTCTCAAAAAATCAATTTATAGAACAGTTACATTTAAATGCAGGTGTTAGTATATTTTTAAAATATTTGCTATTCTAATTGCTTCTGCGACTAAATGTTTTAAGAACTGTTACTTCTCCTGCGTTCCAAATGATGGCGCAAGTCCTCTAGGCGATCGCGACCTGGCGATGGTTCGCGAGGCGGCGTATTGTCTACATATGCGGAAGAACACACATAATTAATATAATTACAGAAACTGTTGAAATGTAACCTGCACATTTTTTAAGCTCTATAACTAGGCTCGCGTGTAGAACCTTGCCAATGTTGACGTTGTTAAAGTATTGCGCGTGGAACAGCAAAGGAAACATTGGATAATTACACGAAGTAATAGCATTGCTCACCGTTGTCACTTTCCCTTGGGCGCACTCCATACGCGGGAACACGCGGGTTGATTGGTCTCCTCTCTTTCTCACCGATCATGCAAGGGACAAAAAAAAAAAAAAAATTAGTTAGTGATCTGAAGTGTACGAGGGTCATTAAAATTCAGTTCAGAATTATTTTTTGCTAAGTAGCAGCAATTTTTAAATCCATTGGTTACACATTACTCGCATTAATGCCTGACTGTCAAGAATTTCGTAACAAGAATGACAACGAATTCGTGCCAGTAAACCATTCACGACCGAGGAAACTTTGAACAAACACGCAAAAAGGCTTCCCTACCATCGCCCTCTGCTGAGTGTCTTTGGTTCCCGGCGCTTTCACTCATGATAATTCTGGATGATTCTGTAGACGTGGAATAGAGTTTAAATTGATAAAATATTCAAGTCAACATGTGGAATAAGTCGCATGATGATAGTGAACATATACACATGTTTGTTCACGGGAAAATGCTTCCACCGACTATACGTGTAGTGCTGTGCATTGGTCAAGCCGGTCGTGGAACACGTGAATATACATTTTACAAACAACTTTAACATACTGCATATAAACTTGAGAGAAAAGTAATTTACGTTTCGAACCAACTCGCTGTTATGATTTACTGTATTATAGTTAAGTTCAATAGTCAAAGGTTTTCCATGGTGATGTTCAGCTCGCACAGATATGTGATTGACTCTTTACTGTAAAAAGAAACAATTTATGGCTGACATGTGCCGAAAACTCTATAAGTTAATTTTATATTCTAAAACTCACACTTTGCAAGTTAATCATGTATTTTAGCAAAGCTTTGATGTTGGACACTAGAAGGAAAATTATTCAAGCAATACCACGCCCATGAAAAGAAAAAAAAAATGGAAATAAGAGAACTCGGCCTCCCTTTTAACAGTAAACAAGAAAAACCATCTAAGGATACTTACAGAACAAATAGTCTCGTCAATACAAGTCGGCAGTAGAGTTTGCTGCAACAGCTACTAGGCTATGACTTCAACCAGCACATAAAGTTGAATTTATGCGGTACACTCCCAAGCTTTTGTAAGGCGTCATATGACGTAACAAAATCGTCTTTCAACGATGAATAGAATGAGTAGTTGTCAGAAGATTTAAATATTTATTATCAACTTCCTGCACATGGATGAACATCCGTTACTGTAAATCTAATAACGTTTCATCACACTGTCGATGCTAATCCCTATCTATTCCGGTGTAGACAGTGACTAGCGGTTGTCAACAAAGTGGCAGGCGCTTCTTCTATACGTGTTTAGTTTTGAAGGCCTAGTAGATTTATATTATATGAGCTCGCGATTGCTATGCGTGATCAGTAGCTGATTTGGAGCTGCGCCCTCCTCAGCTATCACGGAATAGAAATTTCAAGAAACAGAATTAATCTGTCTATAACTTGTAATGCCTGCTCTTGTCCGCTTGTGAATCATTTGTTCATTCAGTGTCATCTGAGTGAAAGAAAAAATTGCGGACCGGGATTGCCACCTAATCATAGTTACATTCATTACTCTAATAGCAAGGTTGATGTGATGAGAACCGACTAGTTTCCGGTGGACGTGGGTTCAAACGCCGCATGCACAGGGCATAATAATTGTTCTTTCAAATTTCATTCAGAGGTCGTCCAGCATTGGTTTTAATGAAAACTTTGTTAGTCATGTTTCATAACAACTTGTACTTTGAATCACTTGTTGATCCTTCTCACCTAGGTTCACCACCACCAACAACAAGAACACAAACTTTCTTTCATCTCTAATTTAAGATTTTATGTACATGCTAATATCTCCGATACTAATAATGCAAACAAAATGATTACAATTTCAATTAATCATTACTCAATTATATAAGTTATAATTACCATTACAATTCTAATTACACAAAATAACAATGCTTCAATCACTTGGGTATGGTAGGGCAACCATTGTGTCAATTGAAAAACAGACCAAATTGTTGTAAGTACCTTATTCCCCCCTGAACCATCGTTAATACATATATGAACGGAAGAATGTAAGCCTAAGGGTGGGTGGACTCCACATCATTTCCAGCGATAAATACACGGTCCAGTCGGTACAACTCTGCCCTCTTAAGCCACGTGTCCACCGTTCCCAACTTTCTGTCGCCGAAAACTATACTAACAATCTACTTTCTCACCATCTCATAATGCAATACGTTTTGGAGGTATTAACATAAAAACACCACTAATCATGCTTGAGAGAACTGAATATGCACTGTTTTCATGCCCCCTCTTCAAACCCTCATAAATATGAACTGTGTAAATTGATTGATGAAAAAAGCGAATAGCCGTTTGTTTGGTGTAATCACTCCCAGTCATTGTTAAGGTGAAGCGGGTTGGTTTCACTTACGAGGAGTGGAGTGCGGACTGAGAGGCGACCGTATTACAAGCATGAGATGATGGGGTCATTTTTAGTCCATTTTCCCATTTAGTTTACTTTCCGTTACAAAATCAATCAATTCAATCAAAACGGTAACTAAACAGAATATAGAGTGAACAAAACACTATCAGAATTACAAGTTTTTCCTTCGTAAGAACTGATAAGGTGCATTTCTTTTACAGCAATCTGAAGTCTAACTTGCAATCTACAAAATTATTAATACTCTTCAGTTTTCATTAATAAAAATCAAAATAAAAAATACAAAATAAAAGACTATTTTTTGTCAAACGTACAACTATCGAAGAAATTAAAATTGACGTAACTATACATACCTAAAAAGACTGAATGATTTTATCCTCGTGCGTGAAATAGGCATCACGGGAAGCAATAATTCTCTATACAGTGTTGCGGTTTTAGATATATGGTATCTACACGAAAGGAAAAACATCTTTAATAATGAAGGCAATCATTGTAAATGATTTTATAACATAACTTGTATAAAATGTTCGGATTGGCCAATTGGTCATTTACCATTTACCATTTGCGCATGGGTGCACGCTCGCTGACGGCAGCTGACGTGCGATCTAACATTCCGAGATTGTGGAAAGACTAGAATGCCATCAATAGCGCATCAGTCCTAATTTTCCAAGACTTATTTTCATCCTCTTAGAATGTGGGTGAACTTCTACAGAGCTCAAAATATAATGATATAACCCTAAAGATTAATCAGCGGTGGAAAAGGAGGATTGAAGGTCTAAAAGCGACGAAAGAGCGTTTCGTGTTCAGTTGTACTGCTTTGATTTCCAAAACACAATTTGAACTCTGATCAAATATTGAAGCCGAATCGCGGAATTGAAAGGGATTTTATGGGACCAGGGTAGACGCTACAGGAAGGTAAATGGTGTTGTGGAAGGTAGAGTTGCCTTTTGAGATTTATTTCATCGGCCACTTGAGCTGAAATAGTGTAACGTCGCTTTTTTGGCTTGGAGAAGTCGCGCTGGCCTGGGTTGCTCGAAGCATGGATAGCGCTAGCCAGCGTTAAATACCGTGGAAACCTATCGGTTTTGATACCTCTTGACCAGCGGTTAGCACAAACCAGGCTTCGAGCAACCGGCCCCTATTTGCTATAGGTCGATCGCTGTCTACAGAGACAAAGCATGTGCAAAGACAGCGAGTTTGTGTCGACGCTCGCAAGATAATCGAATCGTTTTCTCTCCCAAGTACGGAGCCCTGTTAGTGCCACCCGGGTGTGTGTATACTTTTTATTTACTTCTGGCGAGACTTTTTTACTTTGGCCGTGGCTCTTGTTTTTATTTGTGTCAGTGGCGCGCCTTTTTTTATTTGGCGCGACTTTTTTTACTTGGCGCGACTTTTCTTAATTTGGCGCGCCTTTTTTTATTTTGCGCGACTTTTTTTGTTTGGCGCGACTTTTTTTATCTGGCGTGTCTTTTATGCCGGCACCTGGGTACGGACCTTATGCATCCCTTATTATAGTGTAAAAAATAATGTAAGCGATAATCCTATAAACCCTTGTATACCCCTGTATACCCTTTTATACCTCTATATACCCTCAAGAGAGGATGAGGTGAGAGAACGGATCCCCCTGCTCCATCATAGTTTTTGAAAAATCTATTTTTAGTTTAAGTTCTCGTTCCCAATGCCGCGCTTAACTAAAGTTTCTTTCCGTTATTATAACTGGCAAATCAGGTGCCTGTGTATGAAGGGGGGGGGGGGGGGGGAAAGGGGGATCTGCTCGCTTACCACATCCTCTTCGTACCCTTGAGTACCCTTGTAAACCCCTATATACCCTTGTAAACACTTGTATACCCTTGTATACTCCTATACTGCCTATATACCTTTGTGGACTCTATATACTCTTGAATACCTTTGTATACCCGCATAAAACCTTGTATACTTTTGTGTGCCCTTGTATACCTTTAAGTGCATTTCTGGACATTAGCACCTATATATCCCTTGCAAAAAGTTAAAAAGCGTTTGTAATTGTGTCCGTATATTTCAAATCGGGGTTTGTAGTAAAAGATGCTCTCTTGCTGGACCGATGTTTTTGATAGTGTCGCTAAGGTAGTTAGGTAATCCAGTGTGCCATAATGGGCATCCATATTCCAGTATCGGACCGTCTAACAAAGCAGCAAAAAACTGACATAATAACTTCGGTTTTGAAGCCTGACTTTCGGAGAATTAGTACGATACACAAGCTTTTGGATGCTTTCGTAGTTTCTTATAAATAACGCTCGACACGTTGGCTTTCAAATTTCTCTATGGTGGTCAATATGAGATATCAGCCCACTTGACAAACCCATTTCTGTACTAGAGGACGAAACTAGGTGGTGGAAAGTAGTGAAACTACTTCCTATGGCGTAACGAAGTCAAGCTGCCAATTGTATTGTAGAGGAGAACGAGATCTTAAGTGGAATGGCAGTTGCCAACTACATAAATCACGCTTTTTCGGGGTATACTGAGGTATACAAGGGTACAGAATGCAAGGGTATATAGAGTATACAAAGGTATATGGGCAGCATAGGAGTATAAAAGGGTATACAAGTGCTTACAAGGGTATATAGGGGTTTACAAGGGTATTCAAGGGTATGAAGAGGATGAGGCAAGCGAGCAGATCCCCCTTTCCCCCCCCCCCCCCCCCCCCCCATAAACAGGGACCTGATTTGCCAGTTGTAATAACGGAAAAAACTTTAGTTAAGCGCGGCATTGGGAACGAGAACTTAAACTAAAAATAGATTTTAAAAAAACTATGATGGAGCAAGGGGATCCGTTCTCCCACCTCATCCTCTCTTGAGGGTATATAGAGGTATACAAGGGTATATAGGGGTGTACAAGGGTTTATAAGATTATTGCTTACAATATTTATTACACTATAATAAGGGATACATAAGGTCCGTACCCAGGTGCCGGAATAAAAGACACGCCAGATAAAAAAGTCGCGGCAAACAGAAAAGTCGCACCAAATAAAAAAAGTCGCGCCAAACAGAAAAAGTCGCGCCAAATAAAAAAAGTCGCGCCAGCTAAAAAAAAGTCGCGCCACTGACACAAATAAAAACAAGAGTCACGCCCAAAGTAAAAAAGTCTCGACAGAAAAGAATAAAAAGTATACGCACACCCGGGTGGCACTAACAGGGCTCCGTACCCAAGAGTAAATTATCGTTTATTCCAATAAAATTTTTGACTGTGAAAACTGTTTGTGGATCATTTTGTCTTTGTAACTTCCTAGTTGTATTTAGAAAGCAAAATTGTGTTAACATCGACTATTGACCAAACGTGATTTATGCAAAGACACGCGAAACACGCAGGAGTGGTGTTAACGATTATGTTATAAAAGGAATAGTAAAGGCTCAGCTTGCACTATTGAGTTATGGTGCACTTGGGAGTTTGCTAAGCAAGAAGCTAGAGCTCTTACGCTTCTCTCGTACGCGTGCTTAGCAACCTCCCGCGTGCATTATAACTCAACCCTAAGCCGTTTACCATTTGTTAAGTCATTCATCATCGTTCCTTTTTTTTATTTATTGTTGTTGGCCCTGTGACATTAAGATTTGATTCTAGGTTGGTTTGTTTTTTCCTTTTTCTTGTGAATGGGGTCGGGGCAGGTAGGTATGCTTCGTTTTGGTTTTCATTTTTTATTATTAGTTGGAATGTTTGTTATTCTTTTTGTTTTTGTGGTCTTCTTTTCCCTTTTTGGTGTTGTTTACTGGTTTTGGCATTGCCAAACCGTATCTAAGGAATAACCTTCAAACTCTAGGACGGGAAATTTCATTTTCGACGACCAGGCAGAAATTACTCCTCTTTAAATGTTAATTCACCTGTTTGTGATGGAAGCTTTAATGAAGACGTATTTAAAGTGAAAGATCCAGATAGTGACTGGTTTTGGTGGGAAACTACAGATTTTGGCATCACCAAAGAAAATCACGAGAAGGAGTGAAAACGGCGACAAAGAATGGTAATGAAGAACGTAAAACGAAAGTGATCAGTAGCAATCGACCGAGTTACTTTAACAGTAAGGTCATATCCTTTTTTAATTTAGTGTTGTGAGCGTTTCCAGACAAAAAAGTAACTCAATAAAAAAAGACAATCATGTATAACTTGGAAGCATCCCTTGTGCAATATTGGTCAATTAATCTGCGTTTAAGAGGATTAAACTTTCCATTTTCTCTGTGGTTTATGTGGAAACTAGTCTTTACCGTTAACAAGTGCCTTTCGAAAAACCTGCGTTTGCGGAAACAATGTCTTTTTTCTTTTAAGTTTAAACGTGGAAAAAAGTTTGAGCCTATTATTTCCTTTCTCAGATTGCTTTTTTGTGCAAACTGAAAAGTATGCGTGGATCGGTGTAGCCTAACTATCCAAAATTGTTGGATGGCAATGCTTAGGTATAGGTTAAACACTATCCAACATTGCTAGAATAAACAAGCTCCCGGTACAAGTTGGCCCTAAAGCTAATTGACAACATGGCGCAAACACGGAAAAGAAAAGCGGTTGTATAGCGTAAGTGGGAATGTTTATCACGCCAGCGCTGTTCGAGGACGTAAATTGCGGTGTCAAGGTATTAGAAACCTCTCTCTCTCCGCTCTCACGTATCTTTTTCGAGGTAAGATAATCTTTCTGACTCCAGCTCGACATTTCTACAGTTACGTTTCCTTGGAAACAGCGAATGCTTAAATCGGATAAAAATGAGATGAAAATATAAACAAGTCGAGAAAACAGTGCGATTTTGACTTCTTACATTTTAAGTTATTTTTTATAACTTAATACTGAAGGGTACAACTATTTATCACCTGAGGTTCCGATACAAAAGGATATATAAAAGGACGGTTGGTGCTGCTTGTTACATGCATACATACATACATACATACATCATCCATTGACTTTATTTAAAACACACAATGGCATTCATAAAAATGCTTTCGTGATAAACGTGCAAAATCATGCTGAATAATACAGTATTAGTTAGTTACATTAATTAATGATGATCATCATCGTCATCATCATCATCATCAAGTGCCATCTACTACAATTAAGTCGGCTATCGTGTATCTCAACCTGTTCCCATCGTCCGCTCTTCGTACACATCCATTATATCACCTAACCATTCTTTGTTGGTTTTTCATCCAGGTAACTCTTGGTCTCCCCCGTCCTCTCTTCCCTTCAATTTTGCCTATCAGTAACAATTTTTTTTAACGACTTCGCTCCTATTAGGTGTCCAAAATTCTGGCATTTTTCTTTTTTTTTTTTTTTTTTTTTTATTATTCGTCTGAAGAAAATACAATGGCAATCCTGCACAACCCGCGGATAGCACAGCTAATCGAGGCGGGTTGTGCTTTTAAATCAGACGTCATTATCAGTAAAAGTTAAACAAAATAAATAAAATGAAATAATAATGAAATAAGTGAACAATTACTATAAAATATTTACATATCACAGGTTAGTTAATTTAATTTACTTAACATATTTTGCCATCTTTAAGAGGAGTGTGGGTGCTTCAACATAAGTGAACCCAGCATGAAAAATAGCAAATAGAAGTTCTCAAACTTTCTTTATAAATTGCTTTTCTGGCAGTTGGTTTTTTGATTCTTTATTGTTGATAACTATGAAATTGTTGTACATACCATCTTTGGAACTTCTTCATTGGTCTTATGCTCCGCCCAAGATACTCTTAACATTCTTCTACATTGCAAAAGGCTCCAATTTACTTTTCACAGTTTGGTCAGAGTCCACGTTTCACAGTCATATAATAATGTTGACCATGTGTTTGCACATTATTATTTCTTTATTTGGCTTGACATTTCCTGGATTGCACTTTTTGCTAACGCTATTCTTCCCTTTACTTCTTTCTCACATCTCCCGCTTGCAGTTAACTAGGCCTCCTAAATAAATCTTTTTGTCTGTCTGCGATATAGATTTACCATCAAACTGTTTTGATGTTAACTCTATGAGTAACCTTTTTTTAACCTAGTACCATTGTCATGGTGATTTTGCAAGGAATCAGATCGACTATATCATGATAAGTCAACGTTTGAGAAATGCCATTAAACAGAAAAACGCAAATAAGCAACCAGGGGCCCATATCCATTCGGACCATAATCCGGTCAAGATTAAATTTATAATCAAGCTAAAGACAATATAACTACTAGATCTGAAGCTGTGAAACAAGAGATCGCAAGCTTGTCTGTCCTTTAAAAGAAAGAAGAGAAGCCCCTTTCTATAATGGCGGCCGTTTTTGCCTGCCTCAGTATATATGGTCTTAGTACAAAAATAAGTATGTATCGAATTTCTCAAATTAACGGAATACTTAGAGTTTGTAATATTAAAAATTTGAGATAAGTGATCTAGTGCCATTTTAATCTGTAATTTATACATTACTATGGCTTATTGTTATTTCCTCAGCAGAATTAGAGGAGGTGACCACCCTGGCAGCTCTGTTCTGATGGATATGGAGTCTGTTACACCTCCCTTCCCCTCACCCTCTCCCACATTATACTACAATATTTGAACTACGGTAGTACAACAGAGTTGTACATCGTAATCCCAGGGCTCTGATTAGGTATAAAATGCCTTACTCGTCTCAAGACCCCACTCCTTCAATCCCCAATCCCTCCAGAAATTAGCAATGCACTCAAATTAAATGATTGATCTACTTCAAGACCATCATATTTATGTACAGCTATCTGACATAGCACCATCAACAAAAGTTGCGCTTGTATTCTATTCTTAAGGTATGAAGCAAACCATGAAGTAATAATAATAATAATAATAATAATAATAATAATAATAATAATAATAATAATAATAATAATAATAATAATATTTATAATAATAATAATAATGGACGCGGCTAATCTCCCTTTGAAGTAGAGCAACGACCCACCTCAACTAGGCTGATCCGAAAGTACACTACGGCGCCTCTGGCCGCCGGCCACTATACGATCAAAGTGTGACCTTGGAGCGCAGCTTACAGCCGACTGGGATGAACAACAACAACAACTACGACAGCCAGTTTACTTCTTTCTTAAAAAAGAGTAAAGAACATTTTAGAGCGACCCGCAGATAGCATAGCTAATGGGGGCAGGTCGTTCAATAGATTCAAAGACATGTATGTCATGTAACAAGAACGAGAAAACAAGGAAAAAAGCTTAAATTATAAATAAGACATAACAAGTCGTGAGAAATACAGTGAATTACGAAACAGGACGGTCTCCGATATTTCTTTAGTTCTAACATGATGTTATCAATCTCAATGTAGTCATCTTCAGTTATTAATATGTCGAATTAACAGCGTATTTCACATTTTGTTTTCGAAACCAACTATTATTTAACAATTTTCTTATTCTTTACAGGCATCTCATTGCCAACTCATGGGCCAATACGTGAAAAAAGCGTTCCTTTGCAAGTCACTTCTAGAGTTTTTTGTATAAAAGTTGTGATATATTTATGAACGACTATAATATCTGTGTATAGTTGATGTTCTACAGAATCAATTTATAATCTGAAGTATGTTTCATATATATGAGATGCAGTTCCCCTTAAAGTTGCTCAAAGTAGTTTCGACTCTTTTTTTTTTCGTTGCTGAAAAGTGATCAGGGTGGAACTTTCCTCAAATTTGAAATAAATCGTATACAGCACAATTATAACCACCTTAAAAATATCACAGAATTACGGGTTAATCCGCTGTACGGACTTTTATTAACCTTGGCAGACAGTTTCATCTTGCTCTTCTCATTACTTTTCAGATATAACCAACTAAGTTAATTTGAAGACCAAATACAGGGTGATTTTACAGGGCTCGCCCGTTGACACGGTGGCATATTACGTCACCATAACGACTGTATCTTATCAAGAGAGTATGAAGGTAGGAGAGAGAATCTCTCATATTGGCCCTATTCCCATCGTAATCCCTCTTAAGTTATTTTTAGATCTCCTGCGAGATCTGGTATTCCCACGAGGGTTAACTGATAGCCAATCATATGTTCCCATTTTTACCAATGTTGACAGCTGAGCGAGTTCCCACGCAACGATTCGCGTCGTTCGCGAAAATGGGGAGAAATAACTTAAGAGGGATTACCATAGGAATAGGGCCAATATGAGGGATTACCTCTCTTACCTTCATACTCTCTTGATCTTGTTAAGGTAATAATTCGTATTTCATTTGTTACCACAATAGATCGAGTTTCAATCGACCGTCGTAAAACAAAAACCTAAGTAGTTCGTTTGGCCAATCAAAAAGGACGAAGACAATCCAGTAAACCAATCAAAACTTAAGTAATTACACGGAGCTGACACAAAGCGCGGAAAAATGTGCACGCGCGAGCAGCCGCGCGAGCCACATTTGGTTTTGGTTTCACTTCTGATTGGTTGAAAAAAAAGGCGCGAGTACTTTGAACCAATCACTGAGTGAAGTAAATGCAAAACCAAAGCAATTCGCTGATCACTTTCGCAACTCAATTGAAAACCGCTCTATTGGCAAGACGTGATACAACGTTGGGTGCCGATCCTTAATTCTAATAAGGGCGTTACTTGGAAGAGTATAAACTGGTTTGTGCCGCCTTAAATCATTTGGAAAAATGAATTTTTTTGAAATCAGTTACAATTTGTTTTTGGTAAGTAAAAAAACTACACAGTTGTATTTCTAAGCATTTAACGGTAGCTTATCTATGGTTAGCCAATCATCTTCAATAATTAGTAAGTGCATTGTTTACAGGCATTTCTAATGTTTTCAAGTTTTTTTCAGAAAATGTAATGTTAGTGTCATCGGGAAAGAATTTATACTTATTAGAGCAGTTATTAATATCATTAAAATAAAGTAGAAAAAGGTAAGGGTCCTAATAATGAATCTTGTGGCAGACGGAAAGTGCACATATCAGTGGAAGAAATCGAAGATTCAATCCAACTTCTTTTATTACGATAAGAGAAGTCGTATTTGAACTATTGATTCTAAAACCATAATGATTAAGCTTATCCAGTAACAATTTATGATTTACAGTATCAAGGGTTTCCCCCGATCAATTAAAAAAAAAACCATTTGCGGGTTTTTGGTGAGGGTGGGGGAGGGGTGGGCTAGCGAAAAAAAAACAAAAACAAAACCACCGGCGCAGAGTAGATAACCAACAAACTCAACCCACTTTTTACAGATTTGTGCTCGATACTGAAGGAGTTCTGAATAAGAGGGGTATAATCTGATGGTTGCCTTGATGAGGATGGTAGCTGATAAGCTAGTTTCGACCCAAATGGGATATTCCCAGTTTCGTCTGGGGTAGTATAGTTTGCATTGCTATGTAAATTGGGATGATCACTAACACAAATCTCTGAAACCGGGTAGTGGGATAACCTAGGGGGACCATTAGTTACAAAAAAGACCTGTATTTGTAGTTGTGTCTTTTATAATTCTAGTCGGCTATTATATTAGCTGTTGATATTGAAATAGGGCAAACTTCGAGCAATCGTGATATATGGTGGTCACAAGGAGTGGCACTTACGTCGGCAAAATCTAGGACACCAAGAATGTTAGCCTCATTACATTTGGGAACCAACTGGAAATGAATGACTTCTTCTCGGCTTGTGTTAGGTCCAACGTTTGTCAGTTACTTAAATTAACGCGAGTTAACATTAGAAAGCCGGCTTACAAATTGAAAAAGGCTATTTATACCGGCACGGTTAGTTGAAATCCTTTTACCAGTACCATTTGCTCCTCGGATAATGAAGTCCGAATAGCGGTCATGTCATTTAATATGCTTGTGGTCGTCTCCTCTACCACAGTGCCTTGGAGAGAGTTGGACAGTGTTAATTAACAATTATTGGATGAAGTTGAGCATGATAGCGATAATTAATTATCAAGGTCAAAGTTGGTTTTATCTGCTGAAGCCGAAGGCTGAGACGGATAACACAAAGTGAGGCCATGATAATTATCGCAATCATGCGAAAACCGAATCCGATAATTGTTTGATTATGCCTATTCCTGAGCTGAGCTCTGCCATGACAAAACTGATCCAGGATACGCCAAAATCAATATATATCATTCCCTCCCCCCAAAAACAATCATCCAACCATGCACCAGCAGCCCTTTCAGAATACAATAATATTTCGCCATTGGGAATTTGCGGAAAACAGGGGAATGATGTCGGGAATTTTTCTTGGTTAAACGGAAATCCAATCAAACAATCGCGTATATGGCCATGATAACAAACAGAAATGAAGAAAGTGATTTTTCTTTAGTTCCATCAACGTATGTTTGAAACGCAGAGATACAGAAATGCATTAAGAACTGAATGATGAAACGAGTTCGAAAAAATTCGAATTTCTTTAACTTGGGGATACAATTAGAGCCTACAATGGAGCAAAGTCTTTAAAAAGGTTGAGACTCATTTTCATCCGGAATATTTCATGACCCATACGCGAGACCAGGAGATTTTGTTGTATGGGGGAGACTTCCGGATGATCTGAGAGAAAAGGCACGTATGTAAAGTACACCCCCATCACGTGTCATCAGTGATATACCGGTTATTATCGCTGGATGACTACGAAAACAAGACCAATTCGCATCACAACTTCAGGAGTTAGACCCTATGGTTTTTCCACTTTTTGTTTTTCAGTGCACAAGAAATGGAGTTCAGTTTGATAAAGGTACTTTTTCTGGTAGACGTATATGACATGCAGGTTTCACCAATACAACACGAAACGGTTTCCTGGTTTCCTGGTCCCCCGCCCCCCCTCTCTTGTTCAAGAGGGTATTATCCTGATATCTTAGGTAATATTTTTCATCAAAAAAATAAATTAAGACGCAGGAGGTTGTCATCGAGTAACCAAATCGACTCATTGTTGCCAGGACCTTACTGAGGCTATCAGCATTGGTAATAAGGTATTCAGCACATCTCAAATCAGTATGGTATGGTGACAGTGTCTGCTGCACTACTCAACTGACTTAAAATACACAATGCAAATCAGGAGTCAGCATATACCATGTGGCACCTCTACTGGGATTGTGTATGCTGCACTACTCAACTGAAGTCATCAAACATAAATTCAGGAGTCAGCATAACCCACACAACCCTCACCAATTCATCAATCTAAATCAAACTGATAATGTTAGCAGGAAGTCCAAGAAAACGGCATTGCCATTTCTGATCATCTGGTGAAACACTTCTGCTAGGCATACATTATGCATTTGAACACATGCAACAGAGGCCTGGGACATTAGAGATCTAGGTGTATTTACTTTATCCACTCCACACCGGAAACAGCACCTGAAACACAGAAGCTGTTAGGCATGTAATCAAAAAGCAAGAAATAACTTACATTTATTTAGGTGTTGAGTATAACTTAATACAATATATATATATATACCTTAGATCAACACCAAAACAAGGCAACTCAAGTTTCGATTCCAAGAATAGTTTGACAGAAAGATCACTGCCATTGCTTATTTCCAGCCTCACAACTGCAGCATGGCCGTCAAATAATGGACTGCACATAGGCACGGTAACTTCACTTTCTATACGCCATGAACCAGCTGAAGAAAAGCCACCTAGGCTGACATTGGCACCCTGATGAAATAAATGATTATAATTTATGCATTTACACAAGCACTTGCAGTGAGAAAAGATTAAAATATACTGTTGAGAATAGGTTAACTTCTAAGGTAAAAGTTCAACATCAAAAATGTAAAAATGTTTTAGTCAGTGATTCAATTCAACACAGCCTCAATCAGGTAGTGTGAGGTTGTGTACAAGTTTTAAAAAAGGTCTAATTGTTCTAAATGTTTACTCACACCACAAGCTCCTGATAGTCGAGCATCTAACAATAGTTTCAGGTGACCTGCAGCATCAGCTTCTGCTGAGGAGTGGACCTTTGTGCATCCAACGGCATAGAGCGGACATGGACGGCCCTCCTTGACACACACAAAAGCCAAGTGTGACAGCAGCTTGCATCTATGTACAAAGATTATGTAATCATCCATTAAATAATAAAATACAGCTAGAATCAATTGCCAAATAAATTTCAAACAGTAACATGGACTGACGCATTTATTAAATGTCGAAAAAGTACCAACAATCATATACCTTTCAACTTTTACCCCACAATTATTTGGGCAACACAGCTCATTGTGGGCTGACAACTCACTATGAGGAATCTCAAAGGTACAAGAGGAGCATTTTACTGTACGATGTGGGCAGGTGAGCAGATGCTGGGAAAGCTAATGTTGATATGCACGCAGAATGCAGCCCCTGTCCTTAAACTTGCATTCCACAACCCTCATGTCACGGAAAGAAAGGTGACTCTTAGGAGAAGATAGTGGTCCAGTGATATCCTCCAGGTTGAGCTAGTGTTGATGTGCAATTCACTATTCTCTTAGCAACGGCACCTTTCACAGCTAGATTTCTCACCAGCAGCCCATTCAGATTGCTCCTGTCTACAGGGCAACTGGTTTTGTTCACTCGCCATTTGGTAATGTACTCTTTACAGAATGAATGACCATTTTGGCAAGTAGTTGGGTAGTTGAATACAGCAAAGCTGAAAACAGAATTTGAGTATATAAAATAAAAAGGAAAACACACTGAAATGAAAAAAAAAGCATGAAACAAAAAACAACGATTTAAAGGCTCGCACTTGAAAATTATTTCTCTCGCCAAGAGTGTAAATGTATGTCATATATGACTTATATCAAATGAATCCCACACAACAGGGCAGAGGTAACGCTAGCGGTATCCAGCTGCATTCGAGTATTTTAATTTTTAGGATGAATTTTAATACAAAAGAAGGAACTTGACAATTCAGCCATAGCTTTAAAATTCAAGGCTGGAAAATACAGGAGGCGAATACGACAATCACAGCTTACATATGTAGTTAAGTAACTGTAATTAATTATTTACACTCAACCAGATACTGCATATGAATTCGTCATCAACAGCTTCAAGAAATAGCTCAGGAGCGAATCCTGTCATGACTTTGTGCCACGGAGAAAACGGACAGATAAAAAGAATGTTTCATCTCAGTAAAAATAAGCAATGAGCTGACTAGCTGACAAATTACGGTGCCATATGCATGCTTGTCACGCGAACAAATATGGCGTCACATGCCTGGCCAGTCTTCGATTTAGAAATTATGCTAATCCGAGCAAACAAATGTCAAATTAAAGAAGTGAAAAACATCAAATTAGAGCAAAAACACTTACCTACAAATTACAAACAGAAACAGGGCGAAGAAAGCAAGATTCAAACGAAACAGGAACAGAACGTACCGAACACGCGCTATTAAACAAGGTTCGTGACTTCGTGGCTCTGCAAACCACTCATGTTACCTGCTGAAGCAATGGGAACTAACCAAACGCTCATGTTACATACTGACGCCATGGCAACTAACATTTTTCAGAGTCTTATTACATCAGTCATGGGTTTCACATTACATGACTTTTCAACCTATGACGTTACTTTTCGATGTATTTCGTTACTTTTCGATTTATTTCGTTGTATTTATCGAAACGTAATTTTGCTACAGATGGCGCGCCATACCTATGACGTTACTTTTCGATTTATTTCGTTACTTTTCGATGTATTTCGTTTTATTTGTCGAAACGTAATTTTGCTACAGATGGCGCGCCAAAACCATAATATTCTGCCCATGCTATATAGTGTATTGGTTTATTATTGACGCGAAATAGACAGTTTAACCAGAGACTCTGTGACAGTAACTGCCTCTTTGAAGAATTTTTAGCTTCGTAGATAATACTTGACCAGGCTTGTATAATTTCCTGCAAGAAGACATCCGATGCTTTGAAGTAAGGAGATAAATCCTTTGTCTAGATACTTTTTCACCCAGCTTAGTTTCAAAGCTTGAAGGGCTCTGTTAAGAAACTAATTGTTCCGTTTCCGCGAACAGCTTTAGTTATAGCGGAACAGTTCTCTGGAACAGCCTGTCCTGTGATATGAGAGAGGCTATATCTCTAAGTCAATTTAAACGATTGGTTAATCTCATTTTTAATATTAAGTCTACAAGGAATTCATTAAAAAAGGCTATAGGATCACGAGTAGGCAAATAGTTCAAGAACGCCTAGAAGCGCTCAAGTAGCACCAGCACATCGAGTAGGCTAAGAACCTCGAGTAGGCCAAGAACCTCGAGTAGGAGAAGAACCTCGAGTAGGCCAAGAACCTCGAGTAGCCCAAGAACCTTAAGCAGGCCAAGAACCTTGAGTAGGCCAAGAACCTCAAGTAGGACAAGAACCCCAAGTAGGCTCAATTACCCCAAGACCGTTTAGACTAGTAAGTGATGTCTGTACCAAGCTTAGTACTAGTATTACGGCGCATCCATGGCATTCTCCCATGGAGTATATACCAACTCGAACGAGTCCGAAGAGCAGCAACATGACACCAACATGTAGGCAATCATGTGAGCTGAGCACGCACATATCCGCAACTACAGCCGCTGATCCGACAGACTGCATATACTCAAAATCATCCGTAACGAAACGAATTTTGCTGAAAATCGAGTTCTTTGTGGCATTCAAAAAGCGCCCAGGCCCCACACGGTCTGTTGAAATTAGTGCTGCTCCTCGGTAAGGCTCGCAGCAATAATTATGCTAAACGTTTCATTTTAGTGTCCAGGGAAAGGCTATTACGATCTATCGTGCTTAGGGTTTACAGAACTGCCAAAGGACAAAAAATGTTAAGGGGGCAAAAACATTCTTAAGTGCATAAAAATAAAAGTTATCATAGTTATAGGGACTGAGAAAAAAAGCGGCCTGTCAACCAGGCTCCTTGCATGAGGACTTCTCTGCTGGGCATTATCCAACACAATTTTCTCAACATCACTTCCATGTAATTTCCAATTTCATTTTCATTTGTAAAATGCACTAGGACGCCCCCCCCCCCCCCCCATTGATTGATAGCTGATGAATTTAACAGCTGATGATCTTGTGAATGGTCACAGAGCTTGGATCCGAGGTCAAATTAACTCCACCCAATGAGGTACAGTCATTTCATGTAAAACACTTATCCCATTGCCACAACGGCTTCTCGGACAGCTCCATTGTTACGAGCGCCGCTGTGGGGATGGGGTAAGTGTTGTACTGAAATTACTGTAACTCGTCGGGTGGAGTTAATTTGACCTCGGACCCAAGCTCCGTGACCATTCACAAGATCATCAGCTGTTAAATGTATCAGCTATCGTGGAATCGGAAGCAGAAAATGCTCATTTCCAGACAAGTGCGTGGGGATTTGTGACGACGAAACATTCACTGAGGTTCGCATATGATGGGGCTTTAGCTTTGCATGAAAAAATCGCGGCTGGGATGGATTTTCGAGGCGTAAACCGCCTCTGAGCTGACTACGGTCGAAATCTTAGTGTGCTGCCTTGACCTCGCCTTAGCACAGTGAAAACACGGAATTCCCGAAACGGTAAAATAAGCACCAAACCGCACAAGAATACACCAGAGGTGAGTCAGCTTTAGTCATTTTATTGAATCAATGTTAAATTGAGCGTTTTTTTAGGCTTAAAATTCTTATAACGTGTTTAAATTCTCAACGGCTGCCTGTAACCCAATACCGCTTGCACTCAAAGGTCATCTTCCCACTAGTAATTAATTATTACACGCTGTCTAGTGACGCGAACTAGGGCTGCCTATGGATGGAGTTGAAGCCATGAGTTAGTTCAACATTTGTAGAACACATGCATGCTCACAGTTGGTCGTCTCGATCGGAGAGACTGGTTTTTTGTTCTTAGTTCCTCGCAATTTAAGTGTTGGCTCAATCGTTGGCAAGATGTTGAAACCATTTGAACAGCCTTTGCAGATAATTTTGTTTTCGCTTCCAGCATCTACGTAAAATCTTTATTGAATGCCTGTTGCAAGAGTTGATCCTTGAGACTGTCAATTATTAGATAACGTAATTGGGCAAGGTTGTCTGTGTCTTCAGTACAAATAACAGAGCATTCTTTTGCAAAATAATTATTGATATCCTTAGCGACATTACGGATTTTAGCTAATGTAAAAAGCTTCGAGATTTTAATATTAAGTATCTTGTAAAGAACTTCATGCAATTGCAACTCTATGGGTACGTTTTGCAATCCTGGCCAAAACGTTTGGGTACACAACCGTCTTCGTTTCTTTTTGCATCAAATTCCCACTCTCAACCTTGTGAAGTCCCGCCCCCAAAACAATGTTGAACGCCATACCTTGTGTGACTAGGTCACTTGTGTTCATTTTTGTGTATTTTTATTCCAATTATTTTCAACTTATTTTCATTATCCTAATTACTATTATTTGGTTGTTTACCCATAATTACTTTATTTCCTTAAAATTACCTTATTTTGCTTTTGTAGTTGTGTTATTTCCACACATTCCTGTTGTGTAGGAGTGGTAAACTCCTTCTTTCCTTAGGTAAATCCTGTATTACTGGGTAGTAAATTTACTCCCTAGCCTTATTTGGTTTTTAGTTTTGTTTTTTTCCTGAAATCCATTATAAATTGGCTACCATTTACTCAGTAAATTCAGTTGGTGCAGTTAATTTATCTAAAGAGTGTCAGTCTTCAAGACAAGTCATTTTCCAAGTCTTCTCAGATGTGTAGTTATCAATAACACTTGGTATGTTATCAGTATTTTCCTATTTCTTTATTTGTGACTGGCCTTTAGTTTAGTTTAGTTTACTACATATAGCTTTCTGTTTTCGTTCTTGATTTTAGTTTCTTAGCAGGGACTGCAACATTTCATTAGTTTTTGTCTAGGTTTATTTATGTATGTTGACCTTCAGTCTGATACAGCATGTAATTTGCCTGTTGAATATTTTTTCTGTTTTCCAATAAGTGATTACTGTATTTTTGCTTACCTCTCTTCCTTGTCATTATTTGTATGCTTTTAATTCAATTTGATCTCAAATAACCCGTTTGATACCATTATTTCACAATTATTAGTTTCAGTGTACTATTGTAGCATTATTGTGCAATATGTAATTTGATGCTATTGCTATTGTCAAGTCCATGCTTCATGTAATTGCTCTTGGATTCTTGTTCGGGATCAGTTCTTGGAAAACCTGAGGGACCCACAGCTACGAAGAGACAAAAAGAGTTTGGCATGGGATCACCCCACAAAGACTTTCCAACAAGTGCGGGATGAAGTCCAGCGTTGGGTGGACGATGGAAGTACCCCCCAAAGAAGAGGTGTTGTGCACGAGGCCACAACAGTACAGCCCCTGTTGAGATTAACTGTCATGAGATGAGAGCTGGAGCTGACATGCAGAAGGTGACAGATGAGCTGGTAGCATCCTGTCAGATCAATAACAGCAAGCAGCCTTAGAAAGACAGCAGCATTCAATCTCACAGCCTGCCACAAGCATCGGTAAACAGCAGTGGTGGCAGCCTGGCTGTTTTGGTTGTGGGTCATGAACACACATGAAGAAGGACTCCCCTGGCAACCAGCTCAACCGTCGTGGTGGCAGCAACAGAGGCAAGAGATCTGAAAACAAGCTGCCAGCGTTAAACGAGAAAACTCCACGGCAGTGAGCCATGACGTGGAGGGGAACGGTGGTGGCTCAGAACCCCTAAGACAGAATGGGACACCGATACACATGTTTGGAGGTACTCCGACAGTCCAAGCCAAACCTGGTGGTGTTGACGTATTTTGTGTAGTTGATTCCGGTTCAATGGTATCCTTTGTGACGGAAGAATTTTATAAAGAGAAACTCCAGCCAACCTGTGGGCATGTGAAGAATGGGCAGATAATGACCAGGGGGTGCTGCTAATGGGCTCGAGATTCCGTACCTGGGCTACCTGGAACTAACTGCAGAGGTTGACAAGGTGGAAGTACCCAGCTGTGGTATACTGGTCCTCAAAGACACACCAGCCACCACCTGGCAGAGACGAGATGTACCTGGACTCCTTGGAACCAATGTACTGTCGCAAATCCCCCAGTTTAGTCCACTCATCCGACAGCGGCTTGATGCTAAGCCTAGTAGTTTAGAAAACCACAGCTCTGGCTTAGTCCATGTTGCTGGAACGTACCCTGGTCTAGTCCCTTCGAATTCTGTAGCAAGTGTAGCCGTTACTGGTCCAGCCTGTGGTCCCCATGCTTTGGTTGAACCCCTTAGTGTTCCAGTACCAGGAAATATTCAGGTAGCAAATACCCTGGTGGATGCTACTAAGACGTGCTTCCTGATCCAGATAGTGAACCCCTCCCCGAATTATGTATGGCTAAAGCCACTAACACGTCTTGGAATATTACATGGTGCAGTTAAAATGACCAGTGGAAACCAGCTGGAGTTTGACTTCCACAACAATGAGGTGATAGTGTCCTGCCCCTTGGGAGCACAGCGTAAAAAAACGTCCCCACCAAAGCCGGAAAAACACGGATTCTCTCCAAGTGAACAAGAACTCCCCTCGGGAATCGTCCTAGAAGATTTCCTTGGAACCCAAGCTGAGAGACAAGAAGCACTGAGAACCTTCACTACGTATTCTGATGTGTTTGCCAGTGAAAGTAGCAACCTCAGCAGAACCACAATGATCCAACATAGATTTCAACATGTGATGACATCCCAGTGAACCAGCGCCACAGACGTTTTCCCCCAAATCACCTAACTGAGCTTTAAGAGCATTTACAAGAGCTGCTTGATAAAGGTCTAATCAGACCAAACCAAAGTAATTATGCCTCTCCCATTGTCCTAGTCCTGAAGAAGAATGGTGCCCTGTGCATGTGTGTGGACTACCGCCAGCTTAATGCCAAGGTAAAGCGCGACACTTACCCATTACCAAGAATTGATGAGAGCCTTGATGTCCTGGGAGGTGGTAAGTACGTCTCCACCATTGACCTGGCCTCTGCCTACAACCAGGTAGAAGTTGCCCCTAGTGACAGACATAAGACAGTCTTCACCACCCCCTTTGGGTTATTTGAATGCAACAGAATGCCATTTGGTCTCGGAGGTGCACCTGCAACCTTCCAAAGAGTTATCCAGACCATTTTCCGTGAAGAACTGTTGGAGATTCTGATTGTCTACCTAGATGATATCATTGTCTTCAGCCAAGACATCAGCACTCACCTACATCGCCTTAAAATGGTGTTCCAGAAACTGCCAGAAAATGGACTAAAGATCAAGGTTAAGAAGTGTCAGTTCCTCCGCCCAAAAGTGACTTACCTGGGACATGAGGTATCCGCTGATGGCATTGCCACTGATCCAGCTAAGACAGAAGTAGTCACAAACTGGCGTAAACCAAAAGCCCTGAAGGACCTGAGATCATTCCTGGGCTTCACCTCTTACTACCGCAGATTTGTTCCCCACTTTGCTCAGATAGCAAGACCACCGCACGCATTGGTGTTCACTCTCTATAAAGGTGGCAAGAATGGTAAACAGAGATTCAAGTCTGCTGAAAGCAGTTGGAACCAAGATTGCCATAAAGCATTTGAAAGGCAAAGAAAGCCTTGATTAGCCCACCAGTCTTAACCCATCCTGTCTACACAAAGCCCTTCATTTTAGAAGTTGATGCCTCTAATGACGGTCTTGGAGCAGTGCTGTCAGAGGAACAGGACAGAAACGTCAGGCCCATAGCCTATGCTAGTCGTTCCCTAAGAGGAGCAGAGAGAAATATGGAGAACTACTCTTCCAGAAAGCTGGAACTCCTAGCTCTCAAGTGAGACATTACAGAAAAGTCCCGCGAGTACCTGATCTCTTCCACTCTTACAGTACTAACCGACAACAACCCGCCGACTTACCTGCAGTCAAACAGCAAGCTGAAGGCAGTGGAACAGGGATGGGTATCTGAATCGGCTAACTCCAACTTCAGTATCAAGTACCGACCTGGGAAGCAGAACACGAATGCTGATGCACTGAGTCGTCGTAATTGGGAGCAGCACGAAGAGTGTGATGTGGATCAAGAAGAAGAAGCTTTGGCATTATCCCTCAACACTACCGCTGTACCTTAATCTGTGCGAGGACAGCTACTCCAGTCAGCACTGTTTCTAGCAGAGAAACCCAATGCAGTAGTCAGTCAGTTAACAATAGACCCCCCGCAGCAGTATAGTACCAGTCCAGTACCACCCTGGAACGTTAAGCAGCTAGCCAAGTTGCAGAGTGTCGATCCAACCAGAAAGCGCCTAATCCACTACCGTGCCATTGGTCGTAAGCCATTCCCAAGAGAGAAGAAGGCAGAGACACGTGAAAGTAAACAGCTTCTAAACCAATGGGATTGTATTGTAGAAGATGGGAGTTCTCTACCGCAGTAACTCTGATAACCATGTGGACACCAGGGATCCGAACGAACGGAGCAGTTGGTACGTGAACGCTGTTGGTGGCCTGGACTGAATGCTTTTGTTAAGAAGTATCTATCGGAATGTAAACGCTATGTTGTAGCAAAAGGAACCTACCTACCCGTCAAGACTCCAATGACCAGCATCATAGCTTCAAAGCCTTTAGAAGTACTAGCGATGGATTTCACCCAGCTTGAGCCAGCTTCCGATGGCAGAGAGAATGTGTTAGTACTCACCGATGTATTCACCAAGTTCACAGTCGCAGTGCCAACAAGAGATTAGCGTGCCAGTTAATTCTCAACACTATACTAGCCGTCACGCTAGTTTCAACAACTTGGTTGACGCGAGTGAACGATCATCGCACAACGCCCACTATACAAAATCAAATAATCTTCATTATACATTAACTCCAAGAAATTTAAATAATCTTAAGCAAATTGAAATCTGTCGACAAAAAGAAATGAAATTACGATTTGCCGTCTGGAATGCTCGGTCAATCGCAAAGAAAGCGGCCATAGTGTGTGATATTATACAATCGAATAGACTGGAAATCGTCGCAATCACTGAAAGTTGGCTTGGTAAAAATACCGACGACAGCAGCATTACCGAATTTTAAATACGCTCAAGACCTATTCATTCGTGCATGTCCCACGGGAAAGTGGCAAAGGCGGTGGTGTCGGTGTGTTTTACTCAAAACAACTTAGCATCACAATGAATTCGGACAATGTTTTCAAATCATTCGAGCACATCAACCTAAATGTTGTGTCAGGCAAACTCAACGCGCGCCTTATCGTTATCTACAGGACCCCACCATCGAAAAAAAATAAACTAACAACATCTATGTTCTTTACTGAATTCCACGATTTATTTGAACTAATGTCGCAGCATGAACAGCCACTACTCATTGCCGGTGACTTCAATTTTCATCTTGATGACACCACAAACTGTGATACCATTAAATTCATGGACATACTTGACTCTGCTAATTTATCTCAACATGTACTGGGTTCTACTCACCGGAAAGGCCATACATTAGATCTAATTATAACACAACACAACAGCAATTTGGTCACCGATGTACGCATACTCAATGACGTCTTTTCTGACCATCAAGTAGTGGCATGTAAACCGAACTGTCCACGACCACCACTCTCTAAAATACCCCTCACGTTCAGATCTACCAAGCAACTTAACGGCGATGTATTTATAGTCACCCTGAAAGAGTCATTAGCTAATTAAGATCTCTCAGTTAAAACGGACATCGACGAAATGGTTGATATCTATAATTCAACTTTAAAGGACATCTACGACAAGCTTGCTCCTGTTCAAACTAGAGTGGTAAACCATCGTCCATGGGCCCCTTGGTACAACGAAGACCTACGTGAAGCCAAGAGAGAGAAACGTAGAGCTGAGCGGAAATTCAGAAAGACGAAACTTACAGTTAACAAAGAGATGTACATCGAGGCATGCGAACGCTACAACAGATTGCTAGAGAACTGCAAAACATCATATTACAAAAATAAGATCGAAGGTGCAGATCGTAACAGACTATTCTGCCTTGTTAACAGCCTGTTCAAGACCAGCAAAAACATACTACCAACACATAACTCCCGACAAGTTCTCGCCGATGAATTTAATACGTACTTCATCAACAAGATCCGAGGTATACGCAATGAAATCGAAAAGCTACATCCAGCTAGTCAAACGAAAGATACCATGTCTGCAATCTTGTCATTAACTCAACTCAGTGAGTTCAACGTACCTGACAACAATGCATCTGAGAAAGTCATCAGGTCTATGCCATCGAAAACATGTTCTCTGGACCCTATACCGACTCATGTGGTTAAGAACCATCTTAATTTACTACTACCTGCTATACAATCTATAATAATATCATCTCTGTCTAGTGGTACACTCCCGACTCAGCTGAAGATCTCGCAGGTCAAACCAAAGCTCAAAAGGAATGATCTGGACAAAACTTTATACTCAAACTATCGACCTATAGCTAATATAGCCTTCGTAAGCAAAGTGATTGAAAAATCCGTTGCAAGTCAAGTACATGCTTACCTACGAGATGCTAAGCTCTTCCCTACACTACAATCAGCTTACCGTCAGTACCACTCCACTGAAACGGCTATGATTAAAGTCACTAATGATATCTTAAGAGCTATTGATGACTACTCTGATGTGATACTTGTTTTTACTCGATCTCTCGGCGGCGTTTGACGCTCTCGATCATCAAATTCTGCTGTCTCGTGTGAAGTCCTATTTTGGTTTTACTGGAGGTGTACTACAATGGTTTCGAGCGTATCTTACTAATCGCTCTCAAAAAGTTGTCATCGGTGAAGTTGCATCTTCCTTAAGGCAACTGGAATTTGTTGTGCCGCAGGGCTCGATACTCGGGCCACTTCTGTTTGTATTGTATATGGCTCCTTTGCAAGATGTCATCTCTAGACATGGCTTGGATTGTATGTTTTATGCCGACGATACACAACTATGCATAGCCGTCAACCCAAAAAAGCCGTCATCAGAACTGGATAGACTTAGCAGCTGTGTAGAAGATATCATCAAATGGAATACAGACCACTTTCTTGTATGTAACCCAACAAAGACTGAAGTAATGCATCTTACTTCACGCTTCATCAAAAATCATAGTCCTCCTCTCCAGTTCCTGATATCTGGTGATACTACCATAAAACCATCTGAACAAGTACGAGACCTCGGAGTGACTCTAGATAAACATATGAACATGACACCCCATATCAATGACACTTGTAAGAAAATTTTGCTGTCTATAAAATCCATTGGTCTCTCAAGAAAGCTTAAAGAAACTGGTCCATGCACTAATGTTATCTCGCTTAGACTACGCTAACAGTCTGCCATATGAAGCTACCCGTTCTGACCTGGACAAATTACAGAGAACAATGAACTCTGCTGCACGACTGATTACAGGAATTAAGAAATATGAACATATATCTGATGCACTACGTAATCTACACTGGTTACCCATCGAGTGTAGAATTAAATTTAAGATTTTGTTAATGGTATACAAGTCCTTGAATGGTCTGGCACTGGATTGCTTATCTGCACTTATAGATGTTCGTCGTCCTACCCGCTCTCTTCGATCGTCTGACAAGTTACTGCTTAATGCTCCAAAGATAAATACAGTTACTTATGGCCGACGTGCCTTCTCCTACGTAGCCGCAACACTCTGGAACTGCATACCGGACACTTTTAGAAACTCTGTAACAGTTGAAATATTTAAAACCAGACTCAAAACATTTCTTTTTAAAGAAGCGTATAATTCATTTAATTGAACTTTTCTTTAAACTATGATTTACTTCCTTATAATATGTATATATGTATAATAATATTTTTGTAAACGCATCGAGATTTTTAGATGCGTAATAAGCAAGTACATTATTATTATTATTATTATTATTATATTATTACCGTGGTCAAGACCCTGGTACGTGGGTGGTTCCTTGTTTATGGTGTGCTCAAAAGAATTCACTCTGATCAGGGAAGGTGTTTTGAAGCTGAAGTAGTGAAAGAACTGTGCCGCATGTATGGAGTCAAGAAATCCCGAAGCACTCCTTACCACCCCCAAATGGACAGTGTGAGCGATTCAATCGCACATTTCATGACCTGTTGCGTCCGCTTCCACCGGAGAGAAAGAAAAAGTGGCCTGAGCACCTCAAAGAACTGTGTTATGCATATAATGCAATGCCTCATTCCTCCACTGGATATTCCCCACACTACCTCATGTCTGGTGTTGATCCCAAGTTACCAATTGATCTCCTACTTCCAAGTGATGGTGAAAAACCAGTCAAACAACAATGGTCATTGGCTTACCCTACACCAGAATCGTTTGCAAGAAACTCACCGGCAAGCTGAGAACAAACTTCGAGCAGAGGCTATCCTCCTAAAGCAGCAGTTTGATCGCCACAGACAAGTCAAGCGCAATGAAAGGGCCATCGGCGAGAGAGTTTCTACTCGCAGCCACTCCCAAGGGAGAGCTAAGATCCAGGATAAGTGCAACTCTTAAGATCTGCAAAGTTGTAAATCGTCATTACGAGGTCTACGAGATTGAGCCTGCCGATGGCTAGGGAACTAGTAGAACTGTAAATCGTTCACACCCAGTTTGTCCTAAGCCTAGACCACCCTTGCTCGATTGGCCAACAGAAGACACTGAGTACCCTAATCTAGACGTGATAGTGTAGCTTCAGATGATTCTTCTGGTAAACCAGTGCCATTACCTGTTACAGAGCCAGAAAGGCCATTGTTACGTCGCTCTGTGAGACTTAACAAGGGTCAGCACAGTAACCGACATCATCAACCCAAGGCTGTAGCTACCTAAAATGCTATAATTATTTCAGTTGAGATTATTTTTATTAATTAATTTACTTTTCTACTTGCATGAGGACATGGCAAGCAAAAGTATGGGGAAATGTGACTAGGTCACTCGTGTTCATTTTGTGTTTATTTTTATTCCAATTATTTTCATTATCTTAATTACTATTGGCTTGTAATTATCTTAATTACTCGGGCTTGCTGGATATGAAATGATCATAACCAACTCGCGCTACGCGCCTCGTTGGTTATATATATCATTTCATACCCAGCGCGCCCTCGTAGAATAATTGTTTTAGTAAAAACTCCAACATCACCTCTTTTATGTTGAATTTATTTGGCACAAAATGGCAACATGTAACAAGTTCTGGTGCAAAAATAGAATGATTGACAAAAATGTCAAAATACATGATTGACAACGCTGACAACGGCTTCGCAAACTCGCTGAATGAGATCGAAAACGAGTCCAGCATAGGAAGGAATGTCAATATTTGGTGGAATTACAAACGAAAAACACTCTCTAGAGGAGTCTCCTACAAAAGGAAGTTAATTTGAAGGACCAAAATTGTTGAAAACTTGAACGTTGGTGGAATTGTAAAAATTTAGTTGAGAAGGAAAATGGTTTTCTTGCTCCAAGCGTGTCACATTATTTGTTGTGTTCGTTGAGACTGCAATGTTGTTTTTATCGATCTGATCTGACGCTGGATATGCCTCAATTTCACCTGATCCACTTTTAGACTGATGATGGAGTAACGAAGCCCTGTTTTACATGATTTGGGTTGAAGGATGGAACCCGTCGTTGCTGTTAAGGACAAAATTACTGAGGATGCGCGACATCTTGTGCTGCTGGTTGAGGGATGGTCGCTCATTGTAAGATTCAACCGACTGGTCAGATTTGTGGCCGGTTATAGCCTCGATATGTCGTGTTTCACAGTCGCTATCAGACCGAATTGTTACCAAAGTTGCCCTGAGGCAGTGGTTGGTGAGGTAAGGGTCAATGCCTGCTCGCTTACTCATGGATTTCAGCATGTTGTCGTGAGTACTGGCTCCGATCGGCACATTGCAAAACCAAATTTCATCAACATCAGGGTTGAGTACCAATTTCTACGTGTCGTGGCTTCTGGAAAAGGGCATCCAATTTGGGATTTAAATGGGCCAAGTAATTTTTAACGGTTTTAACAGGACATCTTGCAGATTCTGGAACGGCAAAAATCTTCGGGTCAGATTCGCCCTCAGGATCTGCAAGGCCACCCTGATTGTTTTTTTGGTTGGTGGTAGCGAACCGGGACATTGCCTGTTCAGTTCAAAGTACTCGATTCCGTTGGGTGTTTGTCTGAGGGTAAGCATTCCAGACTTCATTTCACGTTGATTTTCTCGTCCTCGTCTTCCAAAAAACAGTCCAAGGTAAAACCAAGTTGTCCTTTGTAGCTGTGCGGGATTCTCTGTGTCAGCGAGTCCAAGTTCGCTGCAGTCGAAGAGCTTCTGAATCTGCTGCTTCGAGATAGCTTTCTTGTGAACCAAACCAGCTATCTTTCCAGATTTTCGGAGGTCCTTAACGAATGCGTCCAAAACTTTGTTGGCTTCAGTAAAAGCAGCGTAACTGGTTATTGAAAACTGTTTACTTCGCGGTGGAGAACGAAGAACGCGCCAATGGCAGCTCGGATCGACTTAAGCGATTTTTTCTTGTAAAATGAACCGTCTTGCTTTCTCGCAGATGTGTAAAAACTCTTGAGACAAGCATTCAATTCCTCCATGTCCATATCCTCTAGCGGCGTTGAAAATTTACTGCCCCCGGGACTTCCAAGCCAGTCTAAAAAGGTCAGTGAAATGTCAGTGTTAATCAACAACACGCACGAGCTAAAAAAGTTGCAAGAAAGATGTTCCCGATAAAAAAATAATAATAATAATTACATAGGCATTAAAAAAATTAGATACGTACCATTGAATATTTTCATGCCAAATTTTGTGACCTTTTTGGTGTTAGAGGGGGTAGCATTGTCGACCAAAGCATTGATTTCTGCCTCGGTCAATTCTGATCCAAACCGGCTTTTGTCTGCCATTTTTTCTCCGAGCCGCAAAACTGTGTATTTGCTGCTGTGTTCATTGACCATATTTGGTAGTGCAGGTATATGAGCTGATAACCTGTGTCCGGCGAGCCTATGAAAATGCTGGAAATGTGATATCCGTAGTTCAGCTTTTAATAATTGGTTGTTTACCCATAATTACTTTATTTCCTTACACACCCTATTTTGCTTGTGTAGTTGTGTTCTTCCCACACATTTCTCTTATCTAATTCCTGTTGTGTAGGAGTGGTAAACTCCTTCTTCCGTTAGGTAAATCCTGTATTAGTGGATAGTAGATTTACTCCCTAGCCTTATTTGGTTTTTAGTTTTGTTTTTTTTCCTGAAATCCATTATAAATT